>NC_053391.1:81737819-82061847 GCF_905171765.1 Bufo bufo
GAATTGCTGCACGACTAAGTACAGGACATGTTCTATGCACAGTATGTGTGTCATTTTGCCCTGTTTCAGCACCCTCAGCAGATTGGCACCGTTGTTGCACACCACTTTACCAACTGTCAAATTGAGCGGGGTTAGCCACTGATTGGCCTGTGACCGCAGACCTGAAAGGAGTGCAGGACCGGTGTGGTTCTTGGCTTCCAGGCACAACAGCCGCAGCACAGCATGGCAACATCTCACCTGGCACGTCGAATAGGTTCTGGGGAGCTTGGGGGGTGCAGCGGAAGAGGCGGTAGCAGTGGAAAAGGAGGAGTAAGCTGAGGAGGAAACAGAGAATGGAGTAGGAGGAGGAGGAGAAGAGGCAGGCCTGCATGCAATCTGTGGCGGTAACACCAAATCCACACGGGTGCCACGGGTTACATGCTTGACGGCCGTCAGAAGGTTCACCCAGTGGGCAGTAAAAGTTATTTACCTTCCCTGCCTGTGTTTGCTAGACCACGTGTCTGTGGTCAGATGTATCTTGGCACAGACACTGTGTGCCAGAGATATACTAACTTGCCACTGAACGTCGCCATATAGTTCAGGGATGCCCTTCTAGGAGAAATATTTCCTTCCGGGGACCTTCCATTGCGGTGTGCCAATGGCCACAAATTTTCTAAAGGCATCCAAGTCAAACAATTTATATGCCAGTAGTTGGCGGGCTAGCATTTCCGACAAGCCAGCGGTCAGCCGTTGGGCAAGAGGATTATCCAGCGTCATCATTTTTTTACACTAGAACATTTGGGCCATGGAAGTCTGCCTGTGCCAGATGAACGCGACGATGGCACGATGGAAGAAGGAGAAAAGGCAGGACGTGGAGCGCCGGGAGTGTAGCTTTGTTGGTTCTGACATCATTGCTACCACTGGGCTTGGTGACGGGAGGCCAGGTACCTTCTTAAGGCTGTGGTCCCTAGGTGAATGTTGGGCTTACCGCGACTTATGCGTTGACAAAACAGGCTGCAGATGGCAACACTATTATCAGCAGCTGACACGTTTAAAAAAGCCCACACTGCGGAGCCATGTACCAGCGTACCAGCGTCCTGGGAGCGCAAGATGTGACTGTGCATGGTGGATGGCTCGCTCCAGATACATTTGCAGTCTGCTTTTTGCCTCCTGTGCACTGTGAGTTCTGCCTGCTTCTCCTCCATCTCCTCCCTATCTGCTGCTCCATCTCTCCCTCTGAACTTCCCTCCTCTTCCTCTCTTGTAGGCACCCACATGACGTCCATCGACACGTCATCATCGTCACCTTCACCACCATTGACATTAGAGATCTCGGAGTAGGCAGCAACAGCGGGGACAACCCTCATTGGGAAGATCTGGGTACTGTCGTCAGACTGCTGGGTGGCGGCTGTTGCTACCTCCTTTTCCTCGTCCAATGCCAAGAATGGCTGTGCATCGGTAAGGTCTGGGAATGTATGGGACAATAATTCCTCTGACTCTAGTGGATGGGCTATGGTGGTGTCCTTGGGGGTGCACACAGCAGAAAGTGAGGAGGGAGCAGATACAGAGGATGAGGAGGGTGCAGAAGTGGAAGGCTGAGTGAGCCCCTCAACCAATTGTGGTGCGCTCTTTGAAGTTATCGCACGCGCCTTCTCCAGGTTCCCACTTAGGCTAAGGCCTGGTTCCCCTACCATCCTTGTGGAACAGTCTGCCTGTCATTTTCTAAATGACCCTCTGCCTAAGTCTGCAGAGAAGAGCAGTATTTGTTGAAGAAGGTATATCGCAGCCCTCAATCAGTATTTGGAGTAAAAAGGTATATAGCAATAGCACCTCTCAATCAGTATTTTGTGGAAGAAGGTATATAGCACCCCTCAATCAGTATTTGGCAGAAACAGGTATATAGTACCCCTCAATCAGGATTTGGCAGAAATAGGTATATAGCACCCCTCCATCAGTATTTGGCAGAAACAGGTATATAGCACCCCTCAATCAGGATTTGGCGGAAATAGGTATATAGCACCCCTCAATCAGTATTTGGCTGAAACAGGTATATAGCATCAATATTTTGTGGTAGCATAAAGCAATAGCACCCCTCAATAAGTATTTAGCGGAAGAAGGTATATGGCACCCCCCAATCAGTATTTGGCGGAAACAGGTTACTAGCACCCCTCAATCAGTATTTGGTGGAAACAGGTATATGGCACCCCTCAATCAGTATTTTGTGGAAGCAGGTGTATCGCAGCCCTCAATCAGTATTTGGTGGAAGAAGTTATATAGCAATAGCACCCCTCAATCAGTATTTTGTGGAAGAAGGTATATGGCACCCCTCAATCAGTATTTAGTGGAAACAGGTATATAGCACCCCTCAATCAGTATTTGGTGGAAACAGGTATATAGCACCCCTCAATCCGTATTTGGCGGAAACAGGTATATGGCACCCCTCAATCAGTATTTTGTGGAAGCAGGTGTATCGCAGCCCTCAATCAGTATTTGGTGGAAGAAGGTAATATGGCGCGTGTAAAAAAATTATGGTGCGTGAGAATATCGACATATGTTCACATGTTCGGCGAATCACGAACGAGCAAAGTTTGCTGCGAAACAAACGCCGGGCGAACCGCCAGGCCATCTCTACTGGTTAAAGCGTATAGGGGAGTAGTTCAGTACAACAACAAAAAATATATACACACTGCACTGTTGCAGTTATTTCTGTTGAGAGCATATAGGGGCGTACTTCATTAAAAAAAGAAAAATATATACGCACTGCACTGTTGCAGTTATTTCTGGTGAAAGCGTAAAGGGGTGTATTTCAGTAAAAAAAGATTTTTTTTTATACGCACTTCACTTTTTGATTGTTTTCTAGTCAAAGCGTATAGTGGCCTATTTCAGATCAACAAGAAAAATATATATGCACTGCACTGTTGCAGTTATTTGTGTTGAAAGCATATAGAGGTGTATTACAGTAAAAAATTAATTAAGTAGACTTACAGAATACGTAGACTTTTTTCTCCATAAGTATGTAACCCAGATCCAATCGTACCTGAAGGACACTGGGCGTGTCATTGAATTAATCAAGGATTTAGGTATGAGCTGGGAAAATACATGGCTTGCCACGGTAGATGTGACATCCTTGTATACAATTATTACAAAATAATTGGGACTTAGAGCAATTAAAGAAGAACTAGATAATGACCCCCTAATGTCTAGCCAGCAAGGGAAATTTATTTTAGACAGAGTGGATTTTTGCCTCAGTTATAACTGCTTTTGGTTTAATAATACTTACTATCTGCAGCAAACTGGGATGGCGATGGGGGTGAAATTCGCCCCCAGTTTCGCTAACCTTTTTATGGCCCTTTGGGAGAAAGAGAGCATTAAACCAATTCTATCTAAAAGACCACAAAATGGTGAATTGATCGTATGGAGACGGTATATAGACAACTGCCTGCGAAATTTGGGAGGGAGATTTACCAGCAGTATCAGTGCCACCTCTATAAATTTTTAGATCTCACGATATATATTGAGGCTAACATCTTTAAAACAAAAACCTATTTTAGGGAAACTAATGTGAACGCCTATATAGAAACTACCAGTTGTCACTATGGCCCTTGGTTGAAAAATATACTAAAGGGGCAATTTAAAAGGTTTTATCAAAATTGCATGGATATTGAGGTTTATAAAGGGCTATTTGAGAGAGGGCTATTTGAGAGAGGATCTTATTAGATGTAGTAGGGATGTTGAAGGGAGTGATAATAAGGGGGGGACAAAAGTTGTCAAGAAAGAAAAGGATTTTCATTTCACCTTTTTTATGCAGTACAATGCAAATGCTGGATGTATGAAAAATGCTATTAAGAAAAACTGGGCAGTTCTAAAAAACAATCCAGTTTTGAGAAAGGTGATCCCTGACCAATCGGACATAACATACAAGAAAGCCCCAAAAATACGCAACCATTTGGTTCGTAGTTTCATTCCAAGAGAGATCACGAAGAAGAAAGGGAACCGGTTCACATGGTGCGGCTTCTGCCCCCCATGTAGAAATAGAACTAAGGAAAATAAAAAGAATAATGTACAAACAATTCACTCTAACACAAAAGATCTGAACTATAAAGTCAAAGGGGAGATTACTTGTGAGCATGCAGGGGTCGTTTACCTATTGGAGTGCCCTTGTGGCCTCCAATATGTGGGACGTACAATGAGGAAATTAAAAACAAGAATCCAGGAGCATATCCGAAACATTAAAAAAGGCTTGGAGACACATAGTGTCTCCCTGTCACGGCTGTATGTGAGCAACAAGAGCATACACAGTAAATAGAGCTACTGACCGGACCCAAACTAAGGAGGATAAAGGGTGACCCCTGTCAGACCCTCAAAGCTCTCCCTATGCTGCTAAGCACATGCCCGGATCCAAATGGTGGAACGAGGCATGCCCGCGTACCTAAGACTGATGACCACTGTAACCCCTACAATAGTGGAAGGGGCACGGCAACCGGTGCCCTGCTCAGTATATGGAGGGAACCGTGGTCGCCTCGGATCCAGTCAGAAAACAAACAGATACACTACAATGTCTGCACACTTAGCTGAAGGAGCTGCAGCAGCAGTGAAGACGGATCCAAAGACAGCTGGCAATATCCGGAGTACTTGCTGCAGCAGAACGCAGGTCCAGTGAAATGATAGCATACAAGTGAAGATACTCAAGCAAGAGCTACAACTCAAATGAGAAATATAATCCACACCCTACAAAGGAGGAGGGGTGATTTAAAGGCAGAGAAATCAAACATAGGAGGAACAGCTGGGAGGAAGGAAACAGAAAGTAAAGACCTCATCCCAGGGGCGGAGAAACAGAGCAGTGAGAACTCCTCCAAGCTCTAGTAGTGACATCATCACAGGGGTGGAGAAACAGAGCTGTGAGAACGTCTCAAAGCTCTGGTAGTGACAGTACCCCCCCCCCTCTACGGGTGGACTCCGGACACCCAGGACCCACCTTCTCAGGATGAGCCCTATGAAATGCCCTGATGAGGCGAGTGGCTTTAATGTCCGACACCGGAACCCACATCCTCTCCTCAGGACCATAACCCTTCCAATGGACGAGGTACTGAAGAGAACCGCAGACAATGCGAAAGTCCACAATTCTGGAAACCTCAAACTCCAGATTGCCATCAACCAAAATCGGAGGAGGAGGCAAAGAGGAGGGTACCGTGGGCTGGACATATGGTTTTAAGAGAGATCTGTGAAATACATTATGTATCTTCCAAACCCGTGGAAGATCAAGACGGAAGGCAACAGGATTGATGACTGACAAGATTTTATAAGGCCCAATAAACTTGGGACCCAATTTCCAGGAGGGAACCTTCAGTTTAATATTTCTTGTAGACAACCACACCAGATCACCCACATTCAGGTCCGGACCAGGCACACGTCTCTTATCAACCACATGCTTATACTTCTCACTCATCTTTCTAAGATTACTCTGAATCTTTTGCCAAATGGTAGACAAAGAGGAGGAAAATCTCTCCTCCTCAGGTAAACCAGAAAGAGCCCCTCCCGAGAATGTCCCAAACTGTGGATGGAACCCATATGCACCAAAGAATGGTGACTTATCAGAAGATTCTTTCCGGTTGTGAGAGATTGTAGAGGCGTGCTTTTGGCAGCTTGGCGCCGGGAATGAGGTTAATGGGACAGTCAAACTCCCGGTGAGGAGGTAGCTCCTGAACACCGCTCTCGGAAAACACGTCCGAGAAATCAGAGAGAAATGATGGCACAGTTTTAGACACCTCTGCAAAAGTCGCTGTGAGACAATTCTCTCTACAAAAGTCACTCCACTCATTTATTTGCCTTCCTTGCCAATCAATAGTGGGGTTATGTCTAGTGAGCCAGGGTAACCCCAAAACTAGAGGAGAAGGCAATCCGTTAAGGACAAAACAAGATATATCCTCCACATGAGTGTCACCTACAGCTAACCGGATATTGTGAACAATGCCCTTCAGAGATCTCTGTGAGAGTGGAGCAGAGTCAATAGCAAAAACAGGTATATCCTTTTCTAATGTGCAAACCTGAAAACCATGCATGGTTACAAATTGAGTGTCAATAAGATTGACGGCCGCTCCACTATCGACAAAAATCTCACAAGAAATGACTTTGCTCTCTAGCGCCATCCTGGCAGACAGGAGAAAACGGGAACTGCAGGTCAGAGGAAAAGCATCAATTCCTACATCAACTTTGCCCAAAGTAGCAGATGAAGCAGAGTTTGATGATTTACCTTTTGAGGTTTTTCTCCTATTATCGCTCTTAGTACAGTTCAAGAATCTCCTAGACGGACAAACATTTGCCAAATGACCTATGCCCCCACAACAAAAACACACCATACTCTGAGGACTAAATCCTCTTTTATCAGGGGCAAGTCGACCTAGCTGCATGGGCTCCTCCTCAGAGGGGACCGAGACAGGATGAGGCCCCTGCACACTGAATGAGTCCGCACCACTGCCCCTAGACTGACAATGGCTGGACAGAGAGGTCTCGTTTCTTTCTCTTAGACGCCTGTCAAGGCGTACCGCCAATGACATGGCAGACTCTAAGGACGTTGGTCTCTCATGGAAAGCAAACGCATCTTTCAATCTCTCTGAGAGACCATGACAGAACTGACTCCGGAGTGCCGCATCATTCCAACCTGAATCAGCTGCCCATCTCCGAAATTCAGAACAATAAAGCTCCGCAGACAGTTTGTTCTGGCATAAAAAACATAAGTTAGATTCGGCCAGAGCAACACGATCCGGGTCATCATATATCTGCCCCAGGGCCACAAAAAATCTTTCCACGGATCGAAGGGAGGGATCCCCTGATGGCAGCGAAAAAGCCCAAGTCTGAGCATTACCCCTGAGCAGGGAGATGACAATCCTCACCCTCTGCTCCTCATTACCAGAGGAATGGGGACACAAGCAAAAATGGAGTTTGCATGCCTCTCTGAAGCGAACAAAATTCTCACTGCCCCCGGAGAACGTTTCCGGAAGTGAGACCTTTGGCTCGCAACAGACTCCATGGGCCGGAGCAGAGCCCAATGCTTGAAGCTGAGTCATAGATTGACGGAGATCCGCTACCTCCAAAGAAAGACCCTGCATGCGGTCAACCAGGCCAGAAAGCAGATCCATGTCAAAAAAGACGGTTTTGGGTGGATTATAATGTCACGGCTGTATGTGAGCAACAAGAGCATACACAGTAAATAGAGCTACTGACCGGACCCAAACTAGGGAGGATAAAGGGTGACCCCTGTCAGACCCTCAAAGCTCTCCCTATGCTGCTAAGCACATGCCCGGATCCAAATGGTGGAACGAGGCATGACCGCGTACCTAAGACTGATGACCACTGTAACCCCTACAATAGTGGAAGGGGCACGGCCACCGGTGCCCTGCTCAGTATATGGAGGGAACCGTGGTCGCCTCGGATCCAGTCAGAAAACAAACAGATACACTACAATGTCTGCACACTTAGCTGAAGGAGCTGCAGCAGCAGTGAAGACGGATCCAAAGACAGCTGGCAATATCCGGAGTACTTGCTGCAGCAGAACGCAGGTCCAGTGAAATGATAGCATACAAGTGAAGATACTCAAGCAAGAGCTACAACTCAAATGAGAAATATAATCCACACCCTACAAAGGAGGAGGGGTGATTTAAAGGCAGAGAAATCAAACATAGGAGGAACAGCTGGGAGGAAGGAAACAAAAAGTAAAGACCTCATCCCAGGGGCGGAGAAACAGAGCAGTGAGAACTCCTCCAAGCTCTAGTAGTGACATCATCACAGGGGTGGAGAAACAGAGCTGGGAGAACGTCTCAAAGCTCTGGTAGTGACACTCCCTCCATTTCAAATAAGTGCACCAGAAAAATCCGAAAGGTTTGACATTCACTGGTATTGAATTAGTTAAACCGCACTGGCGGGGTGGGAACCCTATTGCTAAAATAAACCACTGTGAAGTTGAATGGATATATAAACTGGAGACACTGCATCCACAGGGGTTAAATGTAGAATTGGATCTCTAGCCCTGCTTGATGTGACAGAATTGCTCCTAATTTAACCATAGTAGCATCAGAAACACCCAAAAACCCGTAGGGACACACATATAGATAATATGAAAACTTTATTAGGTAATGAATAATTACAACAACTCATGAATCAAAGAATAAATAAAAAAGTATAGCAGCAATGCAGGAAGGTGCTACGACAAGTAGCTCACCTGCTGACAAACAAGGTATGAGATCCCCACAAATTATCTTGCTCAATACAAGAAAATCTCAAAAGAGCAGTAACAAAGGTATACCAATAATCTCCAGGAAGCTACCCCATATACCCAGATGCCCCATATATAAACATCCACATAGGGTCCCAAAGGAAAACCATCTGTGGATGCATAAATAACAGGCAGCCAAAAGGGGGGAAAAAAGGACATTGAAATACCTAAGAAATGGTACAATACGGGGATCAAACCTCTAGTCAGCTGTGAGCGCACCCCGACGCACGTTTTGCTCCGCTTCTTCAAGGGGCGATGCTACATAGTAGCATCAGAGAAATAGTGATGTAGATGGGAACGTGTACTAACTATATATAAGGGAGGTTGCGACCCGATATGCTATGTGAATATGCGAAAGTTTGAGAAAGCTAGAGAACTAAATGAGGTAAGAGCTGCGAACGGGATGGGAAAGTTAAAGAACAAATAGTACGATACCTTGGGGTGAGGGAGGAGCCCTATGGAGTAATAGTTCTGTGAATGAAAGGTTGTAACCTCCGATTGGCCAAAATTAACCATGTGACTGGGACCTAGCAGCTGTATAGGAATTATGAATGGAAGTAATATCGGAGTGGTCTTAATGAATCACGAGAGTATAAGTAGTAGCAGCTGGGGTATGATATTCTGTGTATGGTGGATAGGAATAAATTTGTCTAGTATTTTACAGGTGAAAAGAAATATGGATTATGAACTCAAGATTTTATAGGGTATATATAGGTTTTATTATAATTAAGTATATGCTAATTTGTCTGACTAAGGTGGGGAGGAGGGATTTATGTGGATTTAGAAGACAACCCGAAAGTGGGTGGAGTGTTCGCACCTGACGAAGCGTGAGTGAAACCAGGGTCGGGCAGGAACACGAGGGTTATCCAGTGTTTTATGATATGTTTTAAACTTGATTACGTCTGTGAGTATAATAAATCTTGTACGATTTGACCCTTGTCGATGGCACTTTATAGTGTTGGGCGAGCATGCTCGGCCGAATACTTTTTTACTCGAGCATTGCGATGCTCGGCACATCGCGGTGTTTGGCCGAGTCTCCTCCCCGCATGTTTGTTGGCTGCTAAGCAGCCAATAAACGTGCGCTGAGGTACTTGCACTCACTGTAATGCCATAGCCATGTTGGCTACTGGCATCACAGTGATTGGCTGGCTGGAACTGCTACCCGATGACATGTGGTTCGGTTCAGTCTTAGTCAGGGAGAGCTGCAGCAGAAAGGACAGATAGTGTAGGGACAGGAATTGGTTTGTTTGTTAGGCAGGTTTTACTGGTGAAACCCAAAAGTTCTTTTAAGGACTATTGTTTTATCTGGCTGCCATATATATTATTAGTGCAACCTGCACTAAATTGCTGCAATTATTTAGCCGCTGCTGACAGTGACACAACCTCTGCTACATCTGTTGTGTTATTCAGCGCAATTGTTTTGCCGCTGGTGACAGCGACATTACCTGCGCTACATCTTCAGTATAACGTTAGCGCATCCGAAATATCACTGACATTTATTCAAATTTTTTTGCTGTGGTGGCAGCGACATAACCTGCGCTACATCTCCTGTATAAGGTTTGCCCATCCTAAATATCAGTGACATTCAGTAAAAAAATTTCGCTGCTGGTAGCGACATGTGCAGCGACATGACCAGCGTATTGTCGAGTCGTTCCCCTCCTAATCTCCCCCCATTCCCAACCCAATAAAAACACAACTCCGCAAGTGGATTTTATTGGCCACAGCAGCCATTTTATTAATAGCATAAATACAATAAATAACATAAATAATAACCAACCCAAGGCCTTCCCATCTGCAAGGCCCGCCCGAGAACCTTCCCAAGAACACCGAAAAAACCCTTAGAAAAACATAACAGCATGGGGAGGGTCCTTGGAGCCCCATAAACCTGACAGGTAACTGCCCCGCCCCCTCAATTAAATTACCTCTAGCCGATAAACGCCAGCTCAGAGGAAGA
Organism: Bufo bufo; assembly: GCF_905171765.1. NCBI lineage: Eukaryota > Metazoa > Chordata > Amphibia > Anura > Bufonidae > Bufo > Bufo bufo. The sequence goes on from NC_053391.1 coordinate 81,748,021, forward strand.
AACCATGGGCAGCAAACGTGGGCAGATACCCACCATATCACACCCCATAATCCAATACCTGGGGAGTTCAGAACCCCCTTGGCTCCCTCCCCACCACGCCAGAGCCACCATTACCACCAACTCCAAGGACCCACCACCGCCCACAACACAAGGGGATGAAACATCCCCTCCTTGCGTCCCGCCACACCCGCAAAGCCAACTCAATCCCGTCCTGTAAACATGAACACCAATCAATACTAGTGATGAGCGGCAGGGGCAATATTTGAATTTGCAATATTTCACAAATATTTATTCGTCACATATTCGTGAATCCGAGATTATATTCTTGATTGCGAAAATCAGCAATGTATTATTCGCGTAATGCGTGCGAAATAATGCTACATTTTTCAAGCTGGTATAAGTTTCCTGAGACGGGAGAAAATGGTTGCTAGGGATGCTGCTAAGCTGTGACAAAGCCTTCTCATTGGCCCACAAGCTAGAAGAAGGAAGGGATGATCACCTCATGTATACTGTGCTAAAAAAAAAAAAAAAAACGAATATACGTCATTACGAATATATAGCACTATATTCTAAATATTCGTGAATTCTCGAAGTGCCGATATTCGCGATAAAAATTCGCTTTTCGAATATTCGTGCTCAACACTAATCAATACCCAGGGCCAATTTCCTACAAAAAAATCCACCCCATGGGCATAATACGGAACGCAAAATTAAGTTTACCCAATAAGGACTGCAACTCGCAAAGCCGCATATTTTGTTGCCCACATGCCGAAGATCCTCAACTTTGTCCTCTGCATGCACTCCATAGCCACAATATCTATGGCTATCCCCAAAAAACTCAACACCATTGTAGGGTCCTCTGTTTTTTCCGACGCCAAGGGAACCCCAAAAACTTGCTACATGGCTTCAAACGAATGCAACATCACGGAGCATCCCTTCGAAATTGGCAGCCCAATGAACAAAAAATCATCCAAATAATGGATAATAGAACCCTAACCCGACCACTCTCGTGCCACCCAATCCAAAAATGTACTAAACGTCTCAAAGTAGGCGCACGAAACTGAACAACCCATGGGCAAACACTGATCAACAAAAAAAAAACCCGTCCCAAAAACAGCCCAGCAAGTGCTGACAATTCTGGTGTACTGGCAAAAGACGAAACGCTGCCTCAATATCCACCTTAGCCAACAAAGCTCCCTGCCCTTAATCCCGACCCAATGAACCGCCTCGTCGAACGATGTATACACCACCGAACACAACTCCGGCGCAATGCCGTCATTAACCAAACCCCCTTCTGGAAATGAAAGGTGATGGATAAGGCGGAATTTATTAGTCTCCCTCTTCGGCACGACCCCCAACGGTGACACCCGCAGATCCTGCATCGGCAAGTCCCAGAAGGGGCCTGCCATGCGACCTAACTCCACCTCTTTCCGCAATTTTTCAGTAACCACTCCTGGAAGGTCCCTTGATGACCTCAAATTCTACCTCCCTTGCCAAAAATCACTGTCAATGAACTGGATATGAAAACTCTTCCTAAAACCTGTCAACAGAAAATCCGCTGCCTATGCATTCGGGTACCTATTTAGAAAGGGCACCATCTCGGTTACCCGAATTGGCGTCTGCCCCTTTTCCAGCTGCATCACCCAAACCCTTTCCTTTACGGCCCTTGAAGCACCTCTGCCCTCCATGATTCCCACCACATGAGGAACACTCGTGCTTAAATTTGCACTTGTCCCCATACTTGCATCCATCCTCGTTAAACATGAAACATAACTCCTTTTGAGAGGCCGCCGAGAGTTCTGATTGCCCAGAACCCCCGGAGCCCCCTGGAAAGGACTGCCCCGCCCTGACCGGAGCCATCACCCTCATTCACAAACCAATGTCCTTATGATCTCCCCTAATGCTAGACCGAGGCGCTTTGCGTTGATGAAATTGCTCATTGTACCTAAACCACCCCTGTTCCCCATATACCAGGTAACAGAAAAACGCGGAACAATTCTCCGGCGCCTTCTCACCAATGACACTGGCCAGGATCACAAACGCTTGCAACCAGTTGGAAAAAGTCAGCGGAATCAAACGGTACTGCCGCTTATCCTTCTCTTCCTTTCTCCTATCGTCCATCCTATCCCGATCTAAATGAAACCGTTCTAGAGGGAGTAACAAAAATATGTCCCCGTACTCCCCTTTCCAAATGTTTTTCTTCACTTTCAGCCTCTAATGGGCCCCCAGAGGCCCTTCAAAGCAAACATATACCTCTCCTCTCGCCACGTCATCCAAACACAGCTCCCCCCCATCATTCTCCTTCACACCTTCTCTCTCCCTAACCCCGTCCTTATCTGCCGACCCATGTGGCAATGCCCCCTGCCGACCCACTGGCCCCAGTACCCACATCCCCACTATCCCCGTCCCTCCTGCAACCACTGCCCCACCACTACCCGGTAATCCTAGCCCTTGGGAACCCCAAGCCGCCACCGGTGACCCCGTCCTTGACCCCATAATTACCAGCCCCTTCACCAACTCCTGTAACCCCAATAACAACATCCCGAGCCCGCCCACAACGGACGCCCCTGGGCCCCCCCAACCCTGGGAGCCCCCCCAAGGCAAGCAACCGTTAATGAGGACTCCCTTCACCTGGCTGCGCGGACGCTGTGATTCCACCAGCCGGATCGTGAGGTAGTGGAATTTGACCGGCGCTGATCTCTCCTCTGGCTGTCCTTAGATCTTCAGCACCCTCTTCCTGCTGCTGCCGCAGCTCCACCACTAGAGGCCGCCCTTGACACATCAGGAGCCAATTCTGAGCAAGCCATGCGCTGCCCGAGGACTGAACCCAGCACACAGCCGTCATCTTGACTCCGCTGTCCTACAGAAGGAGCACGCACTTCTCTCCCACGCCGGGCAAGGTGAGCCTGTCCTGGCCCACCTGCCGATCCCAATCCTGCTTCCCCACTGGCTGCATCTGAGGCGAGGGAGCCCCGTCTCCCACACCCAGGGTCCCGCCTTGTTACTGGATTCTTCCCGGCACGTGACCGCCTGGTTCCACTGTTTCTACCTGCGGCGCGTCCCCGGAGGGGCTCCTTACCCGGTGCTGGACCCTCGGGGTCTCCTCCGGACTAAAGCGCGCCGGAGGCCTAGTCCTCCACGGCCGGCAACTGGGGGAAGCCATGGAGGCCGAGTGCCGCGACCCCGGAAGCAAGCCCTGCACCGAAGCCTGCAGCCATTCAGGTCCCATGCTCTCTGCTGCCACTCGGAGCTGCGCCAGCAGCACTTCGATGGATGACATCCTGGGAGAGAACACCCAATACAAGAGGTATGCATCAGCTCTGACAAGGGCTGCTGCAAATCTACTGTCTCCACAAGAGGGCCCCTTTCCCGCCCTAGCCACCCCCACCAGCACCACCATATAACCCCATAGGTCCTGAAAAACTCCACTCCCTCCAAGCCTCTGTCATGCCAGGCCTACCCCCAGGCTTGCAGCCCTAAGTACGCCTGTACTTTACCTGTGCTACATCTCCTGTATAACGTTTGCCCATCCTAAATATCAGTGACATTCAGTCAAATTTTTTCGCTGCTGGTGGCAGCAACATTACCTGTGCTACATCTCCTGTATAACGTTTGCCCATTCTACATATCAGTGACATTCAGTCAAATTTTGTTGCTGCTGGTGGCAGCGACATCACCTGTGCTACATCTCCTGTATAACTGATACCAAAAAGAGGCACGCCACAATAAATAATACAATTTACAAACTTTATTCAATACAATAAAAAAATATACATATCAAAATAATGACATCAAAGCGATTAAAAAGGGATCCTATGTAGCAGCACTTAGTAAGTCACACACTCTAACATTGGTCTGTAAATACCAAAAATATAGCGACTAGTCCACGAAAACATGGAGTTCATAAGCCACTGTGCAAAACAGCTAAAATAATGATAATAGATGGGATGAATGGAAACAGCTGATCACATAAATAACTAAAACCAATGCAAAAGAAAATGAAAGAAAAACCAGAAAAATTCCTGGCAGTCCAAATATCCCTTCAAACTCACTCTATAAGATAATGGCTTATGCACAGGGGTATGGAAGCCCATGTAGACATATGTATATATGCAATAGTGTGCCACCACACCAACTAGGTAAGTGAACACTAAATACTGTGTAGCAAGCTACAGGTGAAACAAGTAAAGTATTATGTACATGGTACAGACCGCAGAGTAGTGTGGCCACCAGCGACTCCCCGACGTTATGTCCCGTGGAAGAAGCCGCTGGGCGAAATGTACGTCGTTGGTGGCCACACTACTCTGCGGTCTGTACCATGTGCATAATACTTTACTTGTTTCACCTGTAGCTTGCTACGCAGTATTTAGTGTTCACTTATCTAGTTGGTGTGGTGGCACACTACTGCATATATGTCTACATGGGCTTCCATACCCCTGTGCATAAGCCATTACCTTATAGAGTGAGTGCTGCTACATAGGATCCTTTTTTAACCGCTTTGATGTCATTTTTTTGATATGTATTTTTTTTAATGTATTGAATAAAGTTAGTAAATTGTATTATTTATTGTGGCATGGCTCTTTTTAGTGTCAATTAGGTCATATTACCACGCTCATAGCTATTACTCAGTTATAGGAGTTCTGACTGTTTTTTACAGAAGCACTTATAGTGTATATCTCCTGTATAACGTTTGCCCAACCTAAATTCAGTCAAATTTTTTTTGCTGCTGGTGGCAGGGACATTACCTGTGCTACATCTCCTGTATAACGTTTGTCCATCCTAAATATCAGTGACATTCAGTCTAATTTATTTGCGCATACACTTACAAAACCTGCACTACTGTACGTGTGACATACTTGCAAGCATATATACCATTTAATATGCTGAAGGCAAGCAGTAAGGGACGGGGAAGTGGCCGTGCTGCTGATGGTGCACGCAAAGACCGTGGCCCTGTGCGCAATGAAACTGCCTGCTGCCAGAGCACAAGAAACACACTCATCCACGATACCTAGCTTCATGTCCTAGTTTGCAGGGCGGCGCAGGACACCACTCTCGCCTTCACACCAGTGCGACCAGGTGGTCGGTTGGATTGCAGCAGATAATGCTTCCAGTCGGTTAAGCACCACCCTGTCTTCCACAAAGTCCAGTCTCAGTAGCCAAGAGTCTGGTCAACAGAATCCTCACCCTGATACTCCTTCCCCCCACCATGGAGAGTCTTGGCAAACAAGTGATCCCACACTCGGATATTCCAAAGAGCTCTTTTCATCACCATTCCTTGATTTGGGCCTCTCTACAAGCCCACTTGAAGAGGGACATGAGGAGATCTTGTGCACTGATTCGCAAACACTTGAGCATCCACAGTCAGAAAAAGATGACGGTGGGGAATGGCAATTAGTGTTTCATGAGGTGGATGATGATGATGAGACACAGTTGCCAATAAGTCAATGGCAATTAGTGTCTCAAGAGGTTCATGATGAGGATGAGACACAGTTGTCAATAAGTGAGGTTCTTGTTAGGTCAACAAGTCAGGAGGATGACCAGAGTGAGGAAGTAGAAGAGGAGGTGGTGGACGATGAAATCACTGACCCAACCTGGGAAGGTGGCAAGCCAAGCGAGGACAGCAGTACAGAGAAAAAGGGATCCTCAGCACCGCAACAGGCTGGAAGAGGCAGTGGGGTGGCAAAAGGGAGAAGGCAGGCCACACCAAACCGACCCGCAACTGTTCCCCGGAGCACCCCCTTAAGGAAATCTCCCTTGTCAAGGGATAGGTGTTCCTCAGTTTGGCGCTTTTTTGAGGAAAGTGTGGATGATAAAAGAAATGTCATTTGCAACCTGTGCCGTACCAAAATGAGCAGGGGCATGAACACTAGCAACCTCACCACCACCAGCATGATCCGCCACATGGCATCAAAGCACCCTAATAGGTGGGCCGAATGCCTGGGTCCACAATCAGTGTCTGTGGGTCACACCACTGCCTCCTCTTCCCATGGTTACGTCCTGGCCAATCTCCTGTCCAAGACGCAGGCCTGGAGGCCTCCCGCCATGCACCTGGACCTTCGCAAGCACCATCATCTAGCACATCCACTTCTGTGTCCCAGCACAGCGTAGAGATGCCCATACCCCAGGCCTTTGAATGAAATTGCAAATACCCAGCCACCTACCCACAGGCCATAGCACTAAATGCGCACCTTTCCAAATTGCTGGCCCTGGAAATGTTTCCATTTAGGCTTGTGAACACTGAGGCTTTCCGCAGCATGATGGCGGTGTCCATCCCTCGTTACTCAGTCCCCAGCCGCCACTATTTTTCCCGGTGTGCCGTCCCTGCCTTACACCAGCATGTGTCCCGTAACATTACCCGTGCCCTGACCAACGCATTATTGGGAAGGTCCACTTATCGACGGACACATGGACAAGTGCTTTTGGCCAGGGACACTACATTGCCCTGACGGCACACTGGGTGAATGTTATGGAGGCAGGGAGCGAGTCGTACCCTGGGATGGCACAGGTGCTACCGACGCCATGGATTGCGGGCCCTATTTCCATCAGGATTTCTGTCACCACCTACATAAGTGGCTGCAACCCCCCCTTCTCCTCCTCCACCTCCTCCTCCACTTCCACCTCTGAATTATCATCTTGCAGCACCAGTCAGCGATCAGTCAGTAGCTGGAAGCAGTGTAGCACTGCAGTGGGGAAGCGGCAACAGGCCGTGCTAAAACTAATTTGCTTAGGTGACAAACAGCACACTGCCGCAGAGCTGTGGCAGGGTATAAGGGACCAGACTGAGCTGTGGCTTTCGCCACTTAACCTAGAACCAGGCATGGTTGTGTCTGATAATAGCCGTAACTTGGCGGCTTTGGAGCTCGGCAAGCTCACACACATACCATGCCTAGCCCATGTCTTAAACTGATTCAGCAGTTTCTCAAAACCTACCTCAATTTGCTGGATCTACAGGTGAAGGTGAGCCGCATGTGTGCCTATTTCTGAAAGTCATCTACAGCTGCCGCCGGTCTGGCAACACTGCAGCAGCGCTTGCAATTGCCAGCTCACTAACTGTTGTGCGACGTGTGCATGCGCTTGAACTCAATGTTCCACATGTTGTCCAGGCTTTGTGAGCAGCAGAGTGCAGTAGTGGAATACCAGCTGCAACATGGTCATCGCCTTTCTAGTCAGCTTCCGCTCTTCACAAATGACGAGTGGGTATGGATGTCTGACCTCTGTGAGGTTTTACGCAACTTTGAGCAATCAACACATATGGTGAGCGGCGATAACGCTGTTATTAGCTTAACCATCCCACTTCTGTGTCTACTGAAACGCTCGCTGCTCACAATGAAGGCGGGCGCTTTGCATGTGGAAGAGGTGGAAATGGTGAAAGACAGTACACAGGGTGATAGCCAGACCACCCTCAGTTCGTCTTCTCAGTGCAAATTGGATGATGAGGAGGAGGAGGAGCAGGAGACGGTTGCCTCCGCTACAGAGGGTAGTACCCATAGAAGGTTTATTCCATCTGTTCAGCGTGGATGGGCCAAAGAGGAGGAAGAGGATGAGGAGATTGAGAGTCATCTTCCTGATGAAGACAGCGAAGTCTTGTCTATTGGGACTCTGGCACACATAGCTGACTTCATGTTATGCTGCCTTTCCCATGACCCTCGCGTTATAAGCATTTTGGCCAACACCGATTACTGGATGTTCACCCTTCTCGACCCCCGCTACAAAGAGAACTTCTCATCTCTCATTCCTGTGGTGGAGAGGACTAGCAAAATGGTGCAATACCAGAAGGTCCTTGTGGAAAAATTGCTCCAAACATTTCCAGCTTACAACGCTGTCAGCAGAGTACGTAGTTTCCTCGGCAACCGAGGAGGGGAGACGAGGGGAACACACAGCAGTTCCGACAGAGGCAAGGCAACACTCTCTAAGGCCTGGGACAGTTTCAGGACACCCCAAAAGCACCCTCACCCTGATGCGTGGCCTAGTGTCACAAGGAGAGAAACATTTTTGGTGAAGGAGTACGTAGCAGACCCTGTCAGCTTCCTCAATGATCCCTCTGTGCCTTACAACTATTGGGTGTCCAAGCTGGACATGTTGTGTGGCAGTGGAGCTACCAGAAGGCCATGGGAAGGCCATTCAAGTGGTGTATCTCACCCAGAGCAAGCTGGGTGAGAACAAGAAAGCCTGGGAAAATAGGGTTTTCCCATTGTCTGCAGCAGCTAGGCTGGTAATGAGGTTCTGGGCTCTCCCAGTCTGGGAAAGGAGCAGGCTGTGTCAAGGCCTGTGGGCAGGGCCGCTGATAGAAATCATGGGGCCCCGTACAGCATACATGACGGGGCCCCCTTCAGCTCCACCCCCTGATCCCTCCTTCAGCCACACCCCTGGCCCCGCCCTTGGCCCCTCCCCAGACGCCGCCTTGAAACAACATGCAGATTTGTCTACAAGTGATATTTATTTTTCTCCAGCCAGTTATAAGTTTTATTATCCAAAATAAATACTGTTTTCAGATGAGAACAGACCTCTTTAATATCAATATGTAATAAAAAAACATTAATGAATAAATGAAGTGGTATCTTGAAAAAATTAGGAAGATTAAACAAATGATAAAGGTGGAAAAAAAACAACAAGCCAGGTCTCGTTAAAGATAGTTTACTGTAGACAACTCAACTACAGTGGGGTAGCCAGGCCTGAAATAATAATTAGAGTGAGCCTGCAGACAGTAGATCTTGACCCCCCCCCCCCCCCCAAACAAGTACATTCATACCTGTTATCCTGATTCCTGGCCCCAGGACAGAGTCACTTCCTCCTTCACTGTAGATAGACTGTAGTAGTAGCGCTGGCTGCTGTGCTGTCTGCCTCCCTGGATTCCTGGATTCGCTGCCCGGAGTGTCACAAAATTTTTATTTTTTTTTCCTTTCTTCACTGCCAGTGGTGCTTTTCCTTCTCTCACTCTCTTCCCTGGCGCCGCGGAGGGAGAAGAATCACTCCGCGGCGCCAGGGAAGGACAAGCTGGCCGGGACTTGATTCTGCAGAGCAGACTGAGCAGAGCAGAGGAGCGGGCGCGGGAGAGAGAAGAGAAGAGATACTCTTCCGCGCCCGAAACAGAGGAAATAGTCCCTACCTGCTGCCGCATACAAACGGAGCAAGCAGGCAGGTACTGAGCGGCGATTAAAAAAAAAAAAAAAAAACGTAGAAAGCAGGGGGGGGGGGGGGGGGTACGACGGCGTTTGACTAGCGGTCAGGGCTGTGGAGGTTTTTTTTTTTTTTTTTTTTTTTAAACATTAATTGGTTATGTCGAGGCTGCCCGGGCCCCCCTGCCAGCCGGGCCCGGTACAACTGGGCCAGCTGTACTGGCCTATCAGCGGCCCTGCCTGTGGGAGCCGGGACCCTTTAACCCTGTGTGGGGGTAAGCACTGTGATGTGTTTTGGGGAGCTGGGTGGTAGACCCATATCCCGATAGAGAGGAAAAAAACGGTTTAGTCAGTGGCCAGATGGCTGAGGATTTATGTTTTGGTTGCTGTTTTTGTGTTGAAGTGCTTAAAAATAAAAGCATCATTTGGACTTCAACCTGGTGTCCGTGGCGAAGTCTGTAAGAATGACCCCCGGATAAGAGACGATCCCTTACAGTGGCTAGAGTTGAGCGGACACCTGGATGTTCCGGTTCAACGGGTTCGGCCGAACTTCACAAAAAAGTTCGAGTTCGGGACCCGATCTTGACCCCGAACCCAAACCCCATTGAAGTCAATGGGGACCTGAATTTTTTAGCACTAAAATGGCTGTAAAAAAGTAATGGAAAGGGCTAGAGAGCTGCATCAAAATGTAGTTAAGAGCATGGCAAGTGCTCTGCAAACAAATTTGGATAGGGAAATGACTTCAAATAACATAAAATACGTAAAAATAAAAAATAATAATCTTGATCTAGGAGGACGAGGTCCATATAGAAGGTTGAGGAGGCGGTGGATGTGGCGGTGTAGCTGGAAGCGGCAGTGGAGGATGAGAAGGTAGCCTACACTGCTTTTTGGTTTTATTTTTTATTTTATTTTGTTTAAATTAGGGTCCACCCCAAAACATTGGGAAATATAACCTGTGATAAGCCCCTCCAGCCATGCTAAACAAACGTTCAGACAATACACTGGCTGCAGGGCAGGCCAGCACCTCCAAGGCGTAAAGGGCAAGCTCAGGCCATATGCCAATTTGTAGAGCCAGAAGTTGAAGGGGGCAGACCCATCAGTCAGTACGTGTAGGTGTGTGCACACATACTGCTCCGCCATGTCGCACGTCCCCGTGATGTTCACAATCCAATTGGATATCTGCTCTATCAACTTTCGATGTTCTTTTCAGCCCCTACCATGTTGATCACGGTTAGCGGCGAATCAGGGTTCCACGCCGGAGAGGGAGCGTGAGAAAGGGAGACCACATCCAAGGGAGGTCAATGGCTGCAATGTGATGAAGCTAAAATGTGGGAAAAATTATTAAAACAGAAGGATCGAATGAAAGGGCCAATTAAAGACGAATTTCAGAAATTTAAGTCCCTGTCACCTATGCAGAGCAAGGGTTTTTCATCGAAAGAAATGGGTTAATGTCACCCACCAATGGAACAGATGATTTTAAAAAAAATTGGTCCCTGTCACCTATGCAGAGCAGGAGTTTATTCATGACAAAAATGGTAAAATGTCACCCAAGAATGTAACAGAAAAATTAGTGAAATGTATGAACCTGTCTACTAGGTAGAGCAGAAGTATATCACAGCCAAAAATTGGTGAATTTCACCCGAAAATGTAACATACTAATTAGTGAAATTGGTTAACCTGTCTACTAGGTATAGCAGTGGTATATCACAGCCAAAAATTGGTGAATTTCACCCGAACATGTAACAGACAAATTAGTGAAATGACATAAAATAAAATAAAATACGAACAAATAAATAAATAAATAATCTTGATGTATGAGGTGGAGTTCCATATGGAGTAGGAGGTTAAGGAGTCAGTGGACGAAGCGGTGTAGGTGGAAGCGGCAGTGGAGGAGGACGAGGTAGCCAACACTGGTTTTTGGTTTTAAATTAAGGTACACCCCAATAGTAGGAAATATCAAAAATACAACAATGAGCAATTGCGCTGTAGTATAACAATGGCTGGGTAAGGCCGGTATACATGTCTATTCTGCACAAGGTAAGGACAAGTCCTGTGGGATCCATGCCTGGTTCATTTTAATGAACGTGAGCTTGTCCACATTGACTGTAGACAGGCGGCTGCGCTTGTCTGTGATGACGCCCCCTGCCGTGCTAAACACACGTTCAGATAATACACTGACTGCAGGGCAGGCCAGCACCTCCAAGGTGTAAAGGGCAAGCTCAGGCCATGTGCCCAATTTGGAAACCCAGGAGGGCAGACCCGTCATTCAGTACGTGTAGGCGTGTGCACACATACTGCTCCACCATGTTGGTGAAATGCTGCCTCCTGCTAAGATGTTCCATATCAGCTGGTGGTGCTGGTTGTTGTGACGTGCTGACAAAGCTTTTCCACAGTTCGGCCATGCTAACCCTGCCTTCTGAGCTGGTGGTGCCGCAGCTGCGATAGCAACCTCTTCCTCCTCCTCTGCCTTCGCCTTGTGCTTCCACTGTGCCCCCGCTGTCAGGTGGGAATGCCACCAGCAGCGCGTCTAAAAGCGTGCGCTTGTACTTATGCATCTTACGATCACGTTCCAGTGACGGAATTAAGGATGGTACGTTGTCCTTGTAACGGGGATCCAGCAGCGTGGCCACCCAGTAATCAGCACAAGTTAGAATGTGGGCAACTCGCTGGTCTTGCGGAGACACTGCAGCATGTAATCGCTCATGTGTGCCAGGCTGCCCAGAGGCAACGAAAAGCTGTCCTCTGTGGGAGGTATATCGTCTGTGTCCTCTGTATCCCCGCAGCCACGCACCAGTGATGGCCATGAGCTGGTCTGGGTGCCACCCTGCTGTGAACACGGTTCCTCATCCTCCACCTCATCATCCTCCAGAACTGTGCCCTGGCTGGACAATTGAGTACCTGGTGTTTGTGGGTGCAGGAGCCACTTGTAATAGGCTGTCCGGAAACCCTATGAAATGATCCCTCTTCCTCCTCCTCCTCCTGTGCCACATCCTCTTCCATCATCGCCAGAAGGGTCTGGCCAGCATGTGCGAGGTGGATTTCCACCTTGTGGGCACGTCGCATATGAGGCGGTGAGCGGGAAGGCCAAAGTTACGCTGCAGCGCTGACAGGCGAGCAGCAGCAGGGTGAGAACACCGGAAGCGCGCACAGACGGCCCACACTTTCTGCAGCAGCTCTGACATGTCGGGGTAATTTTTAAGGAACCTCTGCACCACCAAATTCAGCACATGCGCCAGGCAAGGGATGTATTTCAAACCGGCTAGTCCCAGAGCTGCTACGAGATTTTGCCCATTATCGCACACCACCAGGCCGTGCTTGAGGCTTACTGGCACCAACCACTCATCAGTCTGTTGTTCAAGGCTCGTCCACAGCTCCTGCGCGGTGTGGGGTTTGTCCCCCAAACGGATACACAAACATAGTAATATGATGTTGCATGTTGAAATCAGTGCTATATTGGATTGCAGGCATTCAAGTACTCATATATATTTATATGAATTTGTGGTTTTAATGACTTTTGTTATTTACTTTTGCACAAGGGGTGAAATAAATGTAACATGTGTGCATCGGTCACATAGGGGTTAATTCCAGCCTCGTTTTGAGGCTGTGGGATTATTTCAGCTGTGTAGCTGGCTCACACATGAGGTTATGAGTAAGGACTAACAAGTCTGAAACATGTCAACCTAGCGGTGGAGGGAGAAGCTGTCCATGTATGTGAATTGTAACCATCACGAATAAATAAAATATCTAGGTTTTTACCCTAAATGCTGGAACATTTTTGTTCTTCGTGTTTCAAGTGAAGACTGGTCCGGTCTGTTCCGCGCATGGGAAAGATATGGTGAGCTGGAAAAACTTGTTTTGTATAAGTTTTAAAACTGCCTGCTGTCGTTTACCCCTGGCTGTGCTGAAGTTGGTGGTGAAGGTGTTACGCTGACCGGTGGTAGAGGATGAGAAAGCGAAGTAGGAGGAGGAAGCAACAGGAGGCAAACTGAAACGCACTGCAATCTTCGGTGGTGGAAGGACATGCGCCAAACTGCTATCCGCCTCAGGCCCAGCCGCCACTGCATTTACCCACTGTGCTGTTAGGGAGATATAATGGCCCTGACCGTGCTTACTGGTCCACGTATCCGTAGTTAGGTGGACCTTTCCACAGATGGCGTTGCGCAGTGCACACCTGATTTTGTCCCCCACTTCGTTGTGCAGGGAAGGGATGGTTCGCCTGGAAAAATAGTGGTGGCTGGGCACGACGTACTGTGGGACAGCCACCGCCATAAGGCTTTTAAAACTCTCCGTCTCCACCAGATGGAATGACAGTATTTCAAAGGCCAGTAATTTTGAAATGCTGGCACTCAGGGCCAGGGATCGCGGGTGGGTAGGGGGGTACTTCCTCTTCCGCTCCAGTGTTTGGGAGATGGAGAGCTGAATGCTTCTATGGGACATTGTGGAGATGCTTGGTGACCCAGGTGGTGGTGTTGCTGGCAGATCCTCTGTCTGCAGGGTGGCAGGTGCCACTGTCACTCCAGAGTTGGATGAAGAGGCCGAGACTGCGGCAGAAGAGGAAGCAGGAGGAGCCAGAGACCTTTCTTGGTTTTTGAGGTGTCTACTCCACTGCAGCTCGTGCTTTGCACTTAGATGCCTGGTCATGCAGGTTGTGCTCAGGTTGAGAACGTTTATGCCTCGCTTCAGGCTCTGATTGCACAGCGTGCAAACCACTAGTGTCTTGTCGTTTGCACATTGTCTGAAGAACTGCCAGCCAGGGAACTCCTTGGAGCTGGCTTTAGTGTGCTCGGTCCCTTGCTGCTTTTGGCAGTAGCAGGCGTACTGTCTAGTAGACGGCCGCTCCGCTTTTGCACCCTGCTCCCTCTTCTGCTGTGTTGGTGGCTCTGTGCGACCACCGCCTCTTCCTCTGAACTACACAGGTCACTCGCATGACCTTGATTCCATGTGGGGTCGAGGACCTCATCGTCCTCCACATCATTTTCCACCCAGTCTTCACCTCTGCCCTCCTTGTCGGTCTGCACACTGCAGAAAGCCACAGCAGTTGGCACCTGTGCTTCATCATCATCTGAGACGTACTGCGATGGTCCTCCCATGTACTCATCTTGAAACATAGGTGGTTGGGCATCGGTGCACTCAATCTCTTCCACTTCTGGGGCAGGGCTATGTGGATGGCCCTGGGAAACCCTGCTAGCAGAGTCATCAAAAAGCAGAGGAGACTGCTGCATGACTTGGGGCTCAGACTGCTTGGCTGATTTGCAAGGGGGTGAGGTGAAAGACTGATGGACATCGGCTGCAGGTGCTAACTCTGATCTTTCAGCAGGAGACTAGGTGGTAGACAATGTGAAGGAACTAGAGGCACTGTCACCAACCCAATCTACTATTGCCTGTACTTTTTCTGGCCTCACCATTCGTAGAGCCGCATTAGGCCCGATCAAATAACGCTGAAGTTTCTGTCACCTACTCGCACCTGAGGAAGGTGTTTCACTTGAGCGTGTAGCTGGCACAGATCGACCACGTCAATCCAGGCCTTGTTCATTTTTATAAGAGTCAACCTGTTAGCATTTTCAGTTGACAGGCGGATACGATTATCTGTTATAATGCCACCAGCAGCACTAAATACCCGCTCAAACAAAACGCTGGCGGCAGGGCAGGCCAGCACCTCCAAGGCGTAGAGCGCCAGTTCGTGCCACGTGTCCAGCTTGGACACCCAGTAGTTGCAAGGCACTGAGGAATCATTGAGGACGTTGACACGGTCTGCTATGTACTCCTTCACCATCTTCCAAAGAATTTCCCTCCTTGTAACACTAGGCCATGCATCAGGGTGAGGGTGCTGGCGGGGTGTCATGAAACTGTCCCAGTCTTTGGAGATGGTTGCCCTGCCTCTTTTGGAACTGCTATGTGTTCCCCTTATCTCCCCTCCTTGGTTGGCCAAGAAACTACGGACTCTGCCCACAGCGGAATTGAGAGATGAGAAGTTCTCTTTGTAGTGGGGGTCGAGAAGATTCAACAACTAGTAATCCGTGTTGTTTAAAATGCATATAATGTGCGGGTCGCTGTAAAGACAGCCTAACATGAAGTCAGCCATGTGTGCCAGAGTACCAACAGGCAAGACTTTGCTATCATCATCAGGAGGATCACTCTCAATCTCCTCATCCTCTTCCTCCTCTTCTGGCCACCCAAGCTGAGCAGATGGAATTAAACTTCCATGGGTACTACCCTCTGTAGCGGAGGCAACCGTCTCCTGCTCCTCCTCATCTTCATCGGCCAATTTGCGCTGAGAAGACGAACTGAGGGTGGTCTGGCTATCACCCTGTGTAATGTCTTCCCCCATTTCCTCCTCTTCCACATGCAAAGCATCGTCCTTAATTGTGAGCAGCGAGCATTTGAGTAGATACAGAAGTAGGATGGTTACGCTGATAATTGCATTATCGCCACTCACATCTGTGTTGATTCCTCAAAGTTTCGTAAAACCTCTCAGAGGTCAGACATCCATGCACACTCCTCGCTTGTGAATAGCGGAAGCTGACTGGAAAGGCGATGACCATGTTGTAGCTGGTATTCCACTACTGTCCTCATCTGCTCACAAAGCCTAGCCAACATGTGGAACGTCGAGTTCCAGCGTGTGCTCGCGTCGCACAACAGCGGTGAACTGGCAATTTCAAGCGCTGCTGCAGCGTTGACAGACCGGCTGAAGCTGTTGATGACTTGCGTAAATGTGCACAAACGCGGGGCGCACCTTCACCAGTAGCTCAGTCAAATTGGGGTTGGTTTTGAGAAATCGCTACACCGCTAAGTTTAAGACGTGGGCTAGGCATGGTATGTGTGTGAGCTTGCCGAGCTCCATAGCCGCCACCAAGTTACGGCCATTATCAGACACAACCATGCCTGGTTCTAGGTTGAGTGGCGAGAGCCACAGCTCAGTCTGGTCTCTTATTCCCTGCCACAGCTCTGCGGCGTTGTGCTTTTTGTCCCCTAAGTATATCAGCTTCAGCCTGGCCTGTTGCCGCTTCCCCACTGCAGTGCTACACTGTTAACAGCTACCGACTGATGACTGACTGGTGCTGCACGTGGATAATTCAGAAGTGGAAGTGGAGGAGGAAGCGGAGAAGAAGTGGAGGTTGGAGCCACTAACGTAGGTTGTGGCGGAAACCCTGATCGACGTAGGGCCCGCAATCCTTGGCGTCGGTAGCACCTGTGCCATCCCAGGGTATGACTCTCTCCTGGTCTCCACAACATTCACCCAGTGTGCTGTCAGGGAAATGTAGCGTCCCTGGCCGAAAGCACTTGTCCATTTGACCGTGGTTAAGCGGACCTTCCCAGTAACTGCATTGGTCAGGGCACGTGTGATGTTAAGGGACATATGTTGGTGTAAGGCGTGCACGGCACACCTTGAAAAATAGTGGGGCCTGGGGACTGCGTAACGTGGGACGGCCGCCGACATCAGGCTGAGGAAGGCTTCAGTATCCACAAGCCTAAATGGCAACATTTCCAGGGCCAGTAATTTGGAAAGCTGCGCATTTAGTGCTATGGCCTGTGGGTGGGTTGCTGGGTATTTGCGCTTGCTTTCAAATGCCTGGCGTAAGGACATTTGGACGCTGCACTGGGATACGGAAGTGGATGTTGCCGCTGATGGTGCTTGCGAAGGTCCAGGTGCAGGGCAGGAGGCATCCAGGCCTGCGTCTTGGACAGGGAAATGGCCAACACATAACACCAGGGAAGAAGAGGCAGTGGTGTGACCCGCACACACAGATTGTAGACCCAGGCGTTCAGCCCACCTATTAGGGTGCTTTGATGCCATGTGGTGGATCATGCTGGTGTTGGTGAGGTTGCTAGTGTTCACGCCAGGGCTGGGACAAGGTCCACCACCAACAGAGGCTGAGCTGTCCAAGTGCGCCCCCCCCCCCCCCTTGCCTGCGCCCAGGGCCGGTGCAAGGTTTTTTACCAACACAAGCGAACTTACATTTTGGCGTCCCCGACCCCCCCTTACCCTTCAGCTCACCTGGGGGAAGGGGGGATGCGCCAAAATGTAGGTTCGTCCCATAAGACGCACCTAGGTTTTAGAGGAGGATAATAGGAAACAATATTTTTCATTCCACCTCAGGTCAGACCCGCAATGTTAATTAGACCTCAGCTCACTGGCACAGCCCCAATGCCTCAGATCAGACCCCCATGTCAGCCATCAGCCCTCGATGTCATATTTCTCCCCGTCCATGGCACAGACAGACTACAGACATTGTCTCCGGCCCATCATGTAACCCCATCCTCACCCATGTCACATTTCTCCCCCTCCATTTGATTGCTCTAACACCTAAAGAAAATTTTTTTTTTTTTTAAAACCTGATGTTTCTCCAGATGATCTTATGCTAAAAGTAGTGGTAATAGAGTCTCAAAGGTCTATAAAAGCAGGTACACTATTTTTACAAACCTTTGAGACTCTATTAACACTATAAATACTGCATAGGTCTATCAAGACCTTAAATCCCTGTAGGGGTCCCTAACCAATGTTAAAATTTTTGCTTTATTATTTATTTTTGAACACACACTACACAAAGAAAAAACTCTATTAAAATTGTCAGTATCACAGTTAAATGTGGGATATGCTCGGAGTGATGTGTTGGCGTTCACAGGGTGTGATTTATACACGGTAATATTATTCGAATCCCTTTGTAGGGTATACCTCATTCCACCACTGGTGTGGGATGGTAATGACGCTGGCAATTGTTGGACAGATTAGTAGCAGTGGATCACAAAGGTACACTGGTGAATGTGTCTCTGCTGCCAAATGCCTCTATAGCTGGTCCCTATCAACACGGTTATCAGCAGCTAACAATGTTGCTAATTTCTTTATTGTAGCTGTTTGCATGGCCGTGAGGCTATCAATATTCCACCAGTCTCCTTTGCCACTGTCTACCCTCAGGGGACGAAGCCACAGTGCGTGGCGAAACATGTCGGGAGGGGTGGTATAGATCGAATTTTAAATCAGTGAGCAGTTATAGAGCAATTATTGTAAACATGCTGCGGATGAGCAGCTGAGCACTGAAGGAGTGACTGTGAGGCTATAGGAGTGTAGATTGCAGCGGTTACTTACAATTCCTATGAGAAAGTGACAGAGGACGCTGTGCAATGTTGGCTGAGTCCAGAAAGGAGGTTAGACAGTGGCAAAGGAGACTGGTGGAATATTGATAGCCTCACGGCCATGCAAACAGCTGCAATAAAGAAATTAGCAACATTGTTAGCTGCTGGTAACCGTGTTGATAGGGACCAGCTATAGAGGCATTTGGCAGCAGAGACACATTCACCAGTGTACCTTTGTGATCCACTGCTACTAATCTGTCCAACAATTGCCAGCGTCATTACCATCCCACACCAGTGGTGGAATGAGGTATACCCTACAAAGGGATTCGAATAATATTACCGTGCATAAATCACACCCTGTGAACGCCAACACATCACTCCGAGCATATCCCACATTTAACTGTGATACTGACAATTTTAATAGAGTTTTTTCTTTGTGTAGTGTGTGTTCAAAAATAAATAATAAAGCAAAAATTTTAACATTGGTTAGGGACCCCTACAGGGATTTAAGGTCTTGATAGACCTATGCAGTATTTATATAAATATCCCGAGGGTCTCTAAAAGGGACTTTGAATAAACACTTTAGGACACAGGGGTTACTCCCCAATACGTTAGAGCCCTGTCATTTGGAAAATCTATTCCGCGTCACTAGTTTTTGTTATGGCAGGATTTTTGGCCCAGGGTATAAGCAAAGATATATTCAGCTTGGAGGCCACACAGGTATTTTCGCAGCAGGCAATTCCTTTAAATAGTACGGATATTATCACAGGTTTCAAAAATCTCAGCAAGACTTATAAGCAATACTACCGCTCTTGGTGGGAAATAGCTAGTCTTGAGACCTATCTGAATCAGAAAATAGTATATAGAGGCTTGAGAAGCACCCTAAGACCTAATATCCATACTGAGGACCCTGAGTATATCAAAGGGTGGGAGGAAATTCAGACAGAGAGCTCCTTAAAGCTTATGAGATATATGGTGGAGTATGAGAAACAAAGCTTTGAACGTACAGTGGTACAATTAAATCAGGAGGTCAAAGAGATACTTACCTTTGGACAGCATCCGGACTTCAAAAATCAGGAATTAAAATTGCAGAGAAATCTGGAAATCCTAAAAGAGGAGATAAAAGAACGGAAACACCGTAAATATATCCGGGATAGACTGGATTTTGACACCAATCATGTCTATAATTGGAGAAATAGGCAAAGCTATCCAACCAGAGGCACTCGTTACACTGACTATTCTGAATCTGATACATCAGGCACCGAAAGTACAAATAATCAAGACCCCAGAAATAGGGGGGGAACGAAAAGAAAGGTGCGATATAACAGATTCAGAAACCAGAAAAAAACTGGTAATCCTAAAACCAACATATCAGAATGTACTCAACCTCAAGTAAGTGGGGCACCCTCCTTTTTGGGTGGCTTTGCTTTTTCCAATATAGACACAGGAGCTCAGAACAAGGCAGATCAAGTGGCCTCAGTGAGATCCAAGATACCCTCTACCACAATGACCCCTCTGGAAACAGCATCATCAGTACCCTCACATGTGAGCATGATTGGCAATCAAGGCCCAATTGCGCCAGGACAACCAATTTTGTTTGGCACACCACCCATAGCCCCCTTTTTTTAGGGCAGAGCAATGTCCAATTGAGGGACAGGGACAAGTGGGGGTACAATACAAAATAGTCCCGAGTGGAAATACTGAATCGACCCAAATTATAAATCTTTCGTCACAGTCTCTCACAGAAACACAAGTCACCTTATTAGCAAAGGGACTAACATTCACGCCAGTGCCAAATTTTGATAAATTCAGCTGGATAAAGGATATCAACCTTTTTGCACGCAAATTGGCATTGCACAAGCAGTTCTCCAGTACAAACACTGAGACTGGAAAACTTATCCAAAAGGAGCATCAAGCGTTGGACATATTGGAGAGCCTACATTTGGAAATTGAGGGCTTCAGTGTAGAAATTATGCCCCCCTTAACAGGTCTTAAGCCAAGGTCCAAGTGGACCCCCCCCTTTTCACAGTTCCAAAAGATTGACACTTTTGTACAGTTGGTGTCTCAGGACATCAATAAAGTCAGAATAAACAGGGAAGCTATCACTGGGAATTTAACCAAGGAAGAACTTCTGTCTCTGGAGGAACTAGGAGCTAACAAAGACGTAATAGTAAAACCAAGTGACAAGGGGGGAAACATAGTTATCCTGGACAGGGATGACTATGAAGGTATGGTGAATAGACTATTAGGGGATAAAGAAGTATATCAGACCCTACAAGAAAATCCAACAACGAGATATCTGGAAGATCTCAAAGATATCTTGGGAACAGCGAAAATAAATAATCTTATATCTAAAGATTAATTGGATTTTCTATACAATAAGAGCCCCACAATTCCAACCTTTTATGCACTGCCAAAAGTGCATAAGAGAAAGTACCCGATACCCAGGCGCCCGATAGTTTCGGGTAATGACTCTCTAAGCCAACCTGCCAGTGAGTATGTGGATGAAATATTGAGACCATTTATGTCTTCTCTCCCCTCGTACATTAAAGACACGAATGACGTGCTAACAAGAATCAGGGGGATTTCTCTATCTCAATCCACACTCCTGGCAAGCTTGGATGTGGAAGCTCTCTATAGCAATATAGATCATGAGCTGGGCATCCAGGCTATTAAGCATTTTTTGGATACCAAGAGCACCAATTTTCACGAGCACAGTTTATTTATTTTGTCATTGTTAAGATTCATCTTAACCCACAATTATTTCCTCTGTAACGGTACCTTCTATAAACAGATGAAGGGTACCGCGATGGGGACTCCGTGTGCACCGACATTTGCAAATTTTTTTTTAGGGTGGTGGGAAGACACTATTGTCTTTACGGACAATATGGCACAATTCACTAATCACATTTTATTTTGGGGTCGATTTATCGACGATGTTCTGTTGTTTTGGGAAGGGGGGGAAGAGGAGTTCGTCACCTTTGTTGAGAGATTAAATCAGAATCAAATAGGCATGCATTTCACTTCCGAAATTCACCCCAATCAGATATGCTTCCCTGACCTCTTAATCCAGAAGAACATGGATGGGCATATCCTAACGCAAATATTTCGAAAGCCTACTTCAACTAATAGTCTTCTCCACTGGCATCCAGTGGCATTGAAAAAAGGAATACCAGTGGGGCAGTACTTGAGGGCCAGAAGAAACTGCACCACTGAAGAGGCTTTCAAGAAAGAGGCTGATGAGCTCTACAATCGATTCAGGAGCAGGGGTTACCCAAGTAAATGCCTTAAAAAAGCATTTAATCGTGTTAAGGGTATGAATAGGGATGAACTAATATCTGGAAATAAAATCAATCAGGATAAAGAAGGAAGAGACAAAATGATTAGATGCATAGGGACCTATGACCGTGGCAACCAACAGGTGATGAAGATCTTAAAGAAACACTGGAAGGTACTCACCAGCGACGACCAACTAAGAGCTGTTCTGCCATCTTATCCCAGTGTTACATATAGGAGAGGACCAAACATCAGGGACAAGCTTGTCCATAGTTTCCTTCCTGAAAGACAAATGACAAGTACGAATTGGTTAAAATCCAGCATCACCGGCTCATTTCCCTGTGGAAGCTGTACTTTTTGCAAATATCTACCAAAGTAAAAAAATTCAAAAACCCTATAGATGGACGTGGCTATGTGATCAGAGAATTCTTCAACTGCCGGAGCAGTGGTATTATCTACATTGCCTCATGTAATTGTCCCAAATTATACGTGGGTAAGACCACACAGGAATTGAGGCGAAGAATATCTGGTCACATCAGTGCCATAAATACTGGTAAAGACACGTCATTATACAGGCATATAACGTATGCCCATGGCGGAAATCTGGAGGTCCTCAAATTTTGGGGCCTTGAGAAGAAAACTTTGGGACCAAGAAGAGGCAATTTAGACACTAAACTCCTACAGGAAGAGGCCAGATGGATACACAGACTACAGACTCTGAGTCCAGGTGGCCTAAATGAGGGCTTTTCATATACGGCCTTCATCTAGAAGTCAACATAACATAACAGTGATAAGTAAAAGAGAAAAAATAATAAAAAGTAAAAGTAATCATATACTAAGAGCACTAAACTAGAAGAAATGTCAATATAGACCTCAGCTTAACTACAGAAACTACCGCCGTGCAACCACAGGATAGCCTTAATCAATATCCCCCCCCTCCCCTCCGAAATTGTTCTATCATAGAACTATCTTATTAAATCAGCCTCCCCCCCCTTCACCTCCCGTTCTTCCTCTATATATGCTCAATATTATAGAGTAGCAACCCACTGCGAGCTCCATTACCAGTAAAGAGTATAAAGTATAACGGATGGAACATATAAGGACATCGCAGTTAAATGACAAATAACAAATAATTAACAGGGACACCAAAAAAGCTGCCTGCTTGAGTTACAACTCCCCTGCGATAAATGCCACTTTATGGTATAGTACAAAGCATGGTGGATTCATCACCTATTGGCAATTTTGACACTTGACCAAAATCTTGCCATTGGTTGTGCAAATCATGGTGGATGTTTTGTATATGGTCACAATCAATTTTAAAGTCCCATGTTATCTATAATGGCTGCAATTGTCAAATTCATGTGTAGATAAACAACATTCAAGTATAATTGCCATCTTCATGTATAGATAGACAATATATAATTATATCTAATATGGTTGGACCATGCAGTTGGGAGGCTATGAATGGGTTAAAGTCTAACTTAGAAGGAAAGGGGAGTGGTTACAAACAGTGGGGGACTAGGAGGTTGAGTGACGACTAAACCACCTTAGATAGATCGTAGGCGGCTCTCCATTCAGGCGTCATGTAATGTTTACCTGCCGGTGGAGATGACGAAGAGGTACAGGGAGACGCATAGGATATTGCGTCAGTGAACAGACCTTGCCGGAAAGCGGAGGGCTTGGATGAGGAAACGACTGTGATTGGTCGCCGGGGGATGGCTCTGACACCTGGGCGGGATCTGTAAAAAGACATAAGAAGGTCCTATGAAGCGCGCACGCTCATATACCCCGCATCCCCTGACGAAGCCACAGTGCGTGGCGAAACATGTCGGGAGGGGTGGTATAGAGCGAATTTTAAATCAGTGAGCAGTTATAGGGCAATTATTGTAAACATGCTGCGGATGAGCAACTGAGCACTGAAGGAGTGACTGTGAGGCTATAGGAGTGTAGATTGCAGCGGTTACTTAAAATTCCTATGAGAAAGTGACAGAGGACGCTGTGCAGTGTTGGCTGAGTCCAGAAAGGAGGGTAGACAGTGGCAAAGGAGACTGGTGGAATATTGATAGCCTCACGGCCATGCAAACAGCTACAATAAAGAAATTAGCAACATTGTTAGCTGCTGGTAACCGTGTTGATAGGGACCAGCTATAGAGGCATTTGGCAGCAGAGACACATTCACCAGTGTACCTTTGTGATCCACTGCTACTAATCTGTCCAACAATTGCCAGCGTCATTACCATCCCACACCAGTGGTGGAATGAGGTATACCCTACAAAGGGATTCGAATAATATTACCGTGCATAAATCACACCCTGTGAACGCCAACACATCACTCCGAGCATATCCCACATTTAACTGTGATACTGACAATTTTAATAGAGTTTTTTCTTTGTGTAGTGTGTGTTCAAAAATAAATAATAAAGCAAAAATTTTAACATTGGTTAGGGACCCCTACAGGGATTTAAGGTCTTGATAGACCTATGCAGTATTTATATAAATATCCCGAGGGTCTCTAAAAGAGACTTTGAATAAACACTCTATTAACACTACTATCAACATCAGGTAATTTAGAGAAACAGCAGGATTTTTTAATTATGTTTTTCCTTTAGGTGTTATAACATAACTTTCATTTGATTGCTGTAACACTTAAAGAAAAAATCTTTTTAAAAACCTGCTGTGTCTCTAGATGACCTTATGTTGATAGTAGTGTTAATAGAGCCTCAAAGGTCTGTAAAAATAGGGTAACTGCTTCTAAAGACCTTTCAGACTCTATTACCACTGCTATCGACATAAGGTCATCTTGAGAAACAGCAGGTTTTTAATTTGTTTTCCTTTAGGTGTTCAAGCAATCAAATAAGTTATGTTTTAACACCTAAAGGAAAAAAATTATTTAAAAAACTTTCTCTTTCTCTAGGTGACCTTATGTTTATAGTAGTGTTAATAGAGTCTCAAGGGTCTATATAAGCAGTTACCCTATTTTTACAGACCTTTGAGACTCTATTAACACTACTATCAGCATAAGGTCACCTAGAGAAACAGCAGGCTTTAAAAAAAATCCCTTTAGGTGTTAGAGTAAATTGCAATCAAATGAATGTTATGTGTTAAGATTAGGGTCAGACGCAGACAAGCAGGGCTTTGTTTAGCCTCTTGGGTATCTTAGTTTTTACATTCATAAAGCTCCACATTGAGCTTCCAGCAGCAGACAGATGCCAGGGCACTTCTGTGGTCACCTCACCTGGGCACATGGTCTTTGCTCAGCAGAGTCCTGCCATACATGCTGGCTAGATGCTAGAATGGATTTGTTAGAAGGAGGTCTGTGATGTCACTGGTCACATGCTCCTTCATGGTCACATGATCCACTGTGAGAACGCAGGCTTCCTGTCTTCAAAGTTCACACCCTCCTGCTGTGTTCAGCTCCAGAGAGAAGGGGGTGTGAAAGGATGGACCAATGGCAGGGCAGCTAGCTGATACTGGCCAATCAGAAGCCTCCTGCTCCTATCTACAAGCGCAGCTTAGAGTGAACACTGGCTGGGGAGGGTGCCTGGCAGCACTGCGCTGCTGGCAAGTAAGTGATAAAAAAAAGAAAAGAGG
Source organism: Bufo bufo (assembly GCF_905171765.1). NCBI lineage: Eukaryota > Metazoa > Chordata > Amphibia > Anura > Bufonidae > Bufo > Bufo bufo. Next base: position 81,773,076 of record NC_053391.1, read on the forward strand.
TTTGTTTTTCCGCCCACCCCAGCCTGCGCCCTGAGGCTGGAGCCTCCCCAGCCTCTGTGTCGGCCCGGCACTGGCTCACGCCCCTGCTCATTTTTGTATGGCACAGTTGCAAATTACAATTTTTTTGTCGTCTGCACTTTCCTCAAAAAAGCGCCAGACTGCGGAACACCTACCCCTTGGCAAGGGAGATTTCCGCAAAGGGGTTGCTCCGTGGAACAGTTGCGGTCCTGTTTGGTGTGGCCCGCCTTCTCCCTTTCGCCAACCCACTGGCTCTTCCAGCCTGTTGCGGTGCTGCAGATCCCTCCTCCTCTGTACTGCTGTCCTCGCTTGGCTTTCCACCTTCCCAGGTTGGGTCAGTGACTTCTTCATCCACCACCTCCTCTTCCTCACTCTGCTCATCCTCCTGACTTATTGACCTAACCACAACCTCAGTGATTGACAACTGTGTCTCCTCCTCTTCCTTAACCTCTTGAGACAGTAATTGCTGTTGAGTTATTGGCAACTGTGTCTCATTATCATCCACCTCATTAAACAGTAATTGGCGTTCCCCACCGTCATCTTCTTGTGACTGTGGATGCTCAAGAGTTTGGGAATCAGGGCACAAGATCTGTCCCTCTTCAAGCGTGCTTGGCGAGAGGGCCAAATCAAGGAATGGCGAGGAAAAGAGGTCCTCGGAATATCCAAGTGTTGGATCACTTGTTTGGCCAGACTCTCCATGGTGGGAGGAAGGAGTATCAAGACTGGACTAGGTGGAAGACAGGGTAGTGCTTAACTGACTGGAAGCATTATCTGCTGCCATCCAATCGACCACCTGGTCGCACTGGTCTGACTTCAAGAGTGGTGTCCTGCACCGCCCTGCAAACTGGGACATGAGGCTAGGTATCATGTTTTTCTTGTGCTCTGGCAGCAGGCACAGTTTCAATGCGCCCAGGGCCACAGCCTCTTCGTGCACCATCAGCATCATGGCCACTTCCCCGTCCCTTACTGCTCGCCTTCTTCATTTTAAATGTGATGTATGCTTGAAAGTATGTCACACTTACAGTAGCGTAGGATTTGGAAGTGTATGCGCAAAAAAATAAAAACAAATATTTGGGATGTGGAAACGTAGATAATGCTGTCACCAGCGGCTAATAAAAAATTACAGGGAATGTCACAGGTATTTGGGATGAGGAAACGTTATACAGGAGAGGTACAACCGGTAATGTCACTGTCCAAAGCGCCTACCTTAAAAAGTACACTGTATGTCACAGATAAAAATTTTAGGTGCACACTTTACACTGGAGATGTGGCACTGGTAATGTACACTGTCCGCAGCGGACACCATCTACTGAAAAAGTACACTGGATGTCACAGATCTTTTTTGGATGCGCACACCTTACACTGGAGATATGGTGCAGCTAATCTCACTGTCCGCAGCGGACACCATCTAATGAAAAAGTACACTGGATGTCACAGATCTTTTTTGGATGTGCACACCTTACACTGGAGATGTGGCGCAGCTAATGTCACTGTCTTCAGCGGACACCGTGTATTGAAAAAGTACACTGGATGTCAGATATTTTTGGGATGCGCAAACTTTACACAGGAGATATGGCACGGATAATTTAACTGTACGCAGCGGACACCGTCTACGAAAAAAGGACACTGGATGTCACTGATATTTTAGGGATGCGCACACTTTACACAGGAGATGTGGCGCGGATAATTTAACTGTCCGCAGCGGACACCGTCTAAAGAAAAAGTACACTGGATGGCACTGATATGTTAGAGATGCGCACACTTTACACATAAGATGTTGCGCAGCTAATTTAACTGCCCACAGCGTACACCATCACCGGAAAAAGTAAAACTGAATGTCACTAATATTTAAAGGATGCGCACACTTTACACAGGAGATGTGGCGCAGCTAATGTCACTGTCCGCAGCGGACGCCGTCTATTGAAAAAGTACACTGGATATCAGTTATTTTTGGGATGCGCAAACTTTACACTGGAGATGTGGCGCAGCTAATGTCACTGTCCGCAGCGGACGCTGTCTATTGAAAAAGTACACTGGATGTCAGTTATTTTTGGGATGTGCAAACTTTACACTGGAGATGTGGCGCAGCTAATCTCACTGTCCGTAGCGACCACCGTCTATTGAAGAAGTACACTGGATGTCACAGATATTTTTTGGATGTGCACACTTTACACAGGCGATGTGGCATGGATAATTTAACTGTCCGCAGCGGACACCGTCTACGGAAAAAGTACACTGGATTTCACTGATATTTTAGGGATGCGCACACTTTACCCAGGAGATGTGGCGCAGATAATTTAACTATCCGCAGCGGCCTATTAGATGCTATTAAGCGCAGGATAAGCTAAAAATATATATTGCTGCTGTCACACACAATAGTCCTTAAAAGGACTTTTGGGTCTCTGAAAAGTTTTTCTTATAGAAATACTCGAATAACACTCTCTACACTCTGTCCCTTCCTATGCACAGCTCTCCCTAAGACTGAGCAATTTAGCGCAGGTTGCGCTACAAACATATAGTTGCAAGAAAAAGTATGTGAACCCTTTGGAATCATATGGATTTTTGCACAAATTCTTCATAAAATGTGATCTGATCTTCATCTAAGTCACAACAATAGACAATCACAGTCTGCTTAAACTAATAACATACAAAGAATTAAATGTTACCATGTTTTATTGAACACACCATGTAAACATTCACAGTGCAGGCGGAAAAAGTATGTGAACCCCTAGACTAATGACATCTCCAAGAGCTAATTGGAGTGAGGTGTCAGCCAACTAGAGTCCAATCAATGAGATGAGATTGGAGGTGTTGGTTACTAGAGATGGCCTTGCAGTTCGCCCGGCGGTCATTTCGCGGCGAACTTTGCATGTTCGCAATTCGCAGAACATGCGAACATATGGAGAAATTCGTGCCCGGCATATTCTTTTACATTGTGAAGAACTTTGACCCATGACACATCCATCAGGTGGTACAGGACAGCCAATTGAGACATTTCAGCACATGGACATACCCCCTACCTTATAAATAAACCAGATCTGGCCGCCATTTTACATTCAGTGTTTTGCCAGTGTAGGGAGAGGTTTCTGTGTGGAGCAGGGACAGGCTGTTAGGGACACCAAACGCTAGCTAATAGGGCCACAAAAGTCATTTTAAGGACTAGTATAGGTGTGCTATCTATATGTGTGATACACAGAGGGGTGCAATATACTTATAATATACTTTTATAATGAGTCAAAAACACATAGATCTATGTAGTGATTACCTGGAAGTCAGGGGCCTAGGGGCTTACTAGGGCCATTTTTATATAGGGTAAGGTTCCGGACGGGGTCGCTCTTATCAGGGCGGGTGGTCTGTTCTTAGGCTATCAGGGTCAGAATAGCACCCCCTGTAGGGCAATATCAGGGACAGTTCTTTGCCCACCATGTCCTTCAATACCACATTATCATCTAGCCCAGGATTAGATGTTTTTTGCTTTCCCTCCCTCCGGGATTCATGGATGTGCACTGGAACCCCCCGAATTGTGGTAGGACATTGTCACCGCCAGAGCTCTGAGAAGTTCTGACAGACGTTCTTCAGTACCTCTTGCATGATAGTCTTTTGTTTTAGTTTCGTTTTGTCTTCTCTCCTCCCTCTCCCAGCTGTCATCTATTAGCAGTGATCGCCTCCCTTTATATCCCCTCCCATACTGCTTCACTTTGCGGTTTATACCACTTCCTGGATTGTGCTCACTGCTAGATGCTGCAACTGCTGGTTCCTCAGATAAGTCTATTCCTTTATTTGTGTTTTCCTGTTGTCTTGATTCTAGGTGACCCTGACTCCCTCCGTATTGAGTGCAGGGAGCCGGTGGTCGTGTCCCCTCACTATTATAGGGTTTTCAGGTGTCACTCAGTCTAGGTACGGGGGCATGCAATTTTCTATCATAAAGATCTTTGCATGGGCTGAGCAGTCAGGGAGAGCTCTAGGGCTTTTATAGGGCTCACCATTTGTTCCTTAGTTTGGGATCAAGTCAGTTGGATCTTTATTTGTGACTTCTAGTTTTCTGCATAACCATCCGTGACAGACATATGGTTTCTGATTTGGTGCCGCCGAGCACCGGATTTAGTGCCGCCGAGCACTTGTTATTGCCTAACACATCTATGCTTTTTGTTTAAATTTTATCATTTAATTTATTTTTATTTTGAGGGATATTTTTTCCATTCACACATCCGCAAAATGGTTACGCATTAATTTTCAATGGGGCCGGAATGTGCTGTCCACATTTGCATTTGCGGATCCGCACTTCCGCATCTGTGCTTCCGTTTCCGCAAAAAAATAGAACATATCCTATTCTTGTCCGCAATTGCAGAGAAGATAAGGCGTTTTCTATTATAGTGCCGGCGATGTGCAGTCCACAAATTGCGGAATGCACATTGCCGGTGTGCGTGTTTTGCGGATCCACAAAACACTTACGGACGTGTGAATGGACCCGCATAGTAAAATTATTAAAGGGATTCTGTCATCAGATTTTACCCCTATAACCTAAAGATATCCTCATGTCCGGACTAATAAGAAGAATCCTAAGATGGCCTTATTAAACCTCACTGAGGCTCTATTTGTCCAAAAAACAGGTTTTTATAACCTGCCAATCACTTACTTAAGGTGCCCAAGGGGAGGTCCGTTAATACAGAGTGCCCGGCCGCACCCCTCACCGTCCGGTGCCCAGCGCCGCCTTCCGTCTTCATCGCCGCCTTCCCTGTCTTCAGCGCCACCTTCTACAGCTCAGCGCCGCCTCTGCAATCCTCCCGTCCCTTTGCCAGATCCCGCGCCTGCGCACTAGGCTCGGCCTGATGCGCCCGTGAGGACTCCTGGCAGCGGCTTCATTGAGCGAAGTGCGCATGCGCCGGCCTGATGCGCAGTTCGCTCAACCCTAATATGACCTGCAGATTGGCTGAGCTTAGTGCGCAGGCGCGGGATCTGGCAAAGGGACGGGAGGATTGCAGAGGCGGCGCTGAGCTGTAGAAGGCGGAGCTGAAGACAGGGAAGGCGGCGATGAAGACGGAAGGCGGCGCTGGGCACCGGACGGCGAGGGGTGCGGCCGGGCACCCTGTATTAACGGACCTCCCCTTGGGCACCTTAAGAAAGTGATTGGCAGGTTAAAAAAACCTGTTTTTTGGACAAATAGAGCCTCAGTGAGGTTTAATAAGGCCAGCTTAGGATTCTTCTTATTAGTCCGGACATGAAGATATCTTTAGGTTATAGGGGTAAAATCTGATGACAGAATCCCTTTAAAGGTTACGTTTTATCTTTATGTACAGTACAGACCAAAGGTTTGGACACACCTTCTCATTCAAAGAGTTTTCTTTATTTTCATGACTATGAAATTTGTAGATTCACACTGAAGGCATCAAAACTATGAATTAACACATGTGGAATTATATACATAACAAACAAGTGTGAAACAACTGAAAATATGTCATATTCTAGGTTCTTCAAAGTAGCCACCTTTTGCTTTGATTACTACTTTGCACACTCTTGGCATTCTCTTGATGGGCTTCAAGAGGTAGTCCCCTGAAATAGTTTTCACTTCACAGTGGTGCCCTGTCAGGTTTAATAAGTGGGATTTCTTGCCTTATAAATGGGGTTGGGACCATCAGTGGCGTTGAGGAGAAGTCAGGTGGATACACAGCTGATAGTCCTACTGAATAGACTGTTAGAATTTGTATTATGGCAAGAAAAAAGCAGCTAAGTAAAGAAAAACGAGTGGCCATCATTACTTTAAGAAATGAAGGTCAGTCAGTCAGCCGAAAAATTGGGAAAACTTTGAAAGTAAGGGCTATTTGACCATGAAGGAGAGTGATGGGGTGCTGCGCCAGATGACCTGGCCTCCACAGTCACCGGACCTGAACCCAATTGAGATGGTTTGGGGTGAGCTGGACCGCAGAGTGAAGGCAAAAGGGCCAACAAGTGCTAAGCATCTCTGGGAACTCCTTCAAGACTGTTGGAAGACCATTTCAGGGGACTACCTCTTGAAGCTCATCAAGAGAATGCCAAGAGTGTGCAAAGCAGTAATCAAAGCAAAAGGTGGCTACTTTGAAGAACCTAGAATATGACATATTTTCAGTTGTTTCACACTTTGTTATGTATATAATTCCACATGTCTTAATTCATAGTTTTGTTGCCTTCATAGTCATGAAAATAAAGAAAACTCTTTGAATGAGAAGGTGTGTCCAAACTTTTGGTCTGTACTGTATATTCTAATGGATTGCCTTCCTTCTACAATGTTATAATATACTTTCTATGTTAGAAAGTATATTATAGTGCATTTGTATTGTGCGGCAGTTGTGTGTGTTTCTGCTGCGATACTGCAGGTATATAGAGGGACAAGCGTTATTGGAACAAATAATTTCTACTGGTGTGATATACCAGTCGCCCCCCAAAAAAAACTGATTGGAGTGGGGACTTATTTACCAATATACTTTCTTTATAGTGCATTTGGGTACTGTATAGTGCATTTGCGCATGCGCGTACGCGAAAACTACATTGCCGATATTTCACATTTAAAAAAATAATGAATGGAGATCGCAAATTCGAATAATACATCTGGTATGTCACTGTCCATGTTGTGGGACTATTTGTGCACTTCTAGTAATTATTTCTTGGCTGCAAATATCAGCTGAAGGTTTTTCAGGTTCGCCTGCCATTAAAATGAATAGGAACCGCCGCGAACTTGCGGTTCGAGAACATTTGATCGCGTTCGAGCGATCGCGTACGCGAACCATCCAGGCAGATGTTCGTCCATCAATATTGGTTACAGCTGCCCTGCCCTATAAAAAACACACACCAGTTCTGGCTTTGCTTTTCACAAGAATCATTGCCTGATGTGAATGATGCCTCACACAAAAGAGCTCTCAGAAGACCTACGATTAAGAATTGTTGACTTGCATAAAGCTGGAAAGGGTTATAAAAGTACCTCCAAAGGCCTTGCTGTTCATCAGTCCACAGTAAGACAAATTGTCTATAAATGGAGAAAGTTCAGCACTGCTGCTACTTTCCCTAGGAGTGGCCGTCCTGTAAAGATGACTGCAAGAGCACAGCGCAGACTGCTCAATGAGATGAAGAAGAATCCTAGAGTGTCAGCTAAAGACTTACAAAAGTCTCTGGCATATGCTAACATCCCTGTTAGCGAATCTACGATACGTAAAACACTAAACAAGAATGGATTTTATAGGAGGATACCACAGAGGAAGCCACTGCTGTCCAAAAAAAACATTGCCGCAAGTTTACAGTTTGCACAAGAGCACCTGGATGTTCCACAGCAGTACTGGAAAAATATTCTGTGTGTGGAGAAAAAGAGGCACAGCACACCAACATCAAAACCTCATCCCAGCTGTGAAGTATGGAGGTGGGGGCATCATGGTTTGGGGCTGCTTTGCTGCGTCAGGGCCTGGACGGATTGCTATCATCGAAGGAAAAATGAATTCCCAAGTTTATGAAGACATTTTGCAGCAGAACTTAAGGCCATTTGTTCACCAGCTGAAGCTCAACAGAAGATGGGTGTTGCAATAGGACAACGACCCAAAACATAGAAGTAAATCAACAGAATGGCTTAAACAGAAGAAAATACGCCTTCTGGATTGGCCCAGTCAGAGTCCTGACCTCAACCCGATTGAGATGCTGTGGCATGACCTCAAGAAAGCGATTCACACCAGACATCCCAAGAATATTGCTGAACTGAAACAGTTCTGTAAAGAGGAATGGTCAAGAATTACTCCTGACCGTTGTGCACGTCTGATCTGCAACTACAGGAAACATTTGGTTGAAGTTATTGCTGACAAAGGAGGTTCAACCAGTTATTAAATCCAAGGGTTCACATACTTTTTCCACCTGCACTGTGAATGTTTACATGGTGTGTTCAATAAAAACATGGTAACATTTAATTCTTTGTGTGTTATTAGTTTAAGCAGACTGTGATTGTCTATTGTTGTGACTTACCATAGATGAAGATCAGATCACATTTCATGACCAATTTGTGCAGAAATCCATATCATTCCAAAGGGTTCACATACTTTTTCTTGCAACTGTATATTGCTGGTGTCACACACAATAGTCCTTAAAAGGACTTTTGGGTCTCTTAAAAGTTTTTGGAATAAAAATCTTCCAATAACACTCCCTACACTTTCTTTCCATTCCTATGCTCAGCTCTCCCTGACTAAGACTGAGCCGAACACGTGTCATCGGGTGCTTTATAGCACCCGATGATGCGTTCCGGCCAGCCGATCACTGTAATGCCAGTAGCCAACATGGCTACGACTTTACAGTGCGTGTCAGTACCTTTCTGCACGTTTATTGGCTGCGTAGCTGCCAAGAAACGTGTGGGGAGGAGACTCGAGCACTGCGCTTGAGCACATGCGGTACTCGGCCGAGTACCGCCATGTGCCGAGCATCGAGATGTTAGAACAGGTGTTAGGCCGAGCATGCTCGATCATAACTAATCAACACTAGTACTTTACTATCTGTGCATCCTCTTTGATGATTCACAGAGTGGATCACTGAGAAGGAGGTCGATTGATGTGTGTAATGTATATCAATGTTATCCTATGTCTGAAGGTGCATATGGCCCTAACCTAAAAGGAACACTTCCTGAGGATTTAAAGCAGCGCGGTCCGATAAACGCTAAGACTGACAGTAGGAATTTTACCCACTTTACTATAGGACCTGCACCGCAAAAGTGTCAGGCAACGTATCAGAGACTTTTTAATTCTGTTGAACGTTGGCACCCTGGCCACGCTTCACCTCTTCACCTTCGGCCCACAGATTCTACAAATGGCCATGTTCACCTCCTCCGGCGGCTTAACAAAAACTGCCACTTCGCCGAGTATGAGATTTTACCACAACACTCCGCACTGACTAACTGCTACCGCTGTTTCCGTGAACCCCTGCACCACTACTTTCGAGGCAGGTAGGCTACTATGAAGTGGGTTGTTCTCCCCCAGTCACGTTTGGCTCCCGACCTCCCACTGCTGCCATCCTGCTGACTCCCGGTCATGCTAGCGACTTGCTGGCTCCACCGCTGCCTCACGGGCAAGCTGCTACCCTCTTCTCATGATGATGATGAAGCCCCTAATTCACCCGGCTCTCAACTGCGATCAGATATATCATCATCATCATCGAGTACTGTCTGCACGTCACTGATGTCCTCCTTAACTGTCTCTGGGTCAGGAGCCTGGCCACTCGCAACACAAGCTCCCACACCACTCTCTTCATCACTACTTGCCCGCCTACCGGAGGAAGCAGGGAATGTCTCCACCACATATTAGCTGGCAAGTAGCTGCTGACTGTCCTCTAGTAGCTCGTCCTCACTGTATAGTGGAGCTGAGCCCACAGCAGATAATACTTTTGTGGCTGAGGGAACAGAAAAGGACAGAGGCAGGTTGAGGACAGGTGAGGGCACAGGGCCTGCTCCCGGGACATTCCAACTAAGGGCTCTTTCACACTTGCGTTATTGTCTTCCAGCATAGAGTTCCGTCGTCGGGGCTCTATGCCGGAAGAATCCTGATCAGGATTATCCTAATGCATTCTGAATGGAGAGAAATCCGTTCAGGATGCATCAGGATGTCTTCAGTTCCGGAACGGAACGTTTGTTGGCCGGAGAAAATACCGCAGCATGCTGCGCTTTTTGCTCCGGCCAAAAATCCGGAACACTTGCCGCAAGGCCGGATCCGGAATTAATGCCCATTGGAAGGCATTGATCCGGATCCGGCCTTAAGCTAAACGTCGTTTCGGCGCATTGCCGGACCCGACATTTAGCTTTTTCAGAGTGGTTACCATGGCTGCCGGGACGCTAAAGTCCTTACAGCCATGGTAAAGTGTAGCGGGGAGCGGGGGAGCAGCATACTTACCGTCCGTGCGGCTCCCCAGGCGCTCCAGAGTGACGTCAGGGCGCCCCAAGCGCATGGATCACGTGATCGCATGGATCACGTCATCCATGCGCATGGGGCGCTCTGACGTCATTCTGGAGCGCCCCGGGAGCCGCACGGACTGTAAGTATACCGCTTCCCCGCTCCCCACTCCTACTATGGCAACCAGGACTTTAATAGCGTCCTGGCTGCCATAGTAACACTGAACGCATTTTGAAGACGGCTCCGTCTTCAAATGCTTTCAGTACACTTGCGTTTTTCCAGATCCGGCGGGCACCTCCGGAAGTGCATGCCGGATCCCAACAACGCAAGTGTGAAAGAGGCCTAAGGGTTGTGTCTGACAAACCCACCGACTCTTGGCTGGGGGTGTCTGATGTCACTTGGGATGAAGTGGATGACAGAGTCAACCATTCAAGAACCTCTGGGTTGCTGGTCAAGACACGACTGCTAGATGACACAGGGAGCTCAGGCCTCTCGCTGCGACTCCTGCTGCCATGCCCCCTTACTCTGCTGTGACCTGTGCGTCCACCAGAAACATTTAGGCCTCTGTCACTCCCCTTTGCAGGGCCTGGCACTTCTCTGTCTGACATACTGTTAGATCAAATAAATAAATAAAAAGGAAATTAAAACACCCCAAAAAAGTCAGTAATTTTCTCACTTCACCACACAGCGGCTTTGGCCTCATGCACACGGCCGTGTTCCGCGTCCGAGAGAGGTCCGTGGTAACCCGGCTGGGATTCCTTCTGACAGCAGGAACGCACGGCGTCATTGGTTGCTATGACGCCGTGCGCTTCATGCCGCCGCTGCTGTACAGTGATACACTCGTATACGAGTGTATCACTGTACAGCAGCGGCGGCATGAAGCGCACGGCGTCATAGCAACCAATGACGCCGTGCGTTTTTTATTTTTTGGGCAATTGTCTCATGTAGGGGCTCATTTTTTGCAGGATGAGGTGACGGCTTGATTGGTACAATTTTGGTGTACATACTACTTTTTTGATAACTTTTATTACCTTTTTTGAGAAGTTAGGTGGGCAAAATTTTTATTTCATCATATATTTTTTTTGTGAAGTTCATGGGGAAAAAAATATGACCCTTTCAGAGATCAGGTCGTTACGGACGCAGTGATATCAAACATGTGTAGTGTATTTTTTTATTTTTATTTTTAATCTGTGATAAATGTGCGGCTATAAGAAGAAATACATTTTTTTTTCACTTTTTTTTTATTTATTTTTTACCCAGACCCACTTGGTTCTTGAAGATCCAGTGTGTCTGATGCCTATATAATACACTACAGTACACTATATAGTGTACTGTAGTGTATTGTGACTTTACACTTAGGGTACTTTCACACTTGCGGCAGAGGATGCCGGCAGGCAGTTCCGTCGCATTCCGGACTAAAACGGATGCATTTGTGAGACGGATCTGGATGCGGTTCCATCTCACAAATGCATTGCAATACCAGATCTGTCTCTCTGGTGTCATCCGGAAAAACGGATCTGGTATTATTTTTTTTTAGCATTTTTAAAGGTCTGCGCACGCGGATCCGTTTTGCCGGAAAACTTAATGCCGGATCCGGCACTAATACACTTCAATGTAAATTAATGTCAGCATTCCGGCAAGTGATCAGTATTTTAGGCCGGTGAGAAAACTGCAGCATGCTGCGGTATTTTCTACGTCTAAAAAACCTAATAGGGACTGAACTGATGCATCCTGAACGAAATGCACTCCATTCAGAATGTATTCGGATAAGGCTACATGCACACGAACGTTGTTTGTTTCCATGTCCATTGTGTTTTTTACCGGATAGGATGCGGACCCATTTATTTTAATGGGTCCGCAAAAAATGTGGACAGCACACTGTGTGCCGTCCGCATCAGTATGTCCGTTCCGTAGCTCCGCAAATAAAATAGAACATGTCCTATTCTTGTCCGTTTTAAACATTGGGCAGAGGGCATACGGATGTCAAAACACATACTGTCGTGTGCATGTAGCCTAAAACTGATCAGTTTTTTTCCAGTATTGAGGATGGAACTCAATACCGAAATACTTTAACGCAAGTGTGAAAGTACCCCTGATCAGGCTGCTGCCTTTAACAGAAGCCTGATCCGGCTTAGCTATACCATAGCAAGCAGGAAACCGGTAAAGGCGTCCGGTTGCCATCCTAAACATCGGACGGTGCCACAACAGAGCAGCGTCTGATGAGGGAGGGACAGCAGCACCCGATGGGAGAGGGAGGGAGCTCCCTCCCTGTTAACCCCTTCCATACAGCAGTCCCTATGGACCGCAGCATTGAAGGGGTTAAACGGCTGACATCGGTGCCAGCAATGATGTCGGCCATTTCAAGCAGAGTGTCAGCTGTATGCTGACAGTCTGCAACACCGCTTGGCCATCCTGAAAATGGGGGAAGCGTGGGGGGGGGGATCGCGCACGGTGGTTCGTGCGCCTGCTCGGCCATCCATAAAATGAGGAGGGGGCATATTGATGGCTGCAAGGGTGGGGGGTATTATATATACATTTTAGAAGGTTCAGAACCTGTCAGCCGGCATTAGGATCATCGGATTGGCTAGTCTGTACAGACTAGCCAATCAGAGCAATCGTTGGCCCGGGACCACCCTCATTGGTCTCGGGCAGTTTAGCTGAGATCCCTGGCTGTGTGTAACAGACATGGTGACAGTTTAATGCCATGAATCAGTGGGGGGCAAACGGGGGGGCAAGGAATAACCTAGGGAGGGCAATTGCCCCCCTTGCACTCCTGTAGCGACGCCTATGTTAGAACATATAACTGCACTGCTGAATGGCAAATATATATATTTTTGCCACTAATACACGCCAAAAAGGGCTTTAGAACATATAACTGCACCCCTGAACGGCAAATACATATTTTCTTTTACACTAATATATGCCAAAAAGGGCTGTAATTTTCTCACTTCACTATAAAACGGCAAATATATTTTTTCGTGCCACTAATACACGCCAAAAAGCGCTTTAGAACATATAACTGCACCCCTGAACGGCAAATACATATTCTTTTTACACTAATACATGACAAAAAGGGCTGTAATTTTCTCACTTCACCATACAACGGCAAAAAAAATATGGTGTCACTAATACATGCAAAAAAGTGCTTTAGAACATATAACTGCACCGCTGAATGGCAAATACAGTGGCGGAAATAATTATTTGACCCCTCACTGATTTTGTAAGTTTGTCCAATGACAAAGAAATGAAAAGTCTCAGAACAGTATCATTTCAATGGTAGGTTTATTGTAACAGTGGCAGATAGCACATCAAAAGGAAAATCGAAAAAATAACTTTAAATAAAAGATAGCAACTGATTTGCATTTCATTGAGTGAAATAAGTATTTGAACCCTCTAACAAAAAAAGACTTAATACTTGGTGGAAAAACCCTTGTTTGCAAGCACAGAGGTCAAACGTTTCTTGTAATTGATGACCAAGTTTGCGCACATTTTAGGAGGAATGTTGGTCCACTCCTCTTTGCAGATCATCTCTAAATCCCTAAGGTTTCGAGGCTGTCTCTGTGCAACTCTGAGCTTGAGCTCCCTCCATAGGTTTTCGATTGGATTAAGGTCCGGAGACTGACTAGGCCACTCCATGACCTTAATGTGCTTCTTCTTGAGCCACTCCTTTGTTGCCTTTGCTGTATGTTTTGGGTCATTGTCGTGCTGGAACACCCATCCACGACCCATTTTCAGTTTCCTGGCAGAGGGAAGGAGGTTGTCGCTCAGGATTTCACGATACATGGCTCCGTCCATTTTCCCGTTTATGCGAATAAGTTGTCCTGTGCCCTTAGCAGAAAAACACCCCCAAAGCAAAATGTTTCCACCCCCATGCTTGACGGTGGGGACGGTGTTTTGGGGGTCATAGGCAGCATTTTTCTTCCTCCAAACACAGCGAGTTGAGTTAATGCCAAAGAGCTCTATTTTGGTCTCATCAGACCACAGCACCTTCTCCCAGTCACTCTCTGAATCATTCAGGTGTTCATTGGCAAACTTCAGACGGGCCTGCACATGTGCCTTCCTGAGCAGGGGGACCTTGCGAGCCCTGCAGGATTTTAATCCATTGCGGTGTAATGTGTTTCCAATGGTTTTCTTGGTGACTGTGGTCCCTGCTAATTTGAGGTCATTAACTAACTCCTCCCGTTCTAGGATGCTTTTTCACCTTTCTCAGAACCATTGACACCCCACGAGGTGAGATCTTGCGTGGAGCCCCAGAGCGAGGTCGATTGATGGTCATTTTGTGCTCCTTCCATTTTCGAACAATCGCACCAACAGTTGTCACCTTCTCTCCCAGCTTCTTGCTAATGGTTTTGTAGCCCATTCCAGCCTTGTGCAGGTCTACAATTTTGTCTCTGACATCCTTGGACAGCTCTTTGGTCTTTCCCATGTTGGAGAGTTTGGAGTCTGCTTGATTGATTGATTCTGTGGACAGGTGTCTTTTATACAGGTGACTAGTTAAGACAGGTGTCCTTAATGAGGGTGACTAATTGAGTAGAAGTGTCTAACCACTCTGTGGGAGCCAGAACTCTTAATGGTTGGTAGGGGTTCAAATACTTATTTCACTCAATGAAATGCAAATCAGTTGCTATCTTTTATTTAAAGTTATTTTTTCGATTTTCCTTTTGATGTGCTATCTGCCACTGTTACAATAAACCTACCATTGAAATGATACTGTTCTGAGACTTTTCATTTCTTTGTCATTGGACAAACTTACAAAATCAGTGAGGGGTCAAATAATTATTTCCCCCACTGTATATGTATTTTTGCTACTAAAACATGCCAAAAAGGATTGTAATTTTCTCAGTCCACCACACAATGACAAATACTTTTTTTTGTGCCGTTAATACATGCCAAAAAGGGCTTTAGAACATATAACTGCACCACTGAACGGCAAATAAAATATATTTTTTTGCCACTAATACACGCAAACTAAGAAGACAGGTTGGCATTAGCAGGAGGTGCTCAAACCCTCATGCAGTTGTGCATATATATAGGGGAGCAAATCCTGCACTTGTGGCCCGTTGCTAATGGCAATCCCCAGCAAAATGCTTACAATGGAGGATGCCCGCGGCGAACCACAAGTACCACCGCGGGCATCCTCCATTGTATGCATTTTGCTGGGGATTGCCATTAGCAACGGGCCACAAGTGCAGGATTTGCTCCCCTATATATATGCACAACTGCATGAGGGTTTGAGCACCTCCTGCTAATGCCAACCTGTCTTCTTAGTTTGTATATATAGATTCCTGGAGGTGTATAAACTCCTATTTAAATGTGCCTGTTTTCCATCTACAGGTCACATTTAGGTGCACCTGTGAGGCCTGGGACATATCAGCAAGTCTTGAGTGGGACTCACAGACTCCTCCCTCCTCCCATTGCAAGCATGGCCACATGCTGGAGGTAACTGGTGAGTTGTTTGTGAGTCGGCCTTATGCTCCTGTAATTTGCCCACTGGCTCCTGGTATCGCCCATACGGCTCAGGTAGGAGAGTGTAGGGTCCCGGGCTACTTGAGAAACCTTGTCGTGGTGTCTGGGCTTAGACATGTTCTACACCGTAGGACATGTTGACTAATCTCTCAATTTTAAAATCAGTTTGAGGATTTAGTGAGACTGCAGAGTGCACCTGTGTTTGTTATTGTTTTGTTATATCACTAATACACGCCAAAAAGGGCCTTAGAACATGTAACTGCACCGCTGAACGGCAAATAGACCCTTATTTTTTTCCACTTATACACGCCACAGAAGGCTTTAGAACATATAACTGCACCGCTGAATGGCAAATAATATATATTTTTTTGCCACTAATACACGCCAAAACGGGCTGTAATTTTCCACACAATGTCAAATACTTTTCCTTGTGCCACTAATGCACCCAAAAAGTGCTCTAGAACATATAACTGCACCGCTGAATACCAAAAAAAATATATTTTTTGCCACTAATACGCGCGAAAAAGTGTTTTAGAACATATAACTGCACTGCTGAACTGCGAATAGGCACTTATTTTTTTCCACTTATACATGTCACAAAAGGCTTTAGAACATATAACTACACAGCTGAACGGCAAATAATACATGCCAAAAAGGGCTTTAGAACATATAACTGCACCACTGAATGGCAAATAATATTTTCACGGGGTAGCATCACAGATATAAAGATAGAGCTGAGGTGCACCCCCTGAGCTGCCACCCGGTCCCCTGCCCCTGTCCCTGCCTACTTGCACCACCCGCCCTAGGTGACGTGGCGCAACTGGGAGACAGTCCCTGACCTGAGTAAGTGCAAGCAGAGAGATAGAGACAGCAGGGAAGCGGACAGCCAATGAGAGGTAGCACTCAAGCAGACAGAGAGGTGGAACAAGCAAGGTACCACCAAAAACGGAAGGGCGAGGCGGGTCAACTAGCCGGGGTCAGTCCAGGAGGTCACGTCAGTACAAGAGAAGAGGCAAAGACAAAATCCAAAAGCAAGCCGAGGTCAAAATCCGAGAGGTAGCGTCAAGGTACAGGGAGAAGGCAGAAGAGGTGTCAGGAAGCAGATCAAGGGTCAAATCCAAAGGTAAGCTAAATAACAATAATAATACACAGCCTAAGGGACCAAAATCACAGGCAACCTGTAGCCAGCAGGTTGCCTGTATTTATAGTGGGGAGTGAGGGTCATGTGACGTGGCCAGCGTCAAATGACCGACAGACAGACAAGTCGAGCACCGAGTGATCAGCTCGGCGCTCAAGGCAGACCTAGGAGCAGGGAGCCTCCCAGCTAGCAAAGCCACCTTTGGAACGAGGCCGAACACAGATCCTCGCTACCGAAGCTAAGCAGCAGGTCTGCGGCTGATGGGAGACCGAGTGCGCCTTCGGCGCCTCGTTACAGTACCCCCCCTTTTACGAGGGGCCACCGGACCCAAGCCCTTGGGTACAAATCTCCCAGGATTCTCATCATGAAACTTCTTGATGTGCCTCGGGGCGTGGATCTCAGTAGCTGGGACCCAAGACCTCTCCTCGGGTCCATAGCCCTTCCAGTGGACCAGGTATTGAAAGGAGTTCCTAACCTTTCGAACATCAATAATTCGGATGATGAATTCCTTCTGACCTTCAACCTCCACAGGTGGAGGAGGTTTTTTAACCGGAACCACTGGTGACACATATCTCTTAAGCAACGACTTATGAAACACATCATGTATACGAAAGGAGTCGGGTAGCTTAAGTCTAAAGGACACTGGGTTAACAACATCATTAATATTGTATGGTCCAATAAAACGCGGAGAGAACTTCCTAGAACACGGTTTCAAAGCAAGATTCTTAGTCAACTACCACGCCTTATCGCTGAGTACAAAATTTACCCCCTTGGAACGTTTCTTATTGGCATGTTTATACTGGGTTTCCTGGGCCATTTCCAGGTTCGTTTGACTGTGCACAGTCTAGAGGTAAAAGAATCTGCCTGCAGGTTGAGTGAGGATACAGAGGGACTAGAACAAAAGCAAGGATGCAAACCACTGTTACAAAAAAAAGGAGACACCCCCATGGAAGAATTAACTCGATTGTTAATAGCGAATTCTGCCAACTGGAGGTATCTCACCCATAAGAGTTGATTATGTGATACATAGCACCTTAGAAAAAGCTCCACTGCCTGATTTAACCGTTCCGTCTGCCCATTGGTCTGTGGATGGAAAGCAGACGAAAAGGATAAAGAGATGTCGCATCTTCGACAAAAAGCCCTCCAGAAACCAGAAGCAAACTGAATGCCTCTATCAGAGACGATATTCTCAGGGACACCATTCAGACGTACCACATGTTCAATGAACAAGGATGCTAAGGTCTTCGCATCAGGGAGCTTACTTAAAGGAACAAAGTGTACCATCTTGCACCATCTTGCTAAAACGGTTAACCACTACCCACACCACTGATTTCCCCTCAGAAGGGGGCAGATCAGAAATAAAATCCATGGAAATGTGAGACCATGGCTTGCAGGGAATGGGTAGTGGTTGTAGTTCACCAGCGGGAAGTGTTCTCGGGGTCTTAGACCTGGCACAAAACATCTCAAGCCAAAACATAACACCGTACATCCTTAGACAAAGTGGGCCACCAGAAAGACCTCAGCAGCAATTCCTTAGTGGCAGCAATACCTGGATGACCAGAGAGCACGGAGTCATGACATTCACCCAATAATTGAAAACGAAAGCACTCAGGAACAAATAACTTATCTGCCGGTGTTTGTGGAGGAGCAAGTTGCTGAGCCGGTTGAATCTCAGACGAAAGATCCGCAGAAACTGCTGCCACAAAGATGCTTGCCGGCAAGATGGGTTCCGGGGGGACGGGGTGTCGGGAGGTTGGACGGCATTAAAACTCCGGGACAAGGCATCTGCCTTAATATTTTTACTTCCTGGTCTGAAAGTAACTGAAAATTTAAAACGAGTAAAAAACAGGGCCCATCTGGCTTGTCTAGGATTAAGGTGTTTGGCCGCCTCAAGAAACACTAAGTTCTTATGATCGGTGAGGACAGTAATACGGTGTCTAGTCCCTTCAAAAAGATGTCTCCATTCCTCAAATGCCCATTTTATGGCCAGTAATTCATGGTTTCCAATATTGTAATTTCTCTCTGAAGGAGAGAACTTACAAGAGAAGAAAGTGCATGGCCTTAAATTAGTGAGGTTAAAAGAACCCTGAGAAAGGATGGCCCCCACACCATCCTCTGAGGCATCAACCTCCACCACAAAAGGCTCCTCGGTATCGGGCTGAACCAAGACTGGAGCCATCTTAAAACAATTTTTAAGGGTATCAAAGGCCCGACAGGCCTCCAACGACCAATTAACCAGATCAGAACCTTTTTTAGTTAAGTCAGTAAGGGGCTTGGCAATAACAGAAAAATTCTTTATGAATTTACGGTAAAAATTGCCGAATTCTAAAAAGCGTTAGAGTGCTTTTAAGGAGGATGGTCTTACCCAGTCTTGGATAGCCTGAACCTTACTGGGATCCATTTTAAATGAATGAGGAGTAAGAATATAGCCGAGATAAGGAATCTCTTGAACTCCAAACACACATTTTTCTAATTTAACGGACAGATGATTCTCCCTGAGGATTTTAAGAACCAATCTGATGTGAGACGCATGAGAATCCCAGTCAGGTGAAAAGACAAGAATATCAGCGAGATAAACAATCATAACTTTGCCGATGAGTTCTCTAAAAATGTCATTCATGAAATTCTGAAACACAGCTGGGGCATTGCAAAGACCGAATGGCATAACAAGATACTCAAAGTGTCACTCTGGAGTATTAAAAGCAGTTTTCCACTCATCTCCCTCCTTAATACGAACTAGGTTATACGGTCCTCTCAAATCAAATTTAGAAAACCACGAACCACCCAAAATCTGGTTAAACAGATCAGGAATCAACGGGATGGAATACTGATTCCTAATAGTGATTTTATTCTAATTTCTATAGTCAATGCAGGGCCTGAGACCACCGTCCTTCTTTTTAACGAAAAAGAATCCTGCTCCCAGGGGAGAGGTGGAGGGCCTAATATGTCCCTTCTTGAAACTCTCCTGGATATAGTCTTTCATGGCCCTGCGCTCAGGACCGGAAAGATTATAAATCCGTCCTTTAGGAAATTGACTCTGGTACCAAGTCGATAACACAGTCATAAGACCTATGGGGAGGGAGAGTATCTGTCTCAGTGGTGGAAAAAACATCTGAATAATCAGAATTAAAATGAGGAATAATATCTGATAAAACCCCAGCTTGAACTACGGTTAAGCAAGAACTACAGTTAGGCCCCCATCTCTCTAACTCGCCCGAACTCCAGTTAATGACCGGATTGTGTTGCTGAAGACAGGGCATACCAAGGACTACCTGAACAGGAAGATTCTCTAAAACCCCCACAGATAGGGTAACCTCCGGAGTACGGAGTTTTACCGTGCCCCCTAGCAGGGGGTAGAATCGATGGCGACAACCTGGATCAGGGTGGACAATTCTAGTATAGGAATTCCCATTTGTTCAACAAATTTGCAATCAATAAAACTAAAAGCTGACCCTGAATCCACAAAGGCATTTCCTGACCACTTTAAGACTCCAAAGGAAATAGAAACCGGCAAAAATATTTTACTTCTTACCACCCCCGGGAGTACCTTGTCCTTGGATCCTTCAGACTTGGATGACTTTCCAGAAGGTGAAGCTTTAAGACACTGACGGATCCAGTGGTCGGGATCCCCACAATAAAAACAAGAGCCCCGACGACGACGTAGCTCTCTTCGCGTCATCCTGAGTTGCATGGGCTTGTCCGAGTGGGCCTCCATCTTGGGTTCAATGGGGGATACCTCAGGTTGAAGAAGGGTATGAGGAGAAAACAAATGCTCTCGCTGTCTCTCTCTGATCCGTCTATCTAGTCTGATGGCTAGCGTCATGGTCTCCTCTAAAGAGTCAGGACAGGGATAACAAACCAACATGTCTTTTAACTTCTCAGTCAAGCCTGCCCTAAATTGACATTTGAGCACTGGTTCGTTCCAACCCGAGGGAACGCACCACTTGCGGAACTGCGTACAATAATCCTCCACGGGACGATTCCCCTGAGTGAGGGCCTTAAGATTGGATTCTGCCACAGAGGCTCGGTCTGGTTCATCATAAAGAACCCCTAACGCCTAGAAAAAGAGGTCCACAGAATTAAGACAAGGGGAATCCGGAGGCAAAGAAAAGGCCCATTCCTGGGGGTCCCCTTGAAGCAGGGAGATGATAATAACAACCCTCTGTGGATCAGGACCAGAGGAGTGAGGACGTAGTCGAAAATAAAGTTTACAGCTTTCCTTGAAAGCTATAAAACTTCGGCAGTCACCCGAAAACCGATCGGGTAATTTAATGTGCGGTTCCACCTGAACGGTGGTGGGAGCAAGAATGGGGGGAGTTCGGACAGTCTCCTGAACCTGTAGTCTCTCCCCAAGTTCCTGTACTATTTGAGAAAGACCCTGCACATGTTCGGTGAGGCTCTGTAGAGGGTCCATTCTAAATTAAGGTCTGTGAGTCTGTCACGGGGTAGCGTCACGGGTATAAAGATAGAGCGGAGGTGCACCCCCTGAACTGCCACCCGGTCCCCTGTCCCTGCCTACTTGCACCACCCGCCCTAGGTGACGGGGCGCCACTGGGCGAAAGTCCCTGACCTGAGTAAGTGCAAGCAGAGAGATAGAGACAGCAGGGAAGCGGACAGCCAATAAGAGGTAGCACTCGAGCGGACAGAGAGGTGGAACAAGCAAGGTACCACCAAAAACGGAAGGGCGAGGCGGGTCAACTAGCCGGGGTCAGTCCAGGAGGTCACGTCAGTACAAGAGAAGAGGCAAAGACAAAATCCAAAAGCAAGCCAAGGTCAAAATCCGAGAGGTAGCGTCAAGGTTCAGAGAGCAGGCAGAAGAGGTGTCAGGAAGCAGATCAAGGGTCAAATCCAAAGGTAAGCTAAATAACAATAATAATACACAGCCTAATGGACCAAAATCACAGGCAACCTGTAGCCAGCAGGTTGCCTGTATTTATAGTGGGGAGTGAGGGTCATGTGACGTGGCCAGCGTCAAATGACCGACAGACAGACAAATCGAGCACCAAGTGATCAGCTCGGCGCTCAAGGCAGACTTAGGAGCAGGGAGCCTCCCAGCTAGCAAAGGCGCCCTGGGAACGAGGCCGAACACAGATCCTCGCTCCCGAAGCTAAGCAGCAGGTCTGCAGCTGATGTGAGACTGAGTGCGCCTTCGGCGCCTCGTTACAAATATAAATATTTTTTTACCACTAATACAGGCCAAAAAGGGCTGTCATTTTCTCACTTCACGACACAAAGGCTAATAAGCCCTTTTTTCCAACTAATACAAGCCAAAAAATGCTTTAGAAAATATAACTGCACTGCACAAGGGAAAATAAGACATATAAATCTTTCCTTGCAATAAACCCTGTTGATGGCTGTATCAAACAGCACTTCACCCCAATAGCAAGAACGGTTTGCTGGAATTACAGAGCTGTATAATGGCAATTTGGATCCCCAGTCAGTGCAGTAAGGTGCAATAGAATTGTTCCTATTACCCAGGTTGTAAACTTCCCTACTGAACCCTGTTCTGCTTCAATACTGTGGAATGATTCCTCCCTATCCTTTCCCTGAACTTCTATACAGCAAAATAAAAGTTTTAAAGTCTTTTCTACCACTGTCCCTAGCGCCTGCTGATGTCTCTCCTTGCACTAAGTGCACTGGAAAATGGCTGAATCCAAGATGGCTGAGACTATTTATAGGACTGAGACATCACAGGTTTGCTCATCTCTATATATAATCATAATAATCTTTAAATAGTCACTGCCAATCTATTCCAAAGCAATTTTCATAACAGGAAGTAACAATCACATAAAATGACAAGTATTCAAAGCAAATGAACAAAGAGACAAAAAAAAAGCAACATTTTTAGATTCTTGTAGAAATAATTATCCGTGTAATTATAGAATGGGCAAATCTTAAGAAACATCTCTCTGATCATTTTCCAAAGTATTATTAGACACCTATTACATTCCTTTACCTCATTTACTATGGGTTTCCATTTCAATTCAATATATTTGATTATGTATGACTTCTGCAGAATGTAATTGCACTAAAAACAACATGCCTGTTGTTGTAATTTTCCTTGGAGTTGGCTTTCATGGTGAAGGTTAATTTTTAAGAACACTTTAAGTAGTTCGTTGCCTCTTAAGGAAGTCTCTTACTGTTTTGCATGCTACTTGTTTCTGGAGGCGAAGAATTGCTGCTCGCAAGGATTAATTTGGCAGGCGCTCCCAAGACTTTAGAGGGTAAACAACTGTTTCTTTTTTTGTCAATATGGCAATTAAGAGTAGGGAGATTAAAGGAGAGAAAGTAAATGCAGCTTTGGCTCCTATTATAGATTGATGGCTTAGTGGCTTGATGAATACCTATTAGGGTATCAGATATTTGAGAATCAAGTTGGATTTCAGAGTCAAGATCAGAAGTCATTTCAAACTCTTAGCTTGATGTTCAAAAGGTATAACAGTTTTTTCATAAAAAATAGGTTATTAGTATTACTCATGTCCAGGGGGCTTACCCATTCACATTTAATTATCAACTTAAGTATGCAAAGATAATAAATATCACAATCTAATTAAGCAAATGCCAGGGTAGAAAAATTAGCTTTGTATAAAAGAAAAGTAAAAAAAAAAAGTAGAAAGGTAGATATCTTTAGTCTTTTAAGTTTAATAGGCAGTTGTGGATGTGTATTTGATTAATGTAGAAATGTTTGTAACCTGCACTGCTTTTTCCTTGCTTCAAATATTTTTTTTCCAGAACGTTAATTTTCTCTCTAAAACTGGGTTAAGTGGTTGGGCTCGTCTTAGTTTGGAGCTGCTAAGCTTTGCTTGTGCTCTGAGCAATCAGATGTCTCCTCCCTTCTCACAGCATGAGACTGCAGCTTCATCTCCTCCTGCCCCGTCTCTTTCCTCTACTTTGTCTACAGTTATTACGTTACTTAAAGGGGTTATCCAATCCTCAAAAAAATCTCCCCATGTGCTGGGCCCCCCACACTGAATATACTTACCTGGGTCCCTGCACCACTTCTGGTCCCTGCACCGCCGCTGCTTCTCCCTGTGCCCGGATGAAAACATCCAGTGTCAGGGGGGAGCAGCCAATGTCAGGTGGGGATGGGCATGACCCTCTTTAGCATCACCCACGATGCTAGGGAGGCTCGTCCCCATCACCGCCTGCCATTGGCTGCCCCAACCCCCTGACACCAGACGTTTTCATCCAGGTACAGGGAGAAGCAGGAGCAGCGGTGCGGGGACCAGGAGCGGGGACCTGAGTAAGTATATTCAGCGTGGGGGGCCTGGCACACAGGGGGGATTTTTAGGATTGGATAACCCCTTTAAATAAGCCTTCTGGTGATTGAGGAGGTTTGACATGCAATGCTGATTTATGTAAAATTGTGACCAAAGGTCTTATTACCTTTTCTGCTAGAGGGCCTAAGAATTTCAATAACATTCATTTTTTTAATTAGCAAAATCTAAGATTCAGATTGTGAATGGATTGGCTTGGATTCTGTCAATCTGCTTTTCTCCTTACTGTAGTCATATGCCTCCTTAGGGAGTCTCTTACTGTTTTGCATGCTACTTGTTTCTGGAGCCTAAGATTCAAACTATACTCCTTACTGATAAGACTATTATAAAAAAATGGTGAAAGACCCTTTTGTGGCCTTACTCCACCCAATGTTAATGGCAATTTACCCACTGCGATGGTGTAAAAAAATTATTAGTTTTTAACTTTCCGTACTACAGCACATATTTGTACAAAAGATAGTTAAGATGTTTTCCAGGATTACTATGGGTTTTAGCAGATAAGCTCATCTAACTGCTTACCTCATACACATCTTCATCACGGTTTATTTTTCAATTTGGATTCTCCTGACTCATTTTCTCCATGTAAACACATCCCTCAGGTTTCTTCACCTCATATATGTAGCACTTCCTGTTGTTGTATCCAACCAAATCCAAGATGCACTTCTCTTTTCTCTGCCAAAGATCTAGCACCATCCTTAACAACGCCCAGCTAGTTTATAGCTTCTCCAACCTGGCTAGTTATATAGACACTCCTCTATCACTCCCCCTCCCATGGACATAATATCACAGGAAATAAGATAGAGCTGCATGGACATGGTCATGTGACCACAGCCTAGGATGAAAGATACAAGTATTTCAAAGGATATTGATACCAACCAGAAAACCCTGTTAGGAAATTAAAGGGTTTGGTCACTCTCTGCTAACTGTGGACCAACGTATTTGTAAGATGAGTATATGGCACTAATGAAGCCTTTGTTAAAATTCTGCTCCATTTTCTATATTTCATAAGGTATGCCCCCTTGTTTGCCAAGTCTTTTGTGCTGTCCACATAGAAGTCCTGTCCATAAAATGGCTGCTGATGGAGGGTCATGTGATCAGGCAAATCGACTCCATGTGATGTCTCTTCTATTCAAATACACTGCACCTGCACTAAGCTTCCAACAAAATAAGTGCAGATGGAAGAAGCATTGTGTTTGAAAGGAGGAGTCCTCACATGGAGGTGATTTGCCTGGTCAGATGAGCCTTCTTCAGTGACTATTTTATAGACAGGACCTCTGTGTAGACAGCACAAAAGACTTTGTAAACAAGGGAGTATTCATGATAAAATATAGAAAATGGAGCAGAATTTCAACAAATATTATATTAGTAAGTGCCATAAAATCATCTCACAAACACTATTATCAACAATAACCAGAAAGTGACCAACCCCTTTAATGATAGCATAATATCCCCAGAAGTCATGATCAGCCATGGCAGTTAATTCCTAGAATCCCTGCTGATATAGGGTAAATAAGGGATTAATATTGATAAATTATGATTTAGGATAGGTATGGGTTAATATTTAATATCCCTTGAGGTGGTTCACACATAATATTCTATATTGGTGCTGTATTTGGCTATGACTAGCAGTCCAATAAAGCTCTTTAGAGAATGAAGCAGGGGACATGATTTGCCCACCACTGTTCTCATGATTGTGGGTGTCCCATCAATCAGATACTTATCCCATATCCAGTTTGACAATATGTTTCTATCTTGGTACAACCCCTTTAACTCAATGTTTTCTCCTGAACGAGTTTGTTCCCCAGTTTGTTGCCCATGCATCCCTTATTTCAAGATTCTACCACTCCATAAAATCCAAAATAAGGGTGCCTTTGTGTAATATACTGCCTATTGCACACTAGGATCATTTCTGAATTCCTTAATTTGTTCTTAGAGATATTGGTTGAATGAATGTACAGTGCCTTACTTTACAGAACATGCACACAACTTTGAAGATGTTTTTATTTATTTATTGTGAAGCAAACAACAAATAGGACAAAGTAACAAAAAAAAAGTCAATGTGCATAACTATTCACCCCCCCTAAAGTCAATACTTTGTAGAGCCACCTTTTGCGGCAATCACAGCTCCAAGTCGCTTTAGATAAGTCTCTATGAGCTTGTCACATGTTACCACTGGGATTTTTGCCCATTCCTCCTTGCAAAACTGTTCCAGCTCCTTTGAGTTGGATGGTTTGCGCTTGTGAACAGCAATCTTTAAGTCTGACCACAGATTTTCTGTTGGATTGAGATCTGGGCTGTGACTAGGCCATTCCAACACATTTACATGTTTCCCCTTAAACCACTCAAGTGTTGCTTTAGCAGTGTGTTTGGGGTCATTGTCCTGCTGGAAGCTAAACCTCCGTCCTAGCCTTAAATCACACACAGACTGGTACAGGTTTTACTCAAGAATATCCCTGTATTTAGCACCATCCATCTTTCCCTCAACTCTGACCAATTTCCCAGTCCCATCCCCACAGCATGATGCGGCCACCACCATGTTTCACTGTGGGGATGGTGTTCTTTGGGTGATGTTATGTGTTGGGTTTGCGCCAGACATAGAGTTTTCTTTGATGCCGAAAAGTTCAATTTTAGTCTCATCAGACCAGAGCACCTTCCTCCATACATTTTGGGAGTCTCCCACATGCCTTTTCACAAACTCACAACGTGCCTTTTTGTTTTTAGCTGAAAGTAATGGTGTTCTTCTGCCATAAATCCCAACTCTATGGAGCGTACAGCTTATTGTCGTCCTATGTACAGATACTCTAGTGTCTGCTGTGGAACTCTGCAGCTCCTCCAGGGTTACCTTAGGTCTCTGTGCTGCCTCTCTGATTAATGCCCTCCTTGCCTGGTCCGTGAGTTTTGGTGGGCGGCCGTCTCATGGCAGGTTTGCTGTTGTGCCATGTTCTTTCCATTTAGTTATGATAGATTTGATGGTGCTCCTGGGGATCAAAGATTTGGATGTTTTTTTTATAATCTAACCCTGACTTGTACTTCTGAACAACATTGTCCCTTACTTGTTTGGAGAGTTCCTTGGTCTTCATAGCAGTGTTTGGTTAGTGATGCCTCTTGCTTAGGTGTTGCAGCCTCTGGGGCCTTTCAAAAAAGGTGTGCATATGTAATGACAGATCATGTGGCACACAGGTGGACATCATTTCACTAATTATGTGACTTCTGAAGGTAATTGGTTGCACCAGAGCTTTTTATGGGCTTCCTAACAAAGGGGGTGAATACATACACACATGCAAATTTTTTTGTTTTCCACTTCTAAACAATAGTTTTATTTATATATTTTTCTCATTTCACTTCACCAACTTAGACTATTGTGTTCTGATCCATCACATAAAATTCAGATTAACAAAACATTGAACTTAAGGCTGTAATGTACCAAAATACGAAAAAAAAGTCAAGGGGGGTGAATACTTTTGCAAGGCACTGTATAAGAGGGAGATATGATATTTTATTTTTTGTATCGTAAAACCTTGATACTGAACAAGATTTAGGAAACACACTAGTTGCCTGCCAACCATAAATGTGATGAAAACCATTTTAAAGAGGGTATATTAATGAAAACCTTTTTGAACATGACAGATTTACTTGTGCAGTCTCACATAAACCTTACTGCTAATGGGAAAACACCTATTAAGTAAAGGGATTTCAGGATGTAGTATATTTTAATCCTTTATCCACCAGTTTATATGAATTCCAGCATCTTCTAATTTATTTCGGCAGTAAGTACTAACATGGTATAAGGTTTCAAGGGCAATCTTCCATTGGCTATGGAAGAGACCATCCATAAACTGTCATCTGGCCAAAGTAGTGCTAAACTGCTGCCTTGAGGTGGGTAACATAATTTCTTAGGTTTTATATAATTTCAGACAATGGAAAAGAAATTGAAGGGTCAGGTAAGTCCTGGTAAGAAGGTTAAACTCATGTCTAATCTAGTCTGCTAGGCTAGTAGTGTATGATCATTTTCTCTTTCACTACTAGATTGCTGATCACACACAACACTATTGGGATTATACTACTTTCCATAATACGATGAAGAGCGTTTACTTTGGTTATTGCTCATAAGACACCATAAAAAAAGTCCTTAATTATCTAATACAGAACTCACAAAATTGACCTACAGGGCTTGGTGGGTGTCCAAGAAAAGATATATTCAGCAATGCTCTAATAAAACTGGGCTTTTTAGCCGTGCTTTAAAGGAGTTAAAACTGTCCAATACCCTTCTGATCCAGCACAGAAGCATCAGTGGTCCCCTCTGGTCTTTGTTTACAAGCAAGTGGCAGGTGACTGCTACAGCCAATCAATGGCCTCAGTGCATTTGAGCTGTATCACCGGTATCTTTGCTCAGCAATGGGAGTCATGATCGCAGTAAAATGGCATGTGTCTGCTGAGGCCACTGATTGGCTGCAGTGGTCATGTGCCAGTCATTTGTAAATAAAGATGGGGGACCTCTGAAGCATCTGTGATGGATAAGCAGGAGACTGGAAAAGTTAGGCTCCATTCACACGTCCGCAATTCTGTTCCGCATTTTGCAGAACAGAATTGCGGACCCATTCATTTCTATGGGGCCACACGATGTGCTGCCCGGATCTGGAAATACGCACCCGCACTTCCGGGTCCGCAGTTCTGTTCCCGAAAAAAATAGAACATGTCCCATTCTTGTCCGCAATTGCGGAAAAGATTAGGCATACTCTATAATAGTGCCGGCGATGTGCGGTCCGCAAAATGCAGAACGCACATTGTCGGTGTCCGTGTTTTGTGGATCTGTGGATCCCCAAAACACACACAGATGTGTAAATGGACCCTTAGTAGTGTTTTTTTTGCTACTTTACATCATTTGGTGTTGTTTTTATTTTTGGTTGGATAACCCATTTAACTAAAATGTACTTTTTTGAGGATGATACAATGAAATATATTTATTTGGGTATTCTAATATGTGGACTACTGTAGAATGGATGCCACACTATTACTATTATTATTAATTTATTATTATTACTATTACTATTATTATTATTATTAATATTATTATTATTATTACACATTGCACAGTATTAAAATTGTTGGATATCATGTATCTGTGAAATAGACTATTTAATAATAAATTGATTCTATACATGTAAGTTGTGTGACCCTGCTCTTCTCTTTCATGCTGGACTGGTCCCTTAGTGAGACAGTTTTATATAATGGAGCTCTGGTCTTTTGTGTCTATGTTTCAATGTCTTTAACTGTGGCTGCTGCACCATGCACTATATTCATGTGGCTGTGCATGCTTTGTGTGTGTTTGGTTGGCTATTAATTTTCTAGGCATTCTGTGAAACTTAAAGTAGATGCAAAAGTGTCTAAAACACATTTAGTACACACCACAGGGATCCTGATACTTTTTACATGTCACCTATATTAATGTCACCTATATTATAGGGTGTAATACATTATGGTGGGCCACATGATCAGGTTTCTTGATGCATTTTTGGAAGCCAAAACCAGCAATGAATTTAATAAAGTGGTGAAGTCGTATCTATCCATTTTACATTCTCTTCTTTTTTGATCCACTCTTGATTTTGGTATCATTTCTGATATGGCAGGTAACAGACTGCTGCGCAGAGGGGAGGGAAGGAGAGTACCTTTTCACTTGGTTCACTAGGGAGAGGGAGGAGTGGTGACCCCTAACTCACCTAGCACTGGCACCTGGCTGCCCTGAAGTCCCTAGATGGGTAGTGAATAGGGCGGTGGGAGAATTAGTCCTCACCACTGACACCTAGGGTAACAACAGGGAAAAGACAACACAAACACCACAAACAATCCATGAAGGTAGACAACAAACAGGAGATCTGACAGCTCCAGTTCCAACACCTCCACAGCAACTCCAACTCCACCAGAGGTCAGAACACAAGATCTGGAAAGAAGGTCTATATCTGGCAACAAGGGAAGCGGAAAGGGAGAATATATAGGAGCTGGGAGTGGCTGAAAGGAAAAGTTACAGATTCCTAAATGGGACAAAAGGGATCACAAACCTAGGCAGGAAAACCTGGACCAGAATATATTCCTACCACTAGGTCATGGAGCAATCTCTTGAGAAACCAAGCACATAGCCACCCGCTGCGAACCTTCTGACCCCAGGCACAACAGGGTCAGCGATAGGTTGTGACACCCAAAACTGCGTGCAGAAACCTGAACGTGTGACAGTAGCCTTGTTCTGCTGTATTTTTTGTCACTGTTGGTCACTATTTTGAATTACAAGATGTTAATGCGACCGTTTGTCCTGGAAAAAAATCTTATTAAAGGGGTACGGCATCCCTGCCGATCAACTGAATGAGGAGACGGGGCGCACATGCCGTTTCCCTTCTCTCTTCCTGTCTGCTGCTGTTGTGTATAGTCCACTGCTGCTGCTGTCCACTGCTGCTGTCCATAGGAAACAAATAATACTTACCTGGTGCCCTACTTTTCATCTGCAGATCCACCAGTTCCTGGGTCCTTCTTCTGCCATCCAAGATGGCCACACCACTTCTAAGCCTACCTGGTGCACAGTGTGCCTTTGATAGTCACTTCCTGATGGGAAGGACTGGGCAAGCAGGAAATGTCTTGGACTACAACTGCACAGTGTGCATCAGATAGTCTGAGAAGTGGTGTGGCCATCTTGGGTGATCAGGAAGCCCAGCAATTGGTTCTGTTCACTCTCCAGTTAATGTGAATGTTTTTTTTCTTTGACCAAAAGGGTCGCTTTAAGCAAAGTCATTGTAATGGACTTACAATACAGCAATATCAGCAATGTTGATGGTCACGGATTTTTATTTTAAGTGCATTGAGACACTTCTCGGTATTGTTCATTAACCACAAAAGACATAGCAATACCTAACAAATTATACATCTTCACCTAAGAACCTACAAATAAAAGCATCAATACTATTCCCCTAAAGACTATTAAGTCCTATCAAAAAACCACTGCATTTTTCACCCACCATTAGCGTAATGACTCTGCAACCCTTGCCAAGCTGCTGTGGTTAAGAGCAACTTATACTATTTTGCTTAGCAATGATATTTAAAATCTTGAAGATTGCTGCATTCTGCAGGTATGCCTGTCTTCCCCAGAGACGCTATAATATATCATAATACTGCACCAGTGTATATTTTGGTAGCAAAAAATTAAAAAACTTTTCCATGAAATTGTGTGCTCGCCAAGAGTTAAACTGGGATCTTTGTGAACAAAATAACTTCACTCAAATTTGTGGTAGGAAAACTTTCAACAACTTAAAAATAGGAAAAAACATTGTAAGATGTGATTTTAGTAGAAATTTAGGAATGATAATGGGTAGTGTTGAGCGAATCGAAGTATCCAAAGTGGAATTTGATCGCCATTCCCCGTCATTGGGCCTGCGACATACAATGGAATGCAATTCGTGGTGAAGTAATTCATAAGTAATCACATTTTTTTGTGAACTTCGTTGAAGCAGCCTTATTGAATTTTTTATAACTTTGCTCATCTCTAATAGTAGGGTACAACACAAGCTTTCAAAGATTGGAGGAGCAGATGTGATGATGAGATTCCATGTCATGATATAGTACGAATGAATACCTATTTGATCATACAGTGTGAATGACTACTGCCATGAGACATCAGTTTGTAGATTTCAAAGCTGAGAGGATCACTGTAGAAATAGAAAACTCTTTTAATCTCAGTCAACCCCTTTATATATTAAATCCTTCTTAAAGGGAATCTTTCAGTAGTTTTTAACTGCTGACAAAGATAGGTAGAGACAGGGGAGAGCAGGAAAAACATACCTTTTGTGGAGCTTTAATTATCAGGATTAGTGTGAATATGAACTTTTATTCTGACTGATTCTAGTTCTTAAGTGCACTGGAGGCAGAGCTGCACTGTGAAGTGCTCACTGCACTGACCTTCTTCACAACCCCTCACCTCTGTCTTGAGGTGTATCATGTAACCAGGAGAAAACTACAGTTGTCACTCAGAGCATAGGGAAAGGGCTGTGATGCAGCTCAACACACTTCACAGTGGAGCTCCGCCTCCAGAGCACTAAAGGAGCAGAACCTGACAGAATAAAAGTTCATATTCACACTAATCCTGATAATTAAAGCTCCATAAAAGGTATTTTTGTTCTGCTCTCCCCTGTCTCTAGCTATCTCTGTCAGCAGTTTTGCATTACAGATTCCCTGTTTAATATATAAAGGGGTTGACTGAGATTAGAAGAGTCGTCTATTTCTACAAACAGGTACCCATCATAACGGGACTCTGCTTACTTTACATATCAGTTCAGCAGTATGACCTCCCTTTTACCCTCTGTACCATGTGCTGAGCATATCCCAGGTGCTGTCATTTTAAAATCTTGATATATAGTTATAACATAATGTATTGATATTGCATCTGTTATTATAGGCAACTGACATTAATTAAGGAAAAAATTAAAATGCTCTGAACTGTAATGTGCAAGCCAAAGTCATAGACACCTAAAAAAATAAAAAAGCAACTGGTGTCACAGTAAGGCTACTTTCACACTAGCGTTCAGAGCGGATCCGTCTGATGTTTCATCAGACGGATCCGCTCCGATAATGCAGACGTTCGCATCCGTTCAGAACGGATCCGTCTGCATTAAAACTTAGAAAATTTTCTAAGTGTGAAAGTTGTCTGAGCGGATCCGTTCAGACTTTACATTGAAAGTCAATGGGGAACGGATCCGCTTGAAGATTGAGCCATATGGTGTCATCTTCAAGCGGATCCGTCCCCATTGACTTACATTGTAAGTCTGGACGGATCCGCTCGCCTCCGCACGGCCAGGCGGACACCCGAACGCTGCAAGCAGCGTTCAGGTGTCCGCTCACTGAGCGGAGCGGAGGCTGAGCGCTGGCAGGCGGATGCATTCTCAGTGGATCCGCCTCCACTGAGAATGCATTGGGGCCAGACGGATGCGTTCGGGGCCGCTCGTGAGCCCCTTCAAACGGTGCGCTCGAGCGGACACCCGAACGCTAGTGTGAAAGTAGCCTTAGCCTTCATGCACCTGACCATATGTGTTTTGCGGTCCGCAGATTGCAGATCCACAAAAAAAAAAATGGATGACATCCGTATGCCATCCGTTTTTTTTTTTTGGGCGGATCCATTGTATCAATGCCTAAAACGGACAAGAATAGAACATGTTCTATTTTTTTTGCAGGGCTACGGAACGGACACACTGATGCGGACAGCACACAGTGTGCTGTGTATGGTAAGGTCAGGCAGCACTGCGCGTTAGTCGGCGGGTGTTCGGTCTTGCGGATGTAATCCCGAAGTCTGCACAACGAAGAAAAACCGACACTCCAATTTTATTTGCTCCAAAGGATTTGTTGGTCACTCATGTGACATGCGTTTCGACACTCACAGCATACTGCTGCTCACTTTCTGTTTGAAAAAGACACCTGTGAGTGTCGAAACGCACGTCACATGAGAAATCCTTTTGAGCAAAGAAAATTGGAGTGCCGGTTTTTCTTCGATGAGCACACAGTGTGCTGTCTGCATTTTTTGCGGACCCATTGAAATGAATAGGTCCGCATCCTATCCGCAAAAAAAACGTAACGGGCACGGAAACAAACAGTGTTCGTGTGCATGTAGCCTAAATCTGTACTTCGCTTGACAAGAGTGGAGTTTTCTTAACACCAGCCAGTAGAATCCACTTTCAACACATAAAGCTATTGAGAGATCAAAGGTCTAACAAAACCTTTATTCAACTATGACACTAACCATGGGCTTCACTGGAGGACATCTCTGACTTTTAGGGATGTCGTGTAGCTTATTCACTATTGTTTGTACAGACATGTCATCTTCCTGGCCTATCAGAGATATATCAAAAGTTCAAAAGCCATCATAATATTGAGGTCTCAGAAAAATAAATTTCATCCCCTGTATATGACCCTGCGGCCAATTCCTGAGTAAAGAGTCCTGCGCAAGTTTCCATTAAAAGGAAGTATAGGAACAACTAGGGCCCCATAAAAGCTGAGTGTACTGCCTCTAGGGCACCTACCCTATTGCATGGGACCTTATATATATCTTGATGAGGGTAGAGATTAACCATTGCCAAAGATGTAATACGTCAGAAACTTAAATGTTTTGTATGACTAGAATATAAGTACTAAAGCTAAAGTTAACACTGCAGGTGCAATATTTTGGGTTTTGAATAGAGATGAGTAAATTTTTGAAAAAATTTGGTTCGATCCGAGGTGAATCTCATTAAAAACTGCTATTTCCTGGCTGCAGAGAGCCTTTATAGTGGTGTAGAACACTGTGCCTTGCAGTAACATACATAGTGAAATAATACTGTGAGTCAGTATGACATGCAGATGACAGGCGTCGCTCTTAGAATTACCGCACACTTCAATTATTTGGGCAGTCACGGGGCCAAAACTGAACAAATAATTCAAGTATGAACTCAGCCATACCGGTCGATGTTAGCGCTAAGAAGAAGCGCACTCCTTTTACACAGTCGTCAGCTGATTCCACATAGATGTCTACAGAACCTGTTCTATTAAACACTTATACAAGTAGAGCCCCCTACAGAGTGGAGAGGGTGTCAGCAGTAAGTTTGTGTTGACGTCACTGATTATTTTGCTCTTCCTCTGATCCATCAGAACAATAACCCTCAAAAAACGGATCTTATCTGTTGAGCATCTGCCTTCACTCAGTCAGCATTTGGTCAGTAATCCATCAGTATTGCTAATGCCAAAAAATCTAATAAATAAATAAAATTGAAATTAAAACACCCCAAAAAAGTCTGTAATTTTCTCACTTCACCACACAACGGCAAATACTTTTCTTGTGCCACTAATTCATGCAAAAAAAGGCTTTAGAACATATAAATGCACGGCTGAACAGCAAATATACTTTTCTTTTGCCACTAATACACGACAAAAAGGGCTTCAGAACATATAACTGCACCGCTGAATGGCAAATAGGTCCTTATTTTTTTCCACTTATACACACCACAGAAGGCTTTAGAACATATAACTGCACTGCTGAACGGCAAATATATTTTACTTTTGCCACTAATACACGCCACAAAAGGACTTTAGAACATATAACTGCAATGCTGAACGGCAAATAGGCCCTTATTTGTTTCCACTTATACACGCCACAAAAGTTTTCATGACATATAACTGCACCTCTAAACAGCAAATATATATATATATATATATATTTATTTTTTTTTCCACTTTTTCACTCCACAGAAGGCTTTAGAACATATAACTGCACCGCTGAACGGCAAATATATTTTTCTTTTGCCACTAATACACGACAAAAACGGCTTTAGAACATACAACCGCCCCGCTGAACGGCAAATATATTTTACTTTTGCCACTAATACATGCCACAAAAGGTTTTAGAACATATAACTGCACTGCTGTATGGCAAATATATTTTTCTTTTGCCATATTTTCTTTTGCCATAGTGTGGAGTCACTATGGGTAGAGATACATGGAGCTAAAAACAACAATAAATTACTAATAGGAGTTTACTATAAACCACCTAATATACCAGAGTCCACAGAAAATCTACTACTAAACGAGATAGACGAGGTGGCAAATCATAATGAGGTGGTTATTATGGGGGACTTCAACTACCCAGATATAGACTGGGAAACTGAAACTTGTATATCTCATAAGGGAAACAGGTTCGTGGCTATAACCAAAGACAATTACCTCTCCCAACTGGTTCAGGACCCGACTAGAGGGACGGCCATACTGGACTTAGTATTAACCAATAGACCTGACAGAACAACAGACGTGCAGGTCGGGGGACACCTGGGAAATAGTGACCATAAGGTAATAACCTTCCAATTATCATTCAAAAGAGCGTTTCTACAGGGAGGAACAAAAATACCAAACTTCAAAAAAGCTAAATTTAGCCAACTAAGAGAGGCCATAGGCCAAACTAACTGGGACAAAGTCCTCACAAATACAGACACAAAATGGGATATCTTTAAAAACATCCTAAAAACTCATTGTGAGAGGTACATACCGTATGGTAATAAAAGGTTAAGGAACAAAAAGAAACCAATGTGGATAAACAGAACTGTAAAGAAAGCAATAAATGACAAAAAGAAAGCATATAAAACACTAAAACAGGAGGGTTGCACGGAAGCACTGAAAAACTATAAGGAAAAAAATAGAACATGTAAAAAACAAATAAAAGCGGCCAAACTAGAGACCGAGAGATTAATTGCCAAAGAGAGTAAAACTAACCCTAAAATGTTCTTCAATTATATAAATGTTAAAAAGTATAAATCTGAAGGTGTTGGCCCTTTAAAGAGTAATGAGGGGGGAGTCGCAGAGAGCGACGAGGAGAAAGCAAAGCTGTTAAATATTTTTTTCTCCAATGTATTCACTGAGGAAAATAAATTGTCAGATGACATGCAGAATGCAAAAATAAATTCCCCATTAAAGGTGTCCTGTCTGACCCAGGAAGAAGTACATCAGCGGCTTAAAAAGATTAAAATAGACAAATCGCCAGGACCGGATGGCATACACCCCCGTATCCTAAAGGAATTAAGTAATGTCATAGCCAGACCCTTATTTCTGATATTTGCGGACTCTATACTGACAGGGAATGCCCCACAGGATTGGCACATGGCAAATGTGGTGCCAATATTCAAAATGGGTCCAAAAACAGAGCCTGGAAACTATAGGCCGGTAAGTTTAACATCTGTTGTGGGTAAACTGTTTGAAGGTTTTCTGAGAGACGCTATCTTAGAGCATCTCAACAGAAATAAGCAAATAACGCCATATCAGCATGGCTTCGTGAGGGATCGGTCATGTCAAACTAATTTAATCAGTTTCTATGAGGAGGTAAGTTCTAGACTTGACAGCGGCGAATCAATGGATGTCGTATATCTGGACTTCTCCAAAGCATTTGACACTGTACCGCATAAAAGGTTAGTATATAAAATGAGAATGCTCGGACTGGGAGAAAACATCTGTATGTGGGTAAGTAACTGGCTGAGTGATAGAAAACAGAGGGTGGTTATTAACGGTACACACTCAGATTGGGTCACTGTCACTAGCGGAGTACCTCAGGGGTCAGTATTGGGCCCTATTCTCTTCAATATATTTATTAATGATCTTGTAGAAGGCTTGCATAGTAAAGTATCATTTTTCGCAGATGACACTAAACTGTGTAAAGTAATTTACACTGAAGAGGACAGTATACTACTACAGAGGGATCTGGATAGATTGGAGGCTTGGGCAGATAAGTGGCAGATGAGGTTTAACACTGATAAATGTAAGGTTATGCACATGGGAAGGAAAAATGCAAGCCACCCGTACATACTAAATGGTAAAACACTGACATGGAAAAGGATCTAGGAATTTTAATAAACAGCAAACTAAGCAGCAAAAACCAGTGTCAGGCAGCTGCTGCCAAGGCCAACAAGATAATGGGTTGCATCAAAAGGGGCATAGATTCCCGTGATATGAACATAGTCCTACCACTTTACAAATCGCTAGTCAGACCACACATGGAGTACTGTGTACAGTTCTGGGCTCCTGTAAACAAGGCAGACATAGCAGAGCTAGAGAGGGTTCAGAGGAGGGCAACTAAAGTAATAACTGGAATGGGGCAACTACAGTACCCTGAAAGATTATCAAAATTAGGGTTATTCACTTTAGAAAAAAGACGACTGAGGGGAGATCTAATTAATATGTATAAATATATCAGGGGTCAGTACAGAGATCTATCCCATCAGCTATTTATCCCCAGGACTGTGACTGTGACAAGGGGACATCCTCTGCGTCTGGAGGAAAGAAGGTTTGTACACAAACATAGAAGAGGATTCTTTACGGTAAGAGCAGTGAGACTATGGAACTCTCTGCCTGAGGAGGTGGTGATGGTGAGTACAATAAAGGAATTCAAGAGGGGCCTGGATGTGTTTCTAGAGCGTAATAATATTACAGGCTATAGCTACTAGAGAGGGGTCGTTGATCCAGGGAGTTATTCTGATTGCATGATTGGAGTCGGGAAGGAATTTTTTATTCCCCTAAAGTGGAGAAAATTGGCTTCTACCTCACAGGGTTTTTTGCCTTCCTCTGGATCAACTTGCAGGATAACAGGCCGAACTGGATGGACAAATGTCTTTTTTCGGCCTTATGTACTATGTTACTATGTTACTAATACACTGCAAAAAGTGCTATAATTTTAGCACTTCACCACACAACAGCTGAAAAGCCCATTTTTAACCACTAATACAAGGCAAAAAATGCTTTCGAATATATAACTGCACCGCACAAGGGCAAATAAGACATAATAAACTCTGTTAATGGCTGTAACACCCCAATAACAAGAACGGTTTGCTGGAATTACAGAGCTGTATAATGGCAATTTGGATCCCCAGTCAGTGCAGCAAGGTGTAATAGGATTGTTCCTATTACCCAGGTTGTAACCTCCCCTACTAAACCTTGTTCAACCGAAATTCTGTGGAATGATTCCTCCCTATCCTTTCCCTACACCTTAAATAATCTTTCCCTGCACCTGTAAATCGTTTTTTTTAGAACAATGAAGTTTTTTCTAGCACTGTCTCTAACGCCTGCTGACATCTCTCCCTGCACGAAGTACACTGGAAAATTACAGAATCCAATATGGCTGAGGCTATTTATAGGGCTGTGACATCACAGGGCTGGCTGCTGATTGGCTGCATGCATGGCATTATGGGTGATCCCGCCTTCCCAGAGTTCCTTGCTCCATGTTCTCACAAGTGCAGCAGCATTTTAGGAAAAAATGTGATTAGTTACCACGAAGCGTGAGGAAATTCGGATTCTGTGTGAATCAAATTTTTCCTGAAATTCGGATTGAATTCCACTTCGTCAACTTCGATTCGCTCATCTCTAGTTTTGAGGATGGGGAGCATCATATAATTCTTCACTTCCCAGATCTGTTTGTCAGTGATGAAGGGGTGAGAGAGGGGAAGCTGCAAGGGACTTCAGGAGGAGAGATCACAGCAGTTTGTTATTTTTATCTCACCCCCTGTAGAGGCTCCAGAGCGCCCTGGGGAATACAGGAGCTTTATTTTCATGTTTTCGGTACTCTTACTAATCAGGGAGTATATTTGCCATCAGATAGAATGGAACGTCTATTCTCTGCTAAAATGGTAAGAAGAGGAGCAGTTGCACATCTAATCCATCCTTGCACTTAATTGGAACAGTTGTTGACTCTATGACTGATTACTGGCATCCAGATCATGAACAGTTTTGGTCTCTTTACAGTAGTGCTGATGAATACTGATGCAATGGTGTGGGCATGTAGACACCATATTATTTTCACTTGTTATTGTGCATTTTAGGCACTGCTTGAGTCAGACTTTCAACCACAAAAAAAATTGTTACAATACTGTAATTGAGGAATACAACTCCAAAATAGTTACTATTGTTAGGGTACTTTCACACTAGCATTTTTATTTTCCGGCACTGAGTTCCGTCCTAGGGGCTCAATACCGGAAAATAACTGATCAGTTATATCCCCATGCATTCTGAATGGAGAATAATCCGTTCAGGATGCATCAGGATGTCTTCAGTTCAGTCGTTTTGACTGATCAGGCAAAAGGGAAAACCTCAGCATGCTACGGTTTTATCTCCGGCGAAAAAAACTGAAGATTTACCTGAATGCATTTTTTTCCCATAAGAATGTATTAGTGCCGGATCCGGCATTCAAAATACCGGAATGCCGGATCTGTCCTTCCGGTCTGCGCATGCGCAGAACGAAAAAAAGGTGAAAAAAATAAATGCCGGATCCGTTTTGCCGGATGACACCGGAAAGACGGATCCGGCATTTCAATGCATTTTTTTGACTGATCAGGCATTTTAAAGACTGATCAGGATCCTGATCAGTCTTACAAATGCCATCAGTTAGCATACGTTTTGCCGTATCCAGCAGGCAGTTCCGGCGACGGAACTACTTGCCGGATCTCTCTGCCGCAAGTGTGAAAGTAGCCCTACTTTACTGCTACTATGAGGGAAACATGTTATCTGTTAGTAAATCAGAAGATTAGTACAATTGGGATAACAATTTGACTGGTCTATAGTTCTCTTCATAGAACAGCTTTGCACTTAGTGTAACGTGTGATGCTCTAATTGAGTCACTACAGGGGACTCTTTTTTGATCACAGTGATAGTCACAAGTGTGCCTTTCTCCCATTCTAAATGTTCAAACAAAGATGAAGTTAAAGATCCTGGACAGGATGTAGAATACATGAAGTGACTTCAAAAACTTATATGCAGAAAACCATCCACCTGATTAGTATAATATTCTGAATTTAGCAAGAAAATTTTTTGTAACTTATACCACACAATAATTTGGCTTAATTGTTAGAAATAGCACTTACGGTAATATCTTTTCCATTCTAGATGTGTCTTGTTCTTTGAATAGGGTTGCAGTCACCTTCCTCTGAGCTCTACATGGCAATTTCCCACTGAACAGTGTTACTTTGCCTTTTAGATGTCTTCTTGACTTACTTTCTAATAATACCTGTTCACATAATGCCTCATTGTGCTAGCCTTGTTCTGCTAAAGGCCGTTCAGATCTCTGCCAGCCTAGGTGTTGAATACCAATATACTGAAAGCTGGTATTTATCTGACATTAGATAACTAACACCAGTCTTTGTTCTATTTGATGTAAATTTCCAAAAGCAAAAAATAAACTTTTACCTAACAATACCAATAAAGGTCAGATACAAATAACCCCCAAAAAATGCTAATTAGTTCCAACATCCTAAATAGAGAAGCTAATAAGGGGGAGTCACACAAAAACTCACTGAAATAATAGTTATGTCACAACTGGGTAAATATATGGAGGAGTATCACTGAACAAACTAATTACCCTTAAACTTTTATTAATGATGACTAAAAATATTCCCACATCTAAAACAATAGATACATATATAGAAAAAATGTAGTAAAGGAGGCAATTCTCACAATATAGGGGTATACTATGATAGGCATCAATTATTACCACAGATGTGGTTACTCATGGCACTTTGGACCTCAGTAGTGGAGGGATTGCGTTCACCTGGTCACTCTATGGAGGTACTTGAATACCAGATGCTCCAACGCTATTCAATAGATCTTTGAACCATCCAGGGGGGCACAGGCAATGATTGAATAATATCCGCTTGTAGGTAACAGGATAGTATCCCTATTGAGCTATGTTGTCCCTGCCTAAAAGCAGAGTAATCACCCGGAAAGGGGCGGCCTCACTTATCGGTGGCTGATCCCTCTTCTAAAAATCCCTACCTCTCCAAAGACTCCCATATAGTAACATAGTAACATAGTACATAAGGCCGAAAAAAGACATGTGTCCATTCAGTTCGGCCTGTTATCCTGCAAGTTGATCCAGAGGAAGGCAAAAAAAAAAAAAACTGTGAGGTAGAAGCCAATTTTCCCCACTTTAGGGGAGTAAAAAATCCTTCCCGACTCCAATCAAGCAATCAGACTAACTCCCTGGATCAACGACCCCTCTCTAGTAGCTATAGCCTGTAATATGATTACGCTCCAGAAATACATCCAGGCCCCTCTTGAATTCCTTTATTGTACTCACCATCACCACCTCCTCAGGCAGAGAGTTCCATAGTCTCACTGCTCTTACCGTAAAGAATCCTTTTCTATGTTTGTGTACAAACCTTCTTTCCTCCAGACGCAGAGGATGTCCCCTCGTCACAGTCCTGGGGATAAATACAAACTGGATTCCAAAAAAGTTGGGACACTATACAAATCGTGAATAAAAACTGAATGCAATGATGTGGAGGTGCCAACTTCTAATATTTTATTCAGAATAGAACATAAATCACGGAACAAAAGTTTAAACTGAGAAAATGTACCATTTTAAGGGAAAAATATGTTGAATCAGAATTTCATGGTGTCAACAAATCCCCAAAAAGTTGGGACAAGGCCATTTTCACCCCTGTGTGGCATCTCCCCTTCTTCTTACAACACTCAACAGACGTCTGGGGATCGAGGAGACCAGTTTCTCAAGTTTAGAAATAGGAATGCTGTCCCATTCTTGTCTAATACAGGCCTCTAATTGTTCAATCGTCTTGGGCCTTCTTTGTTGCACCTTCCTCTTTATGATGCGCCAAATGTTCTCTATAGGTGAAAGATCTGGACTGCAGACTGGCCATTTCAGTACCCGGATCCTTCTCCTACGCAGCCATGATGTTTTGATTGATGCAGAATGTGGTCTGGCATTATCTTGTTGAAAAATGCAGGGTCTTCCCTGAAAGAGATGACGTCTGGATGGGAGCATCTGTTGTTCTAGAACCTGAATATATTTTTCTGCATTGATGGTGCCTTTCCAGACATGCAAGCTGCCCATGCCACACGCACTCATGCAACCCCATACCATCAGAGATGCAGGCTTCTGAACTGAGCGTTGATAACAACTTGGGTTGTCCTTGTCCTCTTTGGTCCGGATGACATGGTGTCCCAGATTTCCAAAAAGAACTTCGAATCGTGACTGGTCTGACCACAGAACAGTCTTCCATTTTGCCACACTCCATTTTAAATGATCCCTTGCCCAGTGAAAACGCCTGAGCTTGTGGATCTTGCTTAGAAATGGCTTCTTCTTTGCACTGTAGAGTTTTAGCTGGCAACGGCGGATGGCACGGTGGATTGTGTTCACTGACAATGGTTTCTGGAAGTATTCCTGAGCCCATTCTGTGATTTCCTTTACAGTAGCATTCCTGTTTGTGGTGCAGTGTCGTTTAAGGGCCCGGAGATCACGGGCATCCAGTATGGTTTTACGGCCTTGACCCTTACGCACAGAGATTGTTCCAGATTCTCTGAATCTTCGGATGATGTTATGCACAGTTGATGATGATAGATGCAAAGTCTTTGCAATTTTTCGCTGGGTAACACCTTTCTGATATTGCTCCACTATCTTTCTGCGCAACATTGTGGGAATTGGTGATCGTCTACCGATCTTGGCTTCTGAGAGACACTGCCACTCTGAGAAGCTCTTTTTATACCCAATCATGTTGCCAATTGACCTAATTAGTGTTAATTGGTCTTCCAGCTCTTCGTTATGCTCAAATTTACTTTTTCCAGCCTCTTATTGCTACTTGTCCCAACTTTTTTAGGATTTGTTGACACCGTGAAAATTGGAATCAACGTATTTTTCCTTTAAAATGATACATTTACTCGGATTAATCGTTTGATCTGTCATCTACGTTCTATTACAAATAAAATATTGACATTTGCCATCTCCCCATCATTGCATTCAGTTTTTATTCACAATTTGTTTAGTGTCCAAACTTTTTTGGAATCCGGTTTGTAGATGATGGGATAGATCTCTGTACTGACCCCTGATATATTTATACATATTAATTAGATCTCACCTCTGTCGTCTTTTTTCTAAAGTGAATAACCCTAATTTTGATAATCTTTCAGGGGACTGTAGTTGCCCCATTCCAGTTATTACTTTAGTTGCCCTCCTCTGGACCTTCTCCAGCTCTGCTATGTCTGCCTTGTTTACAGGAGCCCAGAACTGTACACAGTACTCCATGTGTGGTCTGACTAGCGATTTGTAAAGTGGTAAATGTGCCGTCCTTAATTCCCTCACTGGAGCGTGATCGGAAGATGCGCGACTACAGGCGCACACTGGTAGATGCGCTCCTGAGAGCATTCCCGACTGACACCGGAGGACAAGTGGAAGCACAAGGCGAAGGCAGGGGAGGAGGAAGAGGTTTCCATTGCAGCTGTGTCAGCGCCAGCATATCAGAAGGCAGGGTTAGCATGGCCGACATGTGGAAAAGCTTTGTCACCTCGCCGCAACAACTGGCCCCAACTGCTGATATGGAACGTCTTAGCAGGAGGCAGCATTTGAACAACATGGTGGAACAGTACCTGTGCACACGCCTACACATACTGACTGATGGTTCTGCCCCATTCAACTTCTAGGTCTCCAAATTGTCCACATGGCCAGAACTTGCCCTGTATGCCTTGGAGGTGCTGGCCTGCCCTGCAGCCAGTGAACTCTCTGAACGTGTATTTAGCACGGCAGGAGGCGTCATTACAGACAGACGCAACCGACTGTCCACAGCCAACATGGACAAGCTCACGTTCATTAAAATGAACCAGGCATGGATCCCACAAGACTTGTCTGTACCTTGTGCAGAATAGACAGTTCTAACAGCCTCAACCATCCATCCTTGTACTCAAGTGCACTTATTCCTTTTTTTTTTTTATATGTCCCAATATTTTGGGAGATACCCCTATGTAAAAATGCAAAATAACACACATCTGTGTTGGCTACCTATTCCTCCTTCGCCGCCGCTTCCACCTAGACCGCCACGTGAGCCTACACGGCCACATCCACCCATTCACCGCCTCCTCAACCTCTTCCTCCTACATCATTACTAATTTTTATTTTTTTAAGGTCTTTTATGTTTTTTTAATTCATTTCCCTATCCACATTTGTTTGCAGAGCATTTGCCCTGCTCTTAAGCACAATTTGCTGCCTTTTGCAGCCCTCTAGCTCTTTCCAGGGCTATTTTAGAGCCATTTTAGTGGCCAAAAGTTTGGGTCCCCATTGACTTCAATGGGGTTCGGGTTCGGGTTCGGGGTCAAGTTCGGGTCCCGAACCCGAACTTTTTTTTCAAGTTTGGCCGAACCCGAACATCCAGGTGTCCGCTCAACTCTATACTCTAGGGGTGCATCAGGGGGGCTTCAAATGGGACATGGTGTCAAAAAATCCAGTCCAGCAAAATCTGCCTTCCAAAAAACGTATGGCATTCCTTTCCTTCTGCGCCCTGCCGTGTGCCCGTACAGCAGTTTATGACAGCATATGGGGTGTTTCTGTAAACTACAGAATCAGGGCCATAAATATTGAGTTTTGTTTGGCTGTTAACCCTTGCTTTGTTACTGGAAAAAATTTATTAAAATTAAAAATTTGCCCAAAAATTGAAATTCTGAAATTTCATCTCCATTTGCCAATAACTCTTGTGAAACACCTAAAGGGTTAACGACGTTTGTAAATCAATTTTGAATACCTTGAGGGGTGTAGTTTCTTAGATAGGGTCACTTTTATGGAGTTTCTGCTCTAGGGGTGCATCAGGGGGGCTTCAAATGGGACATGGT
This sequence comes from Bufo bufo, assembly GCF_905171765.1. NCBI lineage: Eukaryota > Metazoa > Chordata > Amphibia > Anura > Bufonidae > Bufo > Bufo bufo. The sequence continues at coordinate 81,817,994 of NC_053391.1, forward strand.
GTCCAAAAAAAACAGTCCAGCAAAATCTGCCTTCCAAAAACCTTATGGCATTCCTTTCCTTCTGCGCCCTACCGTGTGCCCGTACAGCAGTTTACTACCACATATGAGGTGTTTCTGTAAACTACAGAATCCGGGAAAAAATGGATTAAAATGGAAAATTTGCAAAAAAATTAAAAAACTGAAATTTCATCTCCATGTGCCAATAACTCTTGTGGAACACCTAAAGGGTTAACTACATTTGTAAAATCAGTTTTGAATACCTTGAGGGGTGTAGTTTCTAGAATGGGGTCATTTTTGGGTGGTTTCTGTTATGTAAGCCTCGCAAAGTGACTTCAGACCTGAACTGGTCCCTAAAAATTGGGTTTTTGAAAATTTCTGAAAAATTTCAAGATTTGCTTCGAAACTTCTAAGCCTTGTAACATCCCCAAAAAATAAAATATCATTCCCAAAATGATCCAAACATGAAGTAGACATATGCGGAATGTAAAGTAATAACAATTTTTTGAGGTATTACTATGTATTATAGAAGTAGAGAAATTGAAACTTAGAAATTTGCTATTTTTTACAAATTTTTGGTAAATTTGGTATTTTTTTATAAATAAAAAAGATTTTTTTTTACTACATTTTAGCAGTGTCATGAAGTACAATATGTGACGAAAAAACAATCTCAGAATGGCCTGGATAAGTCAAAGCGTTTTAAAGTTATCACCACTTAAAGTGACACTGGTCAGAATGGCCTTTTCCTTAAGGTGAAATAAGGCTGTGTCCTAAAGGGGTTAAAGGGCCGACAACTTCAGATTTATACTTTTTAGCATTTATATAATTGAAGAACATTTTAGGGTTAGTTTTACTCTCTTTGGCAATTAATCTCTCGGTCTCTAGTTTGGCCGCTTTTATTTGTTTTTTACATGTTCTATTTTTTTCCTTATAGTTTTTCCGTGCTTCCGTGCTACCTCCTGTTTTAGTGATTTATATGCTTTCTTTTTGTCATTTATTGCTTTCTTTACAGTTCTATTTATCCACATTGGTTTCTTTTTGTTCCTTAACCTTTTATTCCCATACGGTATGTACCTCTCACAATGAGATTTTAGGATGCTTTTAAAGATATCCCATTTTGTGGGTGTATTTTTATTTTTGGGGACTTTGTCCCAGTTAGTTAGGCCTATGGCCTCTCTTAGTTGGCTAAATTTAGCTTTTTTGAAGTTTGGTATTTTTGTTCCTCCCTGTAGAAATGCTCTTTTGAATGATAATTGGAAGGTTATTACTTTATGGTCACTATTTCCCAGGTGTCCCCCAACCTGCACGTTTATTGTTCTGTCAGGCCTATTGGTTAATACTAAGTCCAGTATGGCCATCCCTCTAGTCGGGTCCTGAACCAGTTGGGAGAGGTAATTGTCTTTGGTTATTGCCAAGAACCTGTTTCCTTTATGAGATATACACTGCGTGCAGAATTATTAGGCAAATGAGTATTTTGACCACATCATCCTCTTTATGCATGTTGTCTTACTCCAAGCTGTATAGGCTCGAAAGCCTACTACCAATTAAGCATATTAGGTGATGTGCATCTCTGTAATGAGAAGGGGTGTGGTCTAATGACATCAACACCCTATATTAGGTGTGCATAATTATTAGGCAACTTCCTTTCCTTTGGCAAAATGGGTCAAAAGAAGGACTTGACAGGCTCAGAAAAGTCCAAAATAGTGAGATATCTTGCAGAGGGATGCAGCACTCTTAAAATTGCAAAGCTTCTGAAGCGTGATCATCGAACAATCAAGCGTTTCATTCAAAATAGTCAACAGGGTCGCAAGAAGCGTGTGGAAAAACCAAGGCGCAAAATAACTGCCCATGAACTGAGAAAAGTCAAGCGTGCAGCTGCCAAGATGCCACTTGCCACCAGTTTGGCCGTATTTCAGAGCTGCAACATCACTGGAGTGCCCAAAAGCACAAGGTGTGCAACACTCAGAGACATGGCCAAGGTAAGAAAGGCTGAAAGACGACCACCACTGAACAAGACACACAAGCTGAAACGTCAAGACTGGGCCAAGAAATATCTCAAGACTGATTTTTCTAAGGTTTTATGGACTGATGAAATGAGAGTGAGTCTTGATGGGCCAGATGGATGGGCCCGTGGCTGGATTGGTAAAGGGCAGAGAGCTCCAGTCCGACTCAGACGCCAGCAAGGTGGAGGTGGAGTACTGGTTTGGGCTGGTATCATCAAAGATGAGCTTGTGGGGCCTTTTCGGGTTGAGGATGGAGTCAAGCTCAACTCCCAGTCCTACTGCCAGTTTCTGGAAGACACCTTCTTCAAGCAGTGGTACAGGAAGAAGTCTGCATCCTTCAAGAAAAACATGATTTTCATGCAGGACAATGCTCCATCACACGCGTCCAAGTACTCCACAGCGTGGCTGGCAAGAAAGGGTATAAAAGAAGAAAATCTAATGACATGGCCTCCTTGTTCACCTGATCTGAACCCCATTGAGAACCTGTGGTCCATCATCAAATGTGAGATTTACAAGGAGGGAAAACAGTACACCTCTCTGAACAGTGTCTGGGAGGCTGTGGTTGCTGCTGCACGCAATGTTGATGGTGAACAGATCAAAACACTGACAGAATCCATGGATGGCAGGCTTTTGAGTGTCCTTGCAAAGAAAGGTGGCTATATTGGTCACTGATTTGTTTTTGTTTTGTTTTTGAATGTCAGAAATGTATATTTGTGAATGTTGAGATGTTATATTGGTTTCACTGGTAAAAATAAATAATTGAAATGGGTATATATTTGTTTTTTGTTTAATTATGCACAGTAATAGTCACCTGCACACACAGATATCCCCCTAAAATAGCTAAAACTAAAAACAAACTAAAAACTACTTCCAAAAATATTCAGCTTTGATATTAATGAGTTTTTTGGGTTCATTGAGAACATGGTTGTTGTTCAATAATAAAATTAATCCTCAAAAATACAACTTGCCTAATAATTCTGCACTCCCTGTACAAGTTTCAGTTTCCCAGTCTATATATGGATAGTTGAAGTCCCCCATAATAACCACCTCATTATGATTTGCTGCCTCGTCTATCTCGTTTAGTAGTAGATTTTCTGTGGACTCTGGTATATTAGGTGGTTTATAGTAAACTCCTATTAGTAATTTATTTTTGTTTTTAGCTCCATGTATCTCTACCCACATGTTCATGTCCCTCACTTATATCTTCACGGAGTGTGGGCTTTAGACAAGACTTTACATAAAGGCAAACCCCTCCCCCTCTCCGGTTTTGACGATCCTTTCTAAACAGACTGTAACCTTGTACATTAACTGCCCAGTCATAGCTATCATCCAGCCATGTCTCAGTTATTCCCACTATGTCATAGTTCTCCTCACACATCACTAATTCCAACTCCCCAGTTTTATTAGTCAGGCTTCTGGCAATAGTATACATACATTTGAAAGGTTTATGTATATTTTTTATCCTACACCTTTCCTTCTGTACTGTTCTAGTCCCTCCTTCCATTCCTCCCCCAGTCCCACTACCTTGCCCCCGGTCTCTATCTGCCCTATCTTCCCCTCCTATAATGTAATTTCCCTCCCCCCCAGTCCCTAGTTTAAACACTCCTCCAACCTTCTAGCCATCTTTCTCCTCAGCACAGCTGCCCCTTCCCCATTGAGGTGCAGCCCGTCCCTACGATAGATCCTGTAGCCGATAGAGAAATCAGCCCAGTTCTCCAGAAACCCAAACCCCTCCTTCTTACACTAGTTCTTGAGCCACTTGTTAATCTCCCTAATCTCCCACTGCCTTTCTTGTGTGGCTCGTGGTACAGGCAGTATTTCGCTATTTTTAGCTTTTGACCTAAATCCCTGAAATCATTTTTAAGGACTCTCCACCTATCTCTAACTTTGTCATTGGTTCCGATATGGACCATGACCGCTGGATCTTCTCCAGCCTCTCCCAGTAATCTGTCAACCCGATCCGTGATGTGTCGAACTCTAGAGCCAGGAAGACAGCACACTGTTCGGCGATCACGGTCTTTGTGACAGATTTCCCTATCTGATCCCCTAATAATGGATATACAATGCTGCCTAGGTATTAGGACACATTTCCCCATATAGCGTGATGTCTCCAAATTACAGTGCGTCCCGACGTGTTTCCACTATATACAATAAGTTGGTTCATCAGAGGATCATTTCAGTAAGGTGCGCAATGGCACTTTGATAGAAAAAGGCAGTGCATGTACTGACCTGCAGCCTTTTGGGGGTGATTACTCCGCTTTTAGGCAGAACGGCATAGATCGATATGGATACTATCCCGTTGCCTACAAGCGGATTTGATTTAGTCATTGCCTGTGCCCACCTGGATGGTTCAAAGATCTATTAAATAGCGTTGGAGCATCTGGTATTCAAGTACCTCCATAGAGTGATGTGGTGAACGCAATCTGTTCACTACCGAGGTCCAAAGTGCCATGAGTAACCACATCTGTGGTAATAATTGATGCCTATCATAGTATATCCCTATTTTGTGATAATTGCCTCCTTTACAACATTTTTCCTATATACAGTACAGACCAAAAGTTTGGACACACCTTCTCATTCAAAGAGTTTTCTTTATTTTCATGACTATGAAAATTGTAGATTCACACTGAAGGCATCAAAACTATGAATTAACACATGTGGAATTATATACATAACAAACAAGTGTGAAACAACTGAAAATATGTCATATTCTAGGTTCTTCAAAGTAGCCACCTTTTGCTTTCATTACTGCTTTGCACACTCTTGGCATTCTCTTGATGAGCTTCAAGAGGTAGTCCCCTGAAATGGTTTTCACTTCACAGGTGTGCCCTGTCAGGTTTAATAAGTGGGATTTCTTGCCTTATAAATGGGGTTGGGACCATCAGTTACGTTGAGGAGAAGTCAGGTGGATACACAGCTGATAGTCCTACTGAATAGACTGTTAGAATTTGTATTATGGCAAGAAAAAAGCAGCTAAGTAAAGAAAAACGAGTGGCTATCATTACTTTAAGAAATGAAGGTCAGTCAGTCAGCCGAAAAATTGGGAAAACTTTGAAAGTAAGGGCTATTTGACCATGAAGGAGAGTGATGGGGTGCTGCGCCAGATGACCTGGCCTCCACAGTCACCGGACCTGAACCCAATAGAGATGGTTTGGGGTGAGCTGGACCGCAGAGTGAAGGCAAAAGGGCCAACAAGTGCTAAGCATCTCTGGGAACTCCTTCAAGGCTGTTGGAAGACCATTTCAGGGGACTACCTCTTGAAGCTCATCAAGAGAATGCCAAGAGTGTGCAAAGCAGTAATCAAAGCAAAGGGTGGCTACTTTGAAGAACCTAGAATATGACATATTTTCAGTTGTTTCACACTTGTTTGTTATGTATATAATTCCACATGTGTTAATTCATAGTTTTGATGCCTTCATAGTCATGAAAATAAAGAAAACTCTTTGAATGAGAAGGTGTGTCCAAACTTTTGGTCTGTACTGTATGTATCTATTGTTTTAGATGTGGGAATATTGGGTGTCACACTACCTTAAAATCAAAATATGTCCAAAATAATCCTCACCGCTCCACGTAGATCTCTTCATGAGATCTGACGACGGTGTAAAAGAAGTGCGCTCTTTCACGCTACAGTGGGATCTTGGGCCTCTGCACGGTTCTTTATACCTGGCGCTAACATCAACCTATAAGGCTGAGTTGACACTTGAGTTATTTGGTCAGTTTTGGCCCCATAACTGCCCATTAAGTGAGGTGTGCAGTGATTCTAAGAGCAACGCCTGTCATCTGCGTATCATATGGACTCACAGTATTGTTTCACTACCACAGCAGACTCCCTATGCATGTTACTGCAAGGCACAGTGTTCTACACCACTTTACAGGCTCTCTGCAGCCAGGAAATAACCGTTTTTTTTAAATGTGATTTGCCGCAAATAAATTCAGATCAAATCGAATCTTTTCTGAAAATTAGGCGAACCAGCCTAATCGACTTTTTGAGAAATTCACTCATCTCTAATTCTGACCCCCAAAACTTTTTTTTTATACTCATGTATAGTGATGGACGAACATCTGCCGGAACGGTTCGCGAACGCGATCAAGTTTGCTGCGGGTCCCATTCATTTTAATGGCAGGCGAACCTGAAAAACCTGCAGCTCATATTTGCAGCCAAAAAAAAAACTATTAGAAGTGCACAAATAGTCCCACAACATGGACAGTGACATACCAGATGTATTATTCGAATTTGCGATCTCCATTCATTATTTTTTTAAATGCGAAATATCGGCAATATAATTTTTGCGTACGCGCATGCGTACATCAGTTATAATTATTTTTTCCAATACCGTTTGTCATTGTGCGTAGCAGAGGGAACGCAGCAAAACCGCAAACAAATGCTGCAGTACCCAAATGCACTATAAAGAAAGTATATTATTGGTATATAACACCCCGCTTCTATCAGTTTTTTTGGGGGGGCGACTGGTATATCACACCAGTTATAATTATTTTTTCGTTTGTCACTCTTTGTAGTTGTAGTATCGCTGCAGAACCGATCACCAGTCACAATGTAGAAAGTATATTATAAGTGTATTACACTCTCTGTACTGCACACCTATCAATAGCACACCTATACCAGTCCTTAAAAGGACTTTTGTGGACCTATTTGATGGCGTTTTTGTCCCTAACAGCCTGTCCCTGCTCCACACAGCAACCTCTCCCTACACTGACAAAAGACTGAATGTAAAATGGCGGCCAGATCAGGTTTATTTATAGGGTAGGGGATGTGTCCATGTGCTGAAACGTCTCAATTGGCTGTCCTGTACCACCTGATGGATGTGTCATGGGTTAAAGTTCTTCACAATGTAAAAGAATATGGCGGGCGCGAATATCGCCATATGTTCGCATGTTCGGTGAATAGCGAACGAGCAAGGTTCGCCGAGAACCGACCGCCGGGCGAACCACAAGGCCATCACTACTTATGTATATTGAGCTCTTTGAGGGCTCAGTTTTTGCTGGACGGTCTGTAGTATTTATTTATACCATTTTGAAATGTTTATGACTTTTTGATCACCTTTTATTCTAATTTTTCAATTATGTTGTTCTCCAAGTAGGATAAATATTTTATATTTTAATTGTACAGGCATTTTGAGACGCTGTGATGCCTATTATCATTTATTTATTTTTATTCTGGGTAAAGGGGGTGATTTGAAATTTTATAATGGCCTAACAACATGTAGTCATCACATTCCCATTTCTATTTTGCAATAGGATTCCGCACATTGCTAAATAGAATATTTAGTATATTCCAATGCAGTGCTGCCACCTGCAGGTCTATGTTGGAATATTCCTGTTAAAGGCCTGATACTCTCCATTAGGCTCAGGCCCATCACAGCAAATGAATAACTCCCTGCATGTGGGGGCTGTTCCAGACCTGGAAATTCAGCGCTTCTGGGTTTTCAGCCCTCAGATGCCTTGGTCACATTTGAATACAACATCTGAGGGGTTAAACATCTGTGATCAGTGTTATTGCCAACCACAGACATTAGCCCTGAGAGTCTGCTGTTTAAAACTTGCAAGTGGGTGCCATTTTTAAAGACCAGTTGGGAAGAGTTAAACGGATTTTGTCAGCAGGATCAACCCTAATAAATCAGCAATAAAGCTGGACACACTGATTTAAAACATACTTTTCTTCTCCCACTCCCTTGCTATGTTAAGAAAAAATAATAGTTTTTTTAAATATGCAAATTAGGGCTTAGAACGACCCCGGCAACTCTGTGCTCCTTCACTCTGCTTCCCTGGTCACTCCCCCTCCCCCTTCCCTGGTCACTCCCCCTCCAGAAGTAGGGAGAGTGTCCAGAAAAGCAGAGTGGAGGAGCTATGGCCGCCCTCAGTGCGCTTAAGCCCAAAATTTCATAATCTTAAAGTATGTATTTCTTCTAAATGCAGCAATAGGTTAGAGGAAGAAAGATAGATATATTTTTAATCATCAGCATCAACCCTAACAGGGCATTATAACTAGTTTAATAGTATTGATCCTGCTTTCAGATGCAACACTCTTTGCAGTAGTTTGACCCTGGGATTCTCCTTTAAAGACAACATTCCCCGGAAGAAGCTGTTGAAGGAGAAACCTGGTGTGCTGTCCGTTTTCACGGCTGCAGTGGGTAACTGCCAGCAGCATTCATGTACCATACTTGTCAGCAGAGACCAGTGGGGGGCTACAGGAGAATTGGTGCTGGGATTTAACAGATGAATATTGTGAATTATAGATAATTATTACAGCTTTCACACTGCCAGCTATGTGGGCTCCCTCCTCGGATCAATTGTGCAACTGAAGCGTATGCTTCCCCTATTGAGTTGGCAGATTCCTACTATGGAGGAAAGGATGGCAGGGGTGCCATGTAGGAATTAAAAAAATTCTGCTCTGTTTTAATAAAATCATCTGGACAGCTAATATGCTGAAGGAGGAGGTGCATTTGAAGTCCCTGCCTTGCTGTGTTAATGGAAAACGGGTCTTAGCTTGTCACTGTGGAGTGATCAAGCTGGTAGACGATCACGACCCGGTACAGGATGCAATAAAGTTTATTTTGAGACAACGCGTTTCGGGGTCTCCACGGCCCCTTTATCAAGTCTGTGTCACCCTAGTTTTTTGTGCAGCCGGGTGTGTACTGCCTGGTTTCTTCTAAAAAAGGCGCATGTCCGTACCTTAGTTTTCTTCTTGTTACACTTTGAGTGAGTGTAGCGGTTCACCGCTACAGTCCTATGTGCGGCACGTGTAGAAAGGGCGCGCAGGCAGAGCTCACCTCGATTTACTTACCCTATGAGCGCCTTTCTCACCCTTTGGCCGTTACCTTACTTGCTGTGTTAATGCTATCGAAAGAAGGTATTTTGACCGGGTTCACAAGACCATTAGAGGCTCCACTGAGACCCTCTGAAGGCACTTAAATCAGATTAGATGGTAAGAATAGCACAGCACGCAGAGTGAAATGACGGGACCTTGACAGAACCCATTATAAGTCTATGGGATCCATCAGGCAACGTTGTCCTTTGTGTGACGGATCTGGCACTACTATTACGGTTTTAACTTTGATCAAACCTTTGCAGCAGGGCGAACAGAATGTTTAGTGTTCACATGTAGTGGATACATTCCCGATTTCCAATAGCAGGCCGTGATGGGAACGAGCCTCCCTAGCATCGTCGCCGGATGTTTTGATGCGCGCGACAAGGAGATGCAGTGGCGACTGTGCAGGGATCGGGAGCGACGAGGGTACTGGGGAGTGAGGTAAGTATAATCTATATGAGGGGCCCGGGCCTTAGGGAGCATGTTTTAGACTTTGGATAACCCCTTTAAGTATTCTGCCTGTGGAATTTTTAACTCTATTATTTCTGTAATGCACATGTTAGAGGTAACACTGCTGCCTTGGGCATGACAAAAGCTCACCTAGCCCGAGCATATAATCTGCATATTACATAGTATACATAAAGTACTTGATGGTAAAAGCAGACATGTAATAAGAATTTTGTGATACAAGACGTGGAACATTTAGGCGAGGTGACATCCAGCGATTGATTCAGGTAGAATGGTTCTTCAGAGTTTTTCTGTCAAGTGTTTGAAATGTATTTCATTGTTCAACGGTGTTCCCCTGACCATTCTTTGCTAGGAATATTCTCAATTTCTAATCTAAGGAAGACAGGAAAGTGATTTTACAGGGTCACTGACTCAGTCTCTGAAGACAGAGCAATTTGTACTAAGTGTTAGAAAATTAGAATGTTGTCTAGTCTTTGGAAGGAGAGATGGGTTGATGACTAGAAAAACTCCTTGGTGTTTGATGTGTGCAGTCTCCAGATGTCGACAACTGAATTCAAGGATAGTGGTTTTTTAACACCATTAAGGAGAAGGTTGAGGTTTTTTGAAGGTACATCAAGTAGCGGGGTTAAAGGTAAGGTTAAAGAGGAGCTGCCACCCCTCCTGGAATATCTCTGCTAGTAAATACTTGTGTTACTTATAGTATATTAATTATGGAGCATTTCTCTGTGCCATTTCTCTACTATTTGTCCATGGAATGTATGAATACATAAGCAAAATAATGCAAAGTAAGCACATTTTCAAACACTTAAGGCTCCAAAAGCCTTCTGTTTCTTCATTTTGACAATGGGTCATGTAACACTGACATCCAGGGTCCGGCTCAAAGTGCAGACCACCATCTCTGATGTCACATACAATTGGCCAGATTTGCTGCCTCTACTACTGAATTGTTCTGTTTGCTCAGCAGATGCTTGGTTTCAACCTCCCACTGCTCATTATTCCCTGCAAGATATGTGATGACTCAAGTACCTTAGGCACATACTCTGAAGGCACTGAACTGAGAGGATGGGGAGGATAAAGATGGCACTGGGAGATGGGGTTAGCATGCTTCAGGACTGCCAAATAGGTGCATTAGTCTAGTTTCACATCTGCGGCAGAGCTCACTGGCAGGCTGTTGCAGAAGAGAACAGCTTGCCGAAGTTCTCTGGATCTGGCATTGCCAGATATTGCCTCCTTACTGTCAGACCCCATTGACTATAATGGGGTCCAGCAGATATCTGGCCGCTATCTGCCAAATATGCCAGGAATTTTTTTTCCTGGCCAATTCCTAGCATTCTATGCCGGAACAGACACAGATGTGACACCAGCCTAAGTAGATCTGGAGCTGGCTGAGACATCAGCACTGTGCAGCCTAAGAGCTGTCATGTTGGAAAACAGGGAACTAATAATGCACCAGATGTAATCAATCCGGTGTGCACCAGCAGAATTGTGATCATTGAAAAAGGCACTAAATAATATGTAATATAATATGTAATATATAATAGTATTTGGCGGTTTATTGTATTGTCCATAATCCAGTCAGAACAATTTAACCACTTCCCATCTGGGCCATTTGCCCCCTTCCTGACCAGGCCAAATTTTGCAAAACTGACATATCTCACTTTATGTGGTAATAACTTTGGAACGCCTTTATTTATCCAAGTCATTCAGAAATTTTTTTCTCGTGACACATTGTACTTCATGATCTACTTTATGTTGGCATCATTTTGGAAATGTCATTTTATTTTTTTAGGACGTTAGAAGGCTTAGAAGTTTAGAAGCAATTCTTCAAATTTATAAGAAAATTGCCAAAACCCACTTTTTAAGGACCAGTTCAGGTCTGAAGTCACTTTGTGGGGCCTACATAGTGGATACCCCCATAAATGACCCCATTGTAGAAACTACACCCCTCAAGGTATTCAAAACCGATTTTACAAACTTTGTTAACCCTTTAGGCGTTCCACAAGAATTAAAGGAAAATGGAGATCAAATTTTTAAATTTCACTTTTTTGGCAGATTTTCCATTTTAATAAATTTTTTTCTTTAACACATCGATGGTTAACAGCCAAACAAAACTCAATATTTATTACCCAGATTCTGCGGTTTACAGAAACACCCCACATGTGGTCATAAACTGCTGTATGGGCACACGGCAGGGCGCAGAAGAAAAGGAACTCCACTTGGTTTTTAGATGCCATGTCCCATTTGAAGCCCCCTGATGCACCCTTACAGTAGAAACTCCCAAGAAGTGACCCCATTTTGGAAACTAGGGGATAAGGTGCCAGTTTTATTAGTACTATTTTTGGGTACATATGATTTTTTGATCATTCATTATAACACTTTATGGGGCAAGGTGACCAAAAAATTGGTTGTTTTAGCACAGTTTCTATTTATTTATTTTTACAGCGTTCACCTGAGGGGTTCAGTCAAGTGACATTTTTATAGAGCAGATTGTTCCGGACGTGGCGATACCTAATATGTATACTTTTTCTCATTTATTAAAGTTTTACACAATAATAGCATTTTTGAAACAAAAAAATTATGTTTTAATGTGTCCATGTTCTGAGAGCTATAGTTTTTTTATTTTTTGAGAGATTTTCTTATGTAGGGGCTCATTTTTTGCGGGATGAGGTGACGGTTTTATTGGTACTATTTTGTGGGACATACGCATTTTTGATCACTTGGTGTTGCACCTTTTGTGATGCAAGGTGATAAAAATTGCTTGTTTTGACACAGTTTTTTTTTTTTTTTTTTTTTTTACGGTGTTCACCCGAGGGTTTAGGTCATGTGATATTTTTATAGAGCTGGTTTTTACGGACGCGGCAATACCTAATATGTATACTTTTTTTTATTTGTTTCACTTTAACACAATAATAGCATTTTTGAAACCAAAAAAATGATGTTTTAGTGTCTCCATGTTCTAAGAGCTATAGTTTTTTTATTTTTTGAGAGATTTTCTTATGTAGGGGCTCATTTTTTGCGGGATGAGGTGACAGTTTTATTGGTACTATTTTGTGGGACATACGCGTTTTTGATCACTTGGTGTTGCACCTTTTGTGATGCAAGGTGACAAAAATTGCTTGTTTTGACAGTTTTTTTTTTTTTTTTTACGATGTTCACCCGAGGGGTTAGGTCATGTGATATTTTTATAGAGCTGGTTTTTACGGACGCGGCAATACCAAATATGTCTATTTTATTTTATTTTTTCTATTTTTAATTTTTTTTTTTTATTCCTAACTTGGGAACTTTTTTTTTTTTTACATGTGAAACTTTATTTTATTTTATTTTTTCAACCCTTTATTTTTTTTATTTTTTTTTACACTTTTCATCCCCCATAAGGTCATACAAGACCTCTGGGGGACATTTGCTTCACTTTTTTTTTCACTGTTGATTTCTCCTGTAACTGGGGCTGACATAGTAGCCCCAGTTACAGGACAAATGCACCCCTATAGAGGCTGTACAGCAGCATTTCAACGCTGTACAGCCTCAGAGCAGGGCTGATCGAGGTCTCTGAGAGACCTCACACAGCCCCTGCACTCTCCGGTCCCGGCGGTCACATGACCGCCGGGCCGGAACAGGAAGCGCACAGCGCTTCCTGCTCTGCTGACACAGCGCTCGGTGAGCGCTGTGTCTGCAGCGATCGTGAAGGCAGGGACACCTGGGAACTGTCCCTGCCTTGTCTTAGGGTTGCCCTGCTGTCACTGACAGCGGGCAACCCGATCAGCAGCTGCACGATTAGCGTGCAGCTGCTATTTCTGACAGGACGTTTTAAAACGTGCTGTCAGAAATAAACGTCCACCCATAGGACGTTTATAGTCTATGGGCGGACGTGAGGCGGTTAAGGAAATCAGAAAAGTAAACAAAAAATATATATATTATAATCAGCAAGTCATGCTGGACCTATTTAAATTGAAAAGTGAAAACACTTTGTAGCCAGTGCAGTACCACAGTATCTGGAGTATCTGCAACTGTTTGGTCATGTAATGTTGCACCCAGTATGTGCAATGGCCGGATTTGGGGTGGCCCCAACGCTACGCTGGGTCCCCCAGACACCGTCGAGGTGTCACCACTTGTTGCTGCTCTCCGGAAGGGATGGTAAGATGGTAAGGCATTGTGCACCCCGATGGGAAATAAGTCCAGAGAGCCAGGGTCTGCAGGGTCTTTACTGGAGGAATTCAGGTACAAAACAATACAGGTGTGCCATTGGGCTGGCTTCTCCAGTCTCCTCCCTGCCAAAAGAAGTGTTAGCTAGCTGTCCCTCTCTCTCTCAGAAGGCTGGAATCCTGGTCAAGGGCCCACGGTCTGTAGCTAAGTAGTCCAGGTGGCTCCTTGGTCACAGGGCTAGTGACCCATGGTCTGTGGTTCAGCGTCCCTATCTCAACATCTTCTTCTGGTCACTCACAGTGTTGAGCACGAATATTCGAAAAGCGAATTTTTATCTTGAATATCACTTTGAGAATTTGCAAATATTTAGAATATAGTGCTATATATTCATTATATAGAATATTCGTCATTTTTCCCATCTGATTCCTCCCTGCTTCTTGCTTGTGGGCCAATGAGTCATTGGCCCACAAGCAACTTAAGCAGGGAGGAATCATGACTTCAGATGGAAAAAAATGGCAAATATTCTAAAAAAACAATATATAGCATTATATTCAATCTAGTGCTATATATTCATATTTTAGAATATTCCTCATTTCGTTCAGTGTTTTCTTCAGATGGAAAAAAATGACGAATATTCTAAAATACGAATATATAGTAACATAGTACATAACATAGTACATAAGGCCGAAAAAAGACATTTGTCCATCCAGTTCGGCCTGTCATCCTACAAGTTGATCCAGAGGGAGGCAAAAAAACCCTGTGAGGTAGAAGCCAATTTTCCTCACTTTAGGGGAATAACAAATTCCTTCCCGACTCCAATCATGCAATCAGAATAACTCCCTGGATCAACGACCCCTCTCTAGTAGCTATAGCCTGTAATATTATTACACTCCAGAAATACATCCAGGCCCCTCTTGAATTCCTTTATTGTACTCACCATCACCACCTCCTCAGGCAGAGAGCTCCATAGTCTCACTGCTCTTACCGTAAAGAATCCTTTTCTATGTTTGTGTACAAACCATCTTTCCTCCAGATGCAGAGGATGTCCCCTCGTCACAGTCACAGTCCTGGGGATAAGATGATGGGATAGATCTCTGTACTGACCCCTGATATATTTATACACAGTTATTAGATCTCCCCCCAGTCATCTTTTTTCTAACGTGAATAACCCTAATTTTGATAATCTTTCAGGGTACTGTAGTTGCCCCATTCCAGTTATTACTTTAGTTGCCCTCCTCTGGACCCTCTTCAGCTCTGCTATGTTTGCCTTGTTTACAGGAGCCCAGAACTGTACACAGTACTCCATGTGTGGTCTGACTAGCGATTTGTAAAGTAGTAGGAATATGTTCTCATCACGGGCATCTATGCCCCTTCTGATGCAACCCATTATCTTATTGGCCTTGGCAGCAGCTGCCTGACACTGGTTTTTGCAGCTAAGGCTACTTTCACACTTGCGTTCGGAGCGGGTCCGTCTGATGTTTCATCAGACGGATCCGCTCCTATAATGCAGACGTTTGCATCCGTTCAGAACGGATCCGTCTGCATTATAACTTAGAAAAATTTCTAAGTGTGAAAGTAGCCTGAGCAGATTCGTTCAGACTTTACATTGAAAGTCAATGGGGGACGGATCCGCTTGAAGATTTAGCCATATGGTGTCATCTTCAAGCGGATCCGTCCCCATTGACTTCCATTGTAAGTCTGGACGGATCCGCTCGCCTCCACACGGCCAGGCGGACACCCGAACGCTGCAAGCAGCGTTCAGGTGTCCGCTCACTGAGCGGAGCGGAGGCTGAACGCTGGCAGACGGATGCATTCTCAGTGGATCCGCCTCCACTGAGAATGCATTAGGGCTGGACGGCTGCATTCAGGGCCGCTTGTGAGCCCCTTCAAACGGAGCTCACGAGCGGACACCTGAACGCAGGTGTGAAAGTAGCCTTAGTTTGCTGTTTAATAAAATTCCTAGATCCTTTTCCATGTCAGTGTTACCGAGTGTTTTATCATTTATTATGTACGGGTGACTTGCATTATTCCTTCCCATGTGCATAACCTTACATTTGTCAGTGTTAAACCTCATCTGCCACTTCTCTGCCCAAGCCTCCAATCTATCCAGATCCCTCTGTAGTAGTATACTGTCCTCTTCAGTGTTAATTACTTTACACAGTTTAGTGTCATCTGCGAAAATTGATACTTTACTATGCAAGCCTTCTACAAGATCATTAATAAATATATTGAAGAGAATAGGGCCCAATACGGACCCCTGAGGTACTCCACTAGTGACAGTGACCCAATCTGAGTGTGTACTGTTAATAACCACCCTCTGTTTTCTATCACTCCGCCAGTTACTTACCCACATACAGATGTTTTCTCCCAGTCCGAGCATTCTCATTTTATATACTAACCTTTTATGTGGTACAGTGTCAAATGCTTTGGAGAAGTCCAGATATACGACATCCATTGATTCGCCGCTGTCAAGTCTAGAACTTACCTCCTCATAGAAACTGATTAAATTAGTTTGACATGACCGATCCCTCACAAAGCCATGCTGATATGGCGTTATTTGCTTATTTCTGTTGAGATGCTCTAAGATAGCATCTCTCAGAAAACCTTCAAACAGTTTACCCACAACAGATGTTAAACTTACCGGCCTATAGTTTCCAGGCTCTGTTTTTGGACCCATTTTGAATATTGGCACCACATTTGCCATGCGCCAATCCTGTGGGGCATTCCCTGTCAGCATAGAGTCCGCAAATATCAGAAATAAGGGTCTGGCTATGGAGAAACTCAGCACAAACAGATACATTGTTACACTTTCCATCTCTCATAGACTTACATAAGAGGTTCAATGATACTCAATGGCAATGACACAGCAGTTTTTCCAGACAAAAACAATATAGTGGTATATATTAGTTTTTTAGAATATTCGTCATTTTTTTCCATCTGAAGTCATAATTCCTCCCTGTTTGCCCACAAGCAAGAAGCAGGGAGGAATCATGTGTTCAGATGGAAAAAAATGATGAATATTCTATAATGCTATATATTCGTTTTTGACCCACGCCTGTATTGATCGTGTAATATTCGCATATTACGCGATCATTACCGTGCCGATTTTTGAGGGAAAAAAGAATGTAGAATATATCGAATATTCGAATTCTTGAATATTCGATGAATATTCTACACAATATTCATGAAATATCAAGAAATCGAATATGACCCCTGCCGCTCATCACTAATCACTTATGCAGGCTGGCATGAGTCTTTCCCTCCAAGCACTGGTCCCTAACTGCAGCACACTAGGGGTTTTGACTGCTCTCCTTATATACAGTTTTAGCTAGATTGGAACCTTCTACTGGGAGGGGTGGATTGGAGAAACTCAGCACAAACAGATATATTGTTACACTTTCCATCTCTCATAGACTTACATAAGAGGTTCAATGATACTTAATGCCAATGACACAGCAGTTTTTCCAGACAAAAACAAGTTTCCAGACATAAAGACAGAGCTAAACCAGACAGTCACGAGATCAGTCTGTCTGCTTTTGGTGGTTAACAAGTCTGGGTTTTTCCCTCCAAAACATGGCCTTCTTTAACCCTATGTCAGCTGTGGAAAATCACCAGCTTCTCATTTAAAGTCCTAACAGTCTCTCAGTATTCATTAACCCTTTCCACAGAGCCTTGCAAATACAGTGATAATGAACAGGATACATTCACAACATATAAAATGCAGTTACACAGTATTAAACAGTGCAAGTTAACCTTTTCAAATTAAATAAAGTAAGACGTTTATAACTTTGCATAGGGGAAATAGGCAAATGTCCACATGTCAAAGTGCCCCCTGCTCCAGGGCACTACATATGCTTAAGCATGAGACAGGTATGGTCAGAGTTAAGTGTACTGGCTCATCCCTCTCTGGAGCTTAGGTTGTGGGCTGGCCCCTCCCATAGTGTCAGGAGAAGATTCTAGTTGTTCTAAGAGAAAGTAGTGTGATGACGGGCCTGGAGGAATCAGGAGGAAAACAGCATGTGCTCCTCCTCTCAGTAATTTAGCTTCAAAGCTTCTGGAGACTAATAGATACCTGTTTGGAGAGAAAGAGAGAGAGAGAGAGAAAGAGAGAAAGAGAGAGAGAGAAAGAGAGAGAGAGAGAGACACTCCTATGCCTTTCTAAGGCTATGTGCACACAGTGTGTATTACACTTGGAAAATACACAGTGTAATGCAGTGCCAGCTAAGCACATGAGATTTTATAAATTTCATCTGCACAGTGTGGACATTCTCCACGTGGAAATTGACCTGCGGAGTGGATTTTAAAATCCGCAGCATGTCAATTGTTTAGGCTTGTTTCAGTGCAGTTTTCACCCTTTGCAATGCAAATGGTAAGATATGGGGCAAATTAGCATCAAAGTCCACATATAGTCCTGATCAAAAGTTTAAGACCACTTGAAAAATGGCAAAAAAATCATATTTAGCATGGCTGGATCTTAAAAAGGTTCCAAGTAGAGCTTCAACATGCAACAAGAAGAAATGGGAGTGAAACAAAACATTTTTTGAGCGTTCAATTTAATGAAAACAACGAATAAACTGAAACAGGCAGTTTTTCAGCTGATCAAAAGTTTAGGACCACATGCCTTTAAAAGGCCAAATCTTTGCAAAGATGTGGATTCATTGTCATTTTCTGTGAGGTAGTCACATGTTGTGATGGCAAAGGCAAAAAAACTCTTCCTTTTTGAACGTGGTCGGGTTGTTGAACTGCATAAGCAGGGTCTCTCACACCGCGCCATCGCTGCTTAGGTGGGACGCAGTAAGACAGTCATTTGGAATTTCTTAAATTCTTAAATGATCCTGAGGGTTATGTAACAAAAAAGTCAAGTGGAAGACCCAACAAAAATGTCATCAGCACAGAGCCGGAGGATCCAATTGGCTGTCCGTCAAGACACTGGACGATCCTCGACCCAAATTAAGGCCCTTACTGGTGCTGACTGCAGCCCAATAACCATCAGATGACATCTGAGACTGAAGGGCTTCAAAAACAAAAAACGTCTTCAAAGACCTCGTCTCCTTGAACGCCACAGAACTGCTCGTTTGGACTTTGCAAGAGAGCACCAAACATGGGACATTCAAAGGTGGAAGAAAGTTTTATTCTCTGATGAGAAAAAATTTAACCTTGATGGTCCTGATGGTTTCCAACGTTACTGGCATGACAAGCAGATCCCACCTGAGATGTTTTCTATGCGCCACAGTGGAGGGGGCGCCATAATGGTCTGGGGTGCTTTTTCCTTCAGTGGAACAATGGAGCTTCAGGAAGTGCAGGGGCGTCAAACGGCCGCTGGCTATGTCCAGATGTTGCAGAGAGCATTCCTCATGACTGAGGGCCCTCGTCTGTGTGGTAACGACTGGGTTTTTCAACAGGACAACTCTACAGTACACAATGCCGGCAGGACAAGGGACTTCTTCCAGGAGAATAACATCACTCTTTTGGCCCATCCTGCGTGTTCCCCTGATCTAAATTCAATTGAGAACCTTTGGGGATGGATGGCAAGGGAAGTTTACAAAAATGGACAACAGTTCCAGACAGTAGATGGCCTTCGTGCGGCCGTCTTCACCACTTGGAGAAATGTTCCCACTCACCTCATGGAAACGCTTGCATCAAGCATGCCGAAACGAATTTTTGAAGTGATAAACAATAACAGCGGAGCTACTCATTACTGAGTTCATGTTTGGAAGTTGGATTTCTGTTTTGGGAGGGTTTCGTTTTTTTTTGGAGGTGTGGTCCTAAACTTTTGAACAGCTGAAAAACAGCCTGTTTCAGTTTATTCGTTGTTTTCATTAAATTGAATGCTCAAAAAATGTTTTGTCTCACTCCCATTTCTTCTTGTTGCATGTTGAAGCTCTACTTGGAACCTTGTTAAGATCCAGCCATGCTAAATATGATTTTATGCCATTTTTCAAGTGGTCTTAAACTTTTGATCAGGACTGTATAACTTGTCGATTTTGCTGCAGATTTGATGCAGAAATGCAGAAAAAGCTGCACAAAAATCCAATCCACATAAACTACTCTTCTGTGTGCATATGCCCTAAAAGTGCTAATACACCCTCAATAGTTTTCGGTAGTGTTGAGCGAATCGAAATTAATGAAGTAGACTTCGATACGAAATTCAGGATACATTTTCTTCATCGCAAAGACAAATTTCCTTGTGATTTTCCCTGAAATGGTGGTAAATTTTTTTTTAAAAATCATACCTCATGCAATTGAGCATGAAGAGGCTGCCGTGGCCATCTTGCTTGAAGATCCTGTGCAAAATTTTGCATGCAATGACATATGACGTTCCCATGGTCATCACACGGCGCACAAGATTTCACGCTGGATCTTCCAGAAAGATGGCCGTGGTGGCCTCCTTGTGTTCAAATGGATAAGGTAAGTATGTTTTTTTTTTTTTAGGAGCAACCCCTAGAATGCTTTAATATTGATCTCAGATGCTGAAATTAGCAATGAATGTGGCATCTGAGGGGTTTAATGACGGTCATTGGTCATGGGTGGTCATTCGACCCGCTACTTACAAAAAAAATTGACTTTGTCACAAAGCAAATTTTTGGGTTAAATACAGCAAAGCAGCCAAATCGAATTTTGAAAAACTTTGCTCATCTCTACTTTTCGGACAAACACACTGCCATCTGGTTGGTTGTCTGCCAACTGTCTCTCCCCCATAAATGTACGTGCTTGGTTTGTCAGAGTGTGTAGGTGTTTTCAATGGGATGAGAGGCAAGAAGAATCAGTTGTTGGAGTTCAAATTGCCATCCATCTCCATCCAAAATACATCTCTCTCCTGGCCATCATCTGTCAGGGAGAGAGTGAGAAGCTCCCCATACATGTTAGACTGGTGGCTGGTCCAGCCAAAAACTGTGGGTTCAGCTGACAATAGTATAAAGTGAATAAGAACTGGCAGCTGAAATACTGCTAACGGTGCCTATAAACCCAGTAAAAGAAGCAGTGAATATAGTGAAATCAGAGTTTTATTCACCCATGTTCACAAGGCAACGCTTTTAGTTCCTCTAGGAAGCCCTTTATTCTCAGGATCTTTAAAGGGAGCGTGTCTTCAGAAAATGACCTATTAATTAAATCACTTTTTTTTATGTTTAACATATTTTGAAATAAATTTTAATGATGTTCTTTTTAATTTCCAATGTCACTATTTTTAAACAAACACCATAAAATCCTGCAGTTTTCACATTGGCCACTAAGCTAATAATAGGCACCACTTCTTGGTCTGTACAGATCACTTTACTGCAGTTATCTGCTTATCGATCATTCTAATCCTGCCTGTAATGGTATCACCTCTGCGTATAGATAAGACAGGATCCACCATTCAGGTGATTGTCAAAGCTTATCAATTCTTCCCTTGTACAATGACCTCTGCACAGGTCACAGAGCATGCCTAGAAAACTCTCCCATAGAAGTCAATGAGACAATTGTGTCTATGGCCCATGGGGTGTCACGATCCCTCCCGTGACAGAGATTAGAAGATCTGAAAGACTTGCATCACGTGAGGATATCAGACAGTGTTGTTGCTGGTATGACCACACATCTTGTTTCAGGCGTAGCTCGTGGTCATCACTGCTCCTCTATTTAGTCTGGACTCACACTTCATACCATGTGGTTGACATTATCTGCCTGGAGTTGGAAGAGCTGGTGTGTTCCTGCTAATCCATTTTCTATATAAGTGTATTCCCATTTGTATTTTGCTGTCCCCTTCTGCTCATTGTTTCCTAGGCCTCAGGGAAACGCTGGTTCGTTCACCTGGGAAGGAACCAGTGGTCTCAGACCCTGTCACTACGCCTAGGGATTTTCAGGGTTTCTAGGGCCTAGGTTTACGGTGTATGAAATTTGCCACCTTCAGGGTCTATTCATACTGACAGGAGTCAGGGCTAGGTTTAGGGTTTCCTAAGTGGTGACCTTTTTTCCCTATCTGTGAGGCCTAGTTTTGGGTCATTTTCCTTCTGTGGTCATTCTGGTATTCCTCCCCTCCACCTACATTGTGACATGCGGCTGCCGTAAATCAATTTCTAAATGCTGTTAAGAACAGCTCATGCAAGATGGCCGCCCCCATAATCGGGTTCAGAAGATAGAATAGAAAAATCTGTAATCAGAAAATAAAGACAGATTAGAAAAAAGGAGAGGTGTCGCTATCTGATGTTAAATGGCAGATAAAAATGTTGGTGTTCCTGGCTGTCAGACTATCTCCAGTTAACAAGTGATGTCATATCCTGATTGTTATGCCACCAGTTTAAGAGATCAGCGATTAAGAGATTTTTACCCTCGAAATGTGGACACTCTTGATCCTGGTTGTGTGGGGTACTGCAGCTAACGTCAACAGGACTGGGCATTAATACCAGAATTTTGTGTATTATATGGAATTTATAACGTCTATTTTTTATCTCCATATTAATTATAACCAGTATTTCATCAGTTTCAATGCATTTATAAAATGTATCCTCTTCCCAAGTAGAATCCACTGAGTAAACAGGCTATATCCTTGATGGGTAATAACTTCATGATGATGATAAATTGCTAAAGAACATGGCTCAGTTTTACCACCTGCATTTCAGACTGTACTTGCCAAAATATTTCAGCTTGTTTTTTCTAAATTGATCTAATCTTGTTTAGCAATGGATATGCTGTAAAAATATTGCCTCGCTTTTCTGTTAGAGAATAAATTGCATTAGTTAAGCCAGGGAAAATATCAGATGTTGTCATCGTTAGCTGCCGAAGCATGTGCTGTATATGGCCCATCAATATATTTAAATATTGCTACATCACTACAATTTTGCTAAAATTCATTGCTTCCTGTGTAGTGTTATATATTGATATTCTTACACAATACAGCATAAATTTGGTCCCAGTGAATATGCAATATTTTCTTAAATTCTCTATTCCTCCTCTATGAATTCCATACAACATATGCAAATTTTGCTAATTATCTGAGGACCTGTCATCAAGATCAACCTATCAGGAACTTACCTGTCAGTGCAATGTTTTAGTAAGCTCAATATACTGATCAACCAAGCCACAGCGGCTTAGCCTCTCTGTGAATCTGGACACCGAGCCAATCAGGTCTCATCTCAGAGCTAGGCGGGGGATTTAAGACTGGCATTTGCTCTCTGTCTTTGCCTGTGATTTTGTTCCTGGCTCTTATTAGTTCTGTGTGTTGCATTTCTGTTTGATCTTCTTGTGTATTGACTTGTCTGTACTTGTACAGACTTGGCTTGTCCCTAGATTAACCCCTTATCTACTGATTTAACTTCTATTGTCTCTCTTTGTGAACTGACTTTTATCTGCCCCTGGAATAAACCCCTACCTACTGATTTGGCTCCTACTGACTTTCCTGGCTTAGACTCTGCTTGTATGTCTCTCCTGCTACTCCTTGGCATCTGATATGTCTGAGATTGCACCTTTTTCTGCTGCCTTACTCTATAGATGTAACCTGGGACCCTATCAGACATATCCAACCAGTCTCGCGGTGGGCTCTGGTGAACACCTGGGGTAGGCTTAGATCTACTACCTGAAGAGGTGAATTAAGATAGGTAGAAGATTTACAGTTTACTGGTGGTGGTCCCAGACAGTGACCTTGTTTTTTTCCTCATCACTTTTTCTTTACACAACCCTATTAAGTTGATCCTGCTAATTGATATGTTTCCTTTATTTTCCAATGATATGTTGTAGAGATATCTTACTTTTAATTAATATGCTAATTAGCACTTCAGTGCACCTAAGGGTGTGGCCTAGCCTCTAGGTATACCATAGAGCCTCTAATTTCCCTACTTGGCCATACCCCTTTCCCTTGACTGACAGGGCCAGGCATCATCATTGTGCTCTGTCATGGCCCTGAAACCCTGCACATGTGCCATTCTGTATTTGGTGCATACACAGTACATCTCCTTTGGGGTTCCCCTCTGCTGAGATGACCTTGCCATGATAAAAAAAAAAGTACAATGTATATAGATTTTCTTTACAGACCATATAAAATACACATGCATCTGTTAGGGCATATACAGTAGTATCTAAGGTATAGTCACTGATACTAGACAGCTACGGAGGCCTTTATTAGCTCAGGGCTATTAGTATTTTAATATCACCTTGGTGATTGTGATCCCTGGGCTATTGTGCACATTACAAAGGAAGTCATTGACTTTGTCCACACTTTGACCAGTATTGCTCACAGTAGATTAGTTTCACCAGTCTCAGCCCTTACCATATTGACTCCTTAAGGACCGGGCTCATTTTCACCTTAAGGACCAGGCCATTTTTTGCAAATCTGATGATTGTCACTTTATGTGGTGTTAACTTTGAAACACTTTAACTTATCCAGGCCATTCTGAGATAGTTTTTTCGTCACTTATTGTACTTCATGACAATGGTAAAATGGAGTCCAAAAAATTCATTTTTATTTATAAAAAAATGCCAAATTTACCAAAATTTGGGAAAAATTAGCAAATTTCCAAGTTTCAATTTCTCTACTTCTATAATATATAGTAATACCTACAAAAATAGTTATTACTTTACATTCCCCATATGTCTACTTCATGTTTGGATCATTTTGGGAATGACATTTTATTTTTTGGGGATATTACAAGGCTTAGAAGTTTAGAAGCAAATCTTGAAATTTCTCAGAAATTTTCAAAAACCCACTTTTTAAGGACCAGTTCAGGTCTGAAGTCCCTTTGTGAGGCTTACATAATAGAAACCACACAAAAATGACCCCATTCTAGAAACTACACCCCTCAAGGTATTCAAAACTGATTTTACAAACTTTGTTAACCCTTTAGGTGTTCCACAAGTATTAATGGAAAATAGAGATACAATTTCAAAATTTAACTTTTTTGGCAGATTTTCCATTTTACTAATTTTTTTCCAGTTACAAAGCAAGGGTTAACAGCCAAACAAAACTCAATATTTATGTCTCTGATTCTGTAGTTTACAGAAACACCCTGTATGTGGTCGTAAACCGCTGTACGGGCACACGGCAGGGCGCAGAATGAAAGGAATGCCATACGGTTTTTGGAAGGCAGATTTTGCTGGACTGTTTTTTTGACACCATGTCCCATTTGAAGCCCCCCTGATGCACCCCTAGAGTAGAAACTCCAAAAAAGTGACCCCATTTTAGAACCTACGGGATAGGGTGGAAGTTTTGTCGGTACTAGTTTAGGGTACATATGATTTTTGGTTGCTCTATATTACACTTTTTGTGAGGCAAGGTAACAAGAAATAGCAGTTTTGGCCCCGTTTTTATTTTTTGTTATTTACAACATTCATCTGACAGGTTAGATCATGTGGTATTTTTATAGACCAGGTTGTCATGGACACGGCGATACCTAATATGTATACTTTTTTTTTTATTTATGTAAGTTTTACACAATGATTTCATTTTTGAAACAAAAAGAATCATGTTTTAGTGTTTCCATAGTTTTTTCAGTTTTTGGGCGATTATCTTGGGTAAGGTATCATTTTTGCGGGATGAGATGACGGTTTTATTGGCACTATTTTGGGGTGTGTATGACTTTTTGATTGCTTGCTATTACACTTTTTGTGATGTAAGGTGACAAAAAATTGATTTTTTTACACTGTTTTTATTTTATTTTTTTACGGTATTCATCTGAGGGGTTAGGTCATGTGATATTTTTATAGAGCAAGTTATTACTGACGCGGCGATATATAATATGTATATATATTTTTTATTTATGTAAGTTTTACACAATAATATCATTTAAAAAAAAAAAAAAAATCATGTTTTAGTATCTCCATATTCTGAGAGCCATAGTTTTTTAAGTTTTCGGACGATTATCTTAGGTACGGTCTCATTTTTTGCGGGATGAGATGAAGGTTGGATTGGCACTATTTTGGGGTGCATATAACTTTTTGATCACTTTCTATTAAGCTTTTTGTGATATAAGGTGACAAAAAATGGTTTATTTTGCACAGTTTTTATTTTTTACTTTTTACGGTGTTCATCTGAGGGGTTAGGTCATGTGATATTTTTATAGAGCCGGTCGATATGGACGCGGCGATACCTAATATGTATGATTTTTTTTATTTTTGTAAGTTTTACACAATAACAGCTTTTTTAAAACCAAAAAAATTATGTTTTAGTGTCTCCATATTCTGAGCCATAGTTTTTTTATTTTTTGGGCGATTGTCTCAGGTAAGGGCTCATTTTTTGCGGGATGAGGTGCCGGATAGATTGGTACTATTTTGGTGGGCATACGCCTTTTTTATCGCTTGCTGTTGTACTTTTTGTGATGTAAGGTGACAATTTTTTTTTTTATTTAGCACAGTTTTTATTTTTTATTTTTTACGGTGTTAATATGAGGGGTTAGGTCATGTGATATGTTTATAGAGCCGGTCGATACGGACGCGATGATACCTAATATGTCTATATGTAAATATTTTTTTCCCCCTATTCTTTAACAATTTTTTTTTACTTTATTTGGGGAAAATGACGTTTTTGTTTATTTTTACTTGAAACTTTTTATTTTTTGGGGGGAAAACTTTATTTTTTCAACTTTTTTTCACTTAATTTTTTCGTCCCACTTTGGGACTTCAACTTTTGGGGGTCTAATCCCCTTTACAGTGCATTCCAATACTTCTGTATTGGAATGCATTGGCTGTATGAGCAATACAGTGTGTATTACTCATACAGCTTCCGGCCTGTGAGATCCAGGGGGCTGGATCTCACAGGCTCGTCACCAGAAGGCAGTGCTGATGCCTAAGGAAGGCATCGCGCTGCCTTCCATGCTATCGGGTCCCCCCTACACAGGGCCGTCTTTAATATTGATTGGACCTTGGGCAAAAATTTACTTGGGCCTTCCCACACCTTAGGCAATCACGCCCTCCACCACAACACACACAAAAAAAATCCACACACCTGGTAGAGTACAGTGAATGACTGTAAATACTTCCAGTTCTGAAGACTCCAGCGGCTCAGGATCAGTGCTCTGGGCAGCTGGGCTCAGGCTGGAAGTGGGCACCGCTCTGCAGGAAGGAGACCAGGGCTCGGCTCACCCTAGTGTTACAGTGCACCCCACCGTATGCAGTATAGCACCCTATAGTATACAGCACCACACAGTATGCAGTTTAGCACCCCACACTATGCAGTACCCCACAGTATATAGTAGAGCAGTATAGCACCCCACACTATACAGTCGTGGCCAAAAGTTTTGAGAATGACACAAATATTAGTTTTCACAAAGTTTGCTGCTAAACTGCTTTTAGATCTTTGTCTCAGTTGTTTCTGTGATGTAGTGAAATATAATTACACGCACTTCATACGTTTCAAAGGCTTTTATCGACAATTACATGACATTTATGCAAAGAGTCAGTATTTGCAGTGTTGGCCCTTCTTTTTCAGGACCTCTGCAATTCGACTGGGCATGCTCTCAATCAACTTCTGGGCCAATTCCTGACTGATAGCAACCCATTCTTTCATAATCACTTCTTGGAGTTTGTCAGAATTAGTGGGTTTTTGTTTGTCCACCCGCCTCTTGAGGATTGACCACAAGTTCTCAATGGGATTAAGATCTGGGGAGTTTCCAGGCCATGGACCCAAAATGTCAACGTTTTGGTCCCCGAGCCACTTAGTTATCACTTTTTCCTTATGGCACGGTGCTCCATCGTGCTGGAAAATGCAGTTCTTCACCAAACAGTTTTTGGATTGTTGGAAGAAGTTGCTGTTGAGGGTGTTTTGGTACCATTCTTTATTTATGGCTGTGTTTTTGGGCAAAATTGTGAGTGAGCCCACTCCCTTGGATGAGAAGCAACCCCACACATGAATGGTCTCAGGATGCTTTACTGTTGGCATGACACAGGACTGATGGTAGCGCTCACCTTTTCTTCTCCGGACAAGCCTTTTTCCAGATGCCCCAAACAATCGGAAAGAGGCTTCATCAGTGAATATGACTTTTCCCCAGTCCCCAGCAGTCCATTCACCATACTTTCTGCAGAAGATCAATCTGTCCCTGATGTTTTTTTTTGGAGAGAAGTGGCTTCTTTGCTGCCCTTCTTGACACCTGGCCATCTTCCAAAAGTCTTCGCCTCACTGTGCGTGCAGATGCGCTCACACCTGCCTGCTGCCATTCCTGAGCAAGCTCTGCACTGGTGGCACTCCGATCCCGCAGCTGAATCCTCTTTAGGAGACGATCCTGGCGCTTGCTTGACATTCTTGGACGCCCTGAAGCCTTCTTAACAAGAATTGAACCTCTTTCCTTGAAGTTCTTGATGATCCTATAAATTGTTGATTGAGGTGCAATCTTAGTAGCCACAATATCCTTGCCTGTAAAGCCATTTTTATGCAACGCAATGATGGCTGCACGCGTTTCTTTGCAGGTCACCATGGTTAACAATGGAAGAACAATGATTTCAAGCATCACCCTCCTTTTAACATGTCAAGTCTGCCATTTTAACCCAATCAGCCTGACATAATGATCTCCAGCCTTGTGCTCGTCAACATTCTCACCTGAGTTAGCAAGACGATTACTGAAATGATCTCAGCAGGTCCTTTAATGACAGCAATGAAATGCAGTGGAAAGGTTTTTTTTTTGGGGATTAAGTTAATTTTCATGGCAAAGAAGGACTATGCAATTCATCTGATCACTCTTCATAACATTCTGGAGTATATGCAAATTGCTATTATAAAAACTTAAGCAGCAACTTTTCCAATTTCCAATATTTATGTAATTCTCAAAACTTTTGGCCACGACTGTACAGTACCCCACAGTATATAGTAGAGCAGTATAGCAGCCCACAGTATACAGCACCTCACAGTATACAACACCTCACTGTATACAGCACCCCAAACTATACAAGATACAGCCCCCCACACTATACAGTACAGCAGTATAGCACTCCACACTATACCGCACCCACAGTATACAGTATACAGACCCCCACAGTATAGAGTACAGCAGTATAGCCCCCCACACTATACAGGCCCCCACACTATACAGCCCCCCCACAGTATACAGGCCCCCCCACAGTATACAGCCCCCCCCCCCACAGTATACAGCCCACCACACAGTATACAGCCCCCCCCCACAGTATACAGGCCCCCACAGTATACAGGCCCCCACACAGTATACAGCCCACCACACAGTATACAGCCCCCCCACACAGTATACAGGCCCCCCACACAGTATACAGGCCCCCCACAGTATACAGGCCCCCACACACAGTATACAGCCCCCCCACACACAGTATACAGGCCCCCACACAGTATACAGCCCACCACACAGTATACAGCCCCCACAGTATACAGCCCCCACAGTATACAGGCCCCCACACAGTATACAGGCCCCCCACAGTATACAGGCCCCCACACACAGTATACAGCCCCCCCACACAGTATACAGGCCCCCACACAGTATACAGCCCACCACACAGTATACAGCCCCCACAGTATACAGCCCCCACAGTATACAGGCCCCCACACAGTATACAGCCCACCACACAGTATACAGCCCCCCCAGTATACAGGCCCCCACACAGTATACAGTCACACACAGTATACAGACCCCCCACAGTATACAGCCCCCCCCACAGTATACAGGCCCCCACACAGTATACAGCCCACCACACAGTATACAGCCCACCACACAGTATACAGCCCCCACAGTATACAGGCCCCCACACAGTATACAGCCCACCCCACAGTAAACAGCCCCCCCCAGAGTATACAGGCCCCCACACAGTATACAGCCCCCCACACAGTATACAGCCCCCTCCCCCCACAGTATACAGGCCCCCACACAGTATACAGCCCACCACACAGTATACAGCCCCCACAGTATACAGGCCCCCACACAGAATACAGCCCACCACACAGTATACAGCCCACCACACAGTATACAGCCCGCCCCCACAGTATACAGCCCGCCCCCACAGTATACAGCCCACCACACAGTATACAGCCCCCACAGTATACAGGCCCCCACACAGTATACAGGCCCCCACACAGTATACAGGCCCCCACACAGTATACAGCCCACCACACAGTATACAGCCCCCCCCACAGTATACAGGCCCCCACACAGTATACAGTCACACACAGTATACAGACCCCCCACAGTATACAGCCCCCCCCACAGTATACAGGCCCCCACACAGTATACAGCCCACCACACAGTATACAGCCCACCACACAGTATCCAGCCCCCACAGTATACAGGCCCCCACACAGTATACAGCCCACCCCACAGTAAACAGCCCCCACCCCACAGTATACAGGCCCCCACACAGTATACAGCCCCCCACACAGTATACAGCCCCCTCCCCCCACAGTATACAGGCCCCCTTACAGTATACAGCCCACCACACAGTATACAGCCCCCACAGTATACAGGCCCCCACACAGAATACAGCCCACCACACAGTATACAGCCCACCACACAGTATACAGCCCGCCCCCACAGTATACAGCCCGCCCCCACAGTATACAGCCCACCACACAGTATACAGCCCCCACAGTATACAGGCCCCCACACAGTATACAGGCCCCCACACAGTATACAGGCCCCCACACAGTATACAGCCCACCACACAGTATACAGCCCCCCCCACAGTATACAGGCCCCCACACAGTATACAGCTCACCACACAGTATACAGCCCACCACACAGTATACAGCCCCCCCACAGTATACAGGCCCCCACACAGTATACAGCCCACCACACAGTATACAGCCCACCACACAATATACAGGCCCCCCACAGTATACAGGCCCCCACACAGTATACAGCCCACCACACAGTATACAGCCCCCACACAGTATACAGGCCCCCACACTATACAGTAGTTTACAGTATATTAACATAACAGCCTCTGTCACCTTTTTCTGATGTAATGTTCACACAAAAAAGCTCCACAGAACACTCCTGGTAGGACCTGTGATGACCTCATAGCCAGGTGACCAGTAATTGCTAGGTTACTGGTCACATGGTGATGATGTCATTAAGGTCCTGAACACAACTTTAACACAGTACGTTCATGATGCCTGGACTCAGTGCAGGCAGGCACGGCAGCCCCCCCTGTGTAGCTGACAGCTTGACACCCGGGGCAGTAGCTAGCAGGGCTCAAGAGGCAGCTACCTTGGGCCCCCCAGGAGCAACTGGGCCCGGGGCAGCTGCCCCTTTTGCCCCTTGGTAAAGACGGCCCTGCCCCTACAGCCGCATGGGGACCCGATGGCACCGCAGCCCATCGCCGCAACCTACAGTAAAAGCCGCCAACCGCAGGTCTGTATTGACCTGCGGTTTGCGGCGATCGCCGACACGCGCGGGGGGGGGGGGTCACAGGATTCCCCCGCGCATTGACCCAAGGTGCCTGCTCAATGATTTGAGCTGGCACCTTGTTCCAATCACCGCCTGCGGCAATGATCGGAAATACACATAACGTACCGGTACGTCATGTGTCCTTAAGTACCAGGACATCATGCCGTACTGGTACATCATGTGTCCGCAAGAGGTTAAAGTGTTTGTTCCATGATTAATGTAAATATATAAATATTATATCATATAGTACATGGAAATATCTTTCTAACAAACTTAGAACCAGCCCTGTACCTCATATGGATCCAGATATCTCCCCATTCATTGCTCTGTTTGCTCTGCTACATTAATTTCAAGCTCGCAGCTCAGGGAAAGTTTCCTTTCTCAGGAGGAGGGGGGAACTAACTCTCCTTAGGGAGAGAGCACCTTAATGGAAAGGAGAGTTAGTTCCCCCCTGACCCGGACACAGGCCTCTCACCCAGTTAAGCCAGTACTCTCTGCTCTGCACTGATGAGGGGCAATCACCCTGAAACAGCTGTCTGCAGATGAGGTGCTGGCTTATTTAATATCCAAGTCATGTCTCAAGGCTTATTTTAAGAGCTGAATATTGACTTATAGCAGGGATGGGCAAAATACAACTCCCAGTATGCCCAGTCTGCCTACAGCTATCAGCCTACAGCAGGGCATGATGGGATTTGTAGTTTTACAACAGCTGGAGAGCCGCAGTTTGCCCATCACTGACTTATAGGATAGCTGCCTTACATCTGGTGGCATTAGAGGCAGAGCTTGGTAAGAGCTCGTTTGCATCCCTTCTTTCTCAGGGGGTGCATGCACTTTCACCTCAGTGAGAAGGACAGAGAAATTAGAAAAAGAGCAAACAGCAGGTGGCGCTATATAGCGAGTATTCAGTGAATAACTCAGTGGCTATACCAAATTTTTTATTAGATGCAATTACAAAAGTATTCAGACCCAGCTGCTGATTTAAGGGATACACGTTTTATCAGTGGAAATCCAACCACTGGTGCTTTCAAAAGAAAAGAGCAGCAGACACCTTCATACAGTGCCATTCCATTCAACTCTGTGGTGCTGCCAGAGATACCTGAGCGCATGTACTTGGCTATCTTTGGCAGTCCTCCAATGAAGCTTTTTGTCCTGCCGGAAACAGGCCGGATCCCCGCCGGGTCTCATTATAGTCAATGGGCTTTGGCTGAGAAAGGTAGTATCCTGCAATGCCAGATACGATTAACTCCAGCAGGCTGTTCCTCTACCGGAAAAGTCTGCTGGATCATTTTTTGGCCAGTGTGAAACTAACCTAAGTGTTACTTTTAGACAGTGTTAGTAAACCTGTCCCACTGTGATCATCATGGTATTATCTAGTAACCTTCTAACTAAAGGGATTGTAAATTGCAGAAAACCCATGTAAAGTAAGGAGCAGCTCGCCTGGTAATATTGTTGGGTGACATTAAGAGACAGAATCACAGATTTTTTTTAGTTAACTCAGCAGACTGTGTTCACCATAAACATGATCTGCTCTTGTATGCTTGTCACATGTTGTCATTTGTCTTGGAAATCCCTTAAGATAGAGAAAAAACAAATATATAAATAATTGAAAGAAACTCATTAAATATTTAAAAATTGGCATATGTCTCCAAGCTGCTGCCGTACAGCACCCACTGAAGTGTTACAGCTGCAGTGCCATGAAATGTATACACATTGTATCAAAATCATTTCTCACTTCTTCACATTTTTCGATTATTGGCACAGGTGACAAGTAACAACAAATAAATGTCTCAGTACTGCAATATGCAGACGTCTTAGCAAGAGCGTTAGAATTTATAGCAATTATTTTCTGTCATCCGTATACAGTAAATAGTGCATAATGATCTACTGTGATGCTAGAAATGTTCATAAAAATGCAATCAGATCTCCATATAGAAAGTCAAAATATGTGCAGCAGGTAAGTCAAAACCTATCAGAGAGACCTCTGTCTCTATGGCTGCAGACAACAAACAAACTCAGTGTAGTCTGATCTCGTAGTCATACTCCATTCTATCTGTCTAACGTACCAAATGTAAGTAAGGATTACAGGGGTGGACTGGGAACTGCAAGTGGCCTTGGAAAAAAAAACTAAAAGTGGCTCCAAGTTGTAGGCAAGTCCAAATTCACAGAAGGCGGCACAACACAAGTTACCAGTAGGCAGGGACAACATAAGTAGGTGGGGCCAGGAATACCACAGCACAAAATACCGCCCCAGCAGAACCAAATACAACAGTGCAGCATAATATACTGCCCTATCACCATAATGAGGATGGTGATACAGTTGAATTCAGGAGGGCACCATTAGCCGCCGGACAGGTGCACATGTACCTGGTTCTCCTAGCATTAATTGTTGCTGAGAGCATCAGATCGTTATGTACCTAGCCGGCAGCTGTAAAGAGGGCTCAGGCAGCCCCATGGCCATAGGCCCATCAGGAAATTTCCCTGTACGGTCTATGGCCAGTCCACCCCTGAAGAAGTAGTAGAGGGACAGTAAGACAATAAGAAGTAGTAGAGGGACAGAGGGAACCATGGCTGCAGGTTCAGACTACACAGGATTTGTTTGTAGGCTATTAGCTTAGATACACAGGAGATTTTTCTTTCAGGCTATTTGCAAAATTGCTTTATTTTACATGCATGGTAGCATATAAAAAATAGTTTAGGGTGAACCTTTCAAAAATGTAATGGCTGTCATTTACTAAAAAACAGTGTTTTAGGCCGGTCTGAGAGATGCCCCACACCTCCAGAGGATGTGTCCTATTTGAGTCTGAAATCGATGTCAGTAGTGATTTGCGTCAGTAAATGATAGTAAATGTTTCGGACTGATGGCCTCAACCACATCAACCCTACCATGCTCCGCCTCACCACTCCCCCTTTTCAGACTGTGGCAAGGGTGGCGTACAACTACCACGTTTGCCGAAATTTAGGCGAAGTGGCATTCAAAATGTAGCAAACCTCAGACTTGCAAGGTTTTTTAATGCCAGTTTACGGCATACAGGGGCATACTGTAGTAAAGGATCCCTAATATTTTCTATTTTTTTAATGAAAACGATTATTTTGTATGGTAGCTTACTTTTTCTATAGCATGCAGAATGAGATATATTTCTCAGGCCACATGATATGGAGAGTCCTCAGCAACCTTTTTTTATATTGACCGTAGCCGAACCCCATAATCCATGCCCGTGTATGCGAAAGAAACTTGACAGGGTTAGTCTGAGGTCAATTTACTCAATAAATCAAAGGCAAAAGAAAAGCTTATACTATGGATAAATCAGGGATTTACTTAGACAGTAGTATTAACATTACAAAAGAAGTATTTTATCAGCTTTCACATGGGATCTGTTTATTTCTGGTTTCTCAAAGAATGACACAATAAGGTTAAATGGATGCTGTGCACCAAAGAGCTAATACACAGCTTGCTACTGGGTGTGCTCTTTCCAGTGTGGATTAATTAGGTTAATTGTTCATGTTTTTAATAGTTGCTTGTAGGACTAAAAGTGTGACAGCAAAAAGCGCACTGTAAATCTCCTCAGATCTTCATAGATTCCCATCTGCAGGGCTTTGAGTTAATGCCTTTCTTGCACTTTCTGAAAGGAATACGATTTAGCAAGTTCTCCCACTTAGAAATCATGGAGGGGTCTGAAATTCACATTGTAGGTGCATTCCCGCACTGAGAGACAGAATAAAAAATAAAAAAAATCTGGAAATCACATTGTATGATTTTGAAAGAATGTATTTGCCTTGCACTGCTGAACATAAGTATTTGAACACCTGAGAAAATCAGTGTTAATATTTGGTACAGAAGCCTTTGTTTGCAATTACAGAGGTCAAACGTTTCCTGTAGTTCTTGACCAGGTTTGCACACACTACAGCAGGGATTTTGGCCCGCTCCTCCACACAGATCTCCTCTAGATCTGTCAGGTTTCGGGGCTGTCGCTGAGCAACACGTGGTTTCAGCTCCCTCCAAAGATGTTCTATTGGACTGGCTAGGCCACTCCAGAACCTTAATTTGCTCCTTAGGAGCCACTCCTTGGTTATCCTGGCTGTGTGCTTCGGGTCATTGTCATTTTGGAAGATTCAGCCACGACCCATCTTCAGTGCTCTGACTGAGGGAAGGAGGTTGTTGCTCAAAATCTCACAATAAATGGCCCCATTCATCCTCTCCTTAATTCAGAGCAGTCGTCCTGTCCCCTTCTCAGAAAAGCCCCCCCAAAGCATGATGTGACCACCCCCATGCTTCACAGTAGGGATGGTGTTCTTGGGATGCAACTCATCCACATGACTTTCTCCCATGGCTCCTCTGAATCTGGACATGTGATGACTTGAGCAGGGGAACCTTCCGTGTAATGCAAGCATGTCAAACTCAAAGGCTAACATGGGCCAAAAAAACAAAATTTAAGTTTATGTGGGCCGCATCAAAAAATAAATAAATAAATCGTACATTTTCATAGAACAACATTGTTGTTTCATGACTGCTGACCCCCAACATCCCGTTGCCCAATAACACAAGTGAGACCTATATATATATACAAATATTAAACTTCACTATAAGACGCACCTAGGTTTTTGAGGAGGAAAATAAGAAAAAAAAAATTTTAACCAAAAGTTGTGCTTTTGGTGGTCTTTGAATTAATGGTGGTCTGTGCATGACACTATTATGGGGGATCTGTGGATGACGCACTGTCATGTGGGGGACCTGTGGATGGCACTGTTATGGGGGATCTGTGGATGGCACTGTTATGGGGGATCTGTGGATGGCACTGTTATGGGGGATCTGTGGATGGCACTGTTATGGGGGATCTGTGGATGGCGCTGTTATGGGGGATCTGTGGATGGTGCTGTTATGGGGGATCTGTGGATGGCACTGTTATGGGGATCTGTGGATGGCACTGTTATGGGGGATCTGTGGATGGCACTGTTATGGGGGATCTGTGGATGGCACTGTTATGGGGATCTGTGGATGGTACTGCTATGGGGTGGGATATCTGTGGATGGCATTGTTATGGGGTGGGGGGATCTGTGGATGGCATTGTTATGGGGTGGGGGATCTGTGGATGGTGCTGTTATGGGGGATCTGTGGATGGCATTGTTATGGGGTGGGATATCTGTGGATGGTACTGCTATGGGGTGGGATATCTGTGGATGGCATTGTTATGAGGTGGGGGGATCTGTGGATGGAACTGTTATGGGGGGGATCTGTGGATGACACTGCTATATGTCATCCACAGATCCCCCTCATAACAGTGTCCCCCAATACACCGGCCCTCTGCTCACCGAAGTATTTATAAACGTGAATCCTTATCCTGTTATTAAGTTGAACTAACGCTGCGCTCTCCCATGTTCCCCTGTATCCCCACAGCACTTACGAACACGCTTCCATAGCAGGCAGAGCGTCGCGCGTCTGCTCCGCCTGCTTCATTCATAAAGTGGGCGGAGCAGGCGCTCGACGTCAGTGAGTGACTTTACTGCTGCCGTCCGCTCTGCCTGCTATTGAAGCTTAAGTAAGTGCTATGGGGATACAGGGGAACATGGGAACATGGGAGAGGGCAGCGTTAGTTCAACTTAATAACAGGATAAGGATTCACGTTTATAAATAAAGCACTCACTTAAGCTTCAATAGCAGGCAGAGCGGACGGCAGCAGTAACGTCACTCACTGGCGCCTGCTCCGCCCACTTTATGAATGAAGCAGGCGGAGCAGACTCGCGACGTCAGTGAGTGACGTTACTGGTGCCGTCCGCTCTGCCTGCTATGGAAGCGTAACCAGAGCAATGAATATCTTTGCCGGGCCGCATGCTTGACACCCATGGTGTAATGCATGATTTAAAACCATGATGGCATATGTTCTACTGACAGTGACCTTTGAAACTGTAGTCCCAGCTCTCTTCATGTCATTGACCAATTCCTCCCTTGTATTTCTGGGCTGATTCCTCAACTATCATCAGTGAAACCCCACGAAGTCAGATCTTGCATGGAGCCCCAGTCCGAGGGAAATTGACAGTCGTCTTTAGCCTGGCAATTGCCCTGTAGCCCTTTCCAGCCTTGTGGAGGTCCACAATTTTGTCTCTGGTGTCTTTTGACAGCTCTTTGGTCTTGCCCTTGGTAGAAGTTGGCGTCTGACTGACTGTGGGGTGGACAGGGGTCTTTAAAGAGCTCAGACAGGTGCTACTAAGTTAGATTAATGAGTGGAGTAGAGGTGGACTTTTTAAAGGCACAGTAACAGGTCTTTGAGAGACAGAATTCTTGCTGTTTCTCAGGTTTTCAAATACTTATGTTCAGCAGTGCAAGACAAATAAATTCTTTAAAAATCATACAATGTGATTTCCTCATATTTTTTTTAATTCTGTCTCTCAGAGTGGGAGTGCACCTACAATGTGAATTTCAGACCCCTCCATGATTTATAAGTGGGAGAACTTGCAAAATTGCAGGGTGTTCAAATACTTCTGTTCCTCACTGTACATAGGGGGTCATTTACTGAAGCTTTTAAGTCACTATTGTGGAGTAAAAAGTCACAAATTGTTTTAGCTTTTCAACACTTTTTTGAAGTTTAGAGGGGTGGGGTACAGCACTAGGGGAAGGGCTTTCCACCCCCTGCCAGATTTACTATATCTTGTGGTAGAAAGTGGTGTAAGTTATAGCTGAAGTCTACACCAGCTCCCAAAGCATGGTGTGCCAGAGATGCGGCTAATTTATTAAATGGTATTTGCCTCTTAATAAATTAGGCATATCTTGCTCCAGCACAGAGGGATCAAATGTGGCATATGGGAACACCAGTCTAAATAAATGGTCCCCATAGAGTCCATGGAGTGGAGAATATGTTGTGAATACTATATTAACCCCTCCCTGACATGGCGAGCCATAATTATTTTATTATTGTGTTGACATAGCTGTATGAGGACTTGTTTTTTGTGGGAACTCAGGCAGGCCGTTTCTCTGCCTAAGGCCTCATGCACACGACCGTTGTTGTGTTCCGTTCCGCAAAATGGGGTTCAGTTGTTCCGTGATCTGTTTCCGTTTTTGTTTCCGTGTGTCTTCCTTTATTTTTGGAGGAGCACCAGATATAAAGGAAGGTAAAAAAAAGTCTAAGACAGGTTTGCCATGCAAATGATAGGAATAAAACGGACGCGGACGTGCGGACGCGGATGACAATCTTGTGTACCTCCGCGTTTTTTAGCGGTCCCATTGACTTGAATTGGTCCGCGACAGGTTATTTTTTTTTGACGGACTGGAACCACGGATCACAGACGCGGATCGCAAACGGTGCACTATCTGCATTTTCAATGGCTCCATAGAAATGAATAGGTCCGCACCTGAAATGCTAAAATCGGCGGAACAGACGCCGAAGCAAACAACGGTCGTGTGCATGAGGCCTAAACCTTAAAAAGGTATTTTAATGATTACATTTATTTTAGCAGAGAATAGGATGTTGAACAATTTTCCAATTTATATCTACTTAAAATTTTGCTGTCGCATCGCAGCATGTCAGATGTCGTGCGACACATGTAGCAGTGTAGTTGTGCCTTATGTGTCGTGCGACTTATTGTCGTGCGACATATGTCATCGTGTAGCCCTAGCCTAAAGCTGACTGACCTACAGCAGTGAAGAAAAATAGCTGGGTTGTCATGGAAACATGGAGTAAAACTATGTGTATGTGGAGACTAAGAGCCTTTGAGCTTCTAGTGGCTGATAAGAGACATGTGACCAGGGCTGGGACAAGGCCATTTGGTGCTCAGGGCGAAGATGGCAAACTGCGCCCCCCCCCCGTTTTTAAGAAAGAATCAATGTTGTTTCAAAACAAGAATATACTTAAAGCAATAGAACAAAGGACTGTGGGACTTTGATTGGACTGAGATGACCATAATTTTTTTAATAAAAAAATTAGTTTGTTATTTGTATTACATTATTTTCTTACTTTTTACAGTCTGTGTGTGAGTAGCAGCTAGTGAAGGCAGGCTCCTCGTGGCTTGTTCTTCACGCGCCGACACAGCTCCCTGTAGGCTGCGCGAGTCCTCCCTCTCTCACCTCACACCTCGCCTCCGGCGTGAGCCGCGTGACGTCACACGGCGCACGCCGGTGGTATCAACCAAATGAATCCTCCATGGGGGGGGGGGGGCGAGGAAACGCAGAGGAGGAAAGGGAGCCCGAGCCAGGAGCGCAGTCGGCACAAAATTCATAGGGGGAGAGAAGGAGCAGCGCTGACATGGCTGGTGTGGACGGTGTAGGCGGGTGCAGGAGCGCACTCAGCACAGCAAGCACAGCAAGTGGCGCTTGGCTAATGTGGTACAGTGAAGCTGTACACTGCTGGCCAGTGGCGTCTCTAGCTTTCAAATTTTGGGGGGGCACACTGGGGGCCAGGACAAAAGTAGGGGGGGCAGCTATAACAACGATACATTTACACAAGTACGCTTAGAAATGCTGCAATACTTTACCCAATACCTAAAACCGCAACAGGGAAGAAAAGTCCAGCTGTCTGTGGATGACACTTTTATAGAGAGGGGGATCTGTGGATGACACTGCTATGGGGGGGATCTGTGGATGCCACATACCGTATATAGCATCTTATGCTATATGTGTCATCCACAGATCCACCCCATGACAGTGTCATCCCCATTTCCCCCTCCATAACAGCGTCATCCACAGATCTCCCTCCCTATAACAGTGTCATCCACAGATCTCCCTCCCCGCCTCTCACAGGAGTGTACATATATAAAATAAACATATTTCACATGAAAACGTACAGTTACTTGGCTTGGCCCTTGGGGATCTCGGACACCACTTCAACACTTGGCCGGGGGCTCGGTGGAGCTGATGTTGTGTTTTATCCTAATGAGTAAGATTTCATAATAAGGATTTGGAGAAGGGGCAGAGGGATAGCAGAGCAGAGAGAGGCTGGTGCTGCTACTAGGGGGTCATACCATGGGGGAGTAATAAAACCCACCATAATGCCCCCCCAGTAGAAATAATTCTCCTTATAATGTGCAAAACATACCCCCTTATGCCCCCAGTTGAGCTAATTTCCCCCATAATGTGCCAGTATAAAATACCCCTATATAGTGCACCAGTAAATGCCTCCATAGTGCTCCTCTCCCCCCTTCCTGCTAGTGCCCCCCATAATGTACCAGTATAAAATGTCCCATATATCGTGCCCCAGTAGATGCCCTCAGTGTCCCCCATAATTTGCAAGTATAAAATACCCCTTCTTAGTGCCCCCCGTAGATGACTCCATAGTACTCCTCTCTCCCCTTCTCCATAGTACCCACCATAATGTGTCCCAGTATAAAATGCTACTGTACAGAGCCCCCCCATATAAAACACCCCTTCTTTGTGGCCTCAGTAGATGCCCCTATAGTGCCCACCAATAATGTGCCAGTAATAAGTGCCCTCAATAACGTGCCAGTAACAAGAGCCCCCCAATGTGCCAGTAATAAGCCCCCATCACGTGCCAGTAACAAGAGCCCCCATCACGTGCCAGTAATAAGCCCCCCATCACGTGCCAGTAATGAGCCCCCCATCACGTGCCAGTAATGAGCCCCCATCACGTGCCAGTAATGAGCCCCCATCACGTGCCAGTAATGAGCCCCCCATCACGTGCCAGTAATGAGCCCCCATCACGTGCCAGTAATAAGCCCCCCATCACGTGCCAGTATTAAGCCCCCCCATGTTCCAGTATTAAGTCCCCCCATCATCATGTGCGAGTATTAAGTCCCCCCATCATCATGTGCCAGTATTAAGTCCCCCATCATCATGTGCCAGTATAAAGTCCCCCCCATCATCATGTGCCAGTATAAAGTTCCCCCCCATCATCATGTGCCAGTATAAAGTCCCCCCCATCATCATGTGCCAGTTTTGTAATAAGCCCCCCCAATGTGCCAGTAACACTATTGTAAAAAAAAACAAAAAAAAAACACTTATACTTACCTAAGTGTCAGCGATGCGATGCAGCCTCTTCCTGTGTCCCACGCTGTAATGTAAGGCTCAGGCGGCACGATGACGTCATTGCGCCGGCCTCTGATAGGCTGCCGGCCTAGTGCCTGCAGCCAGGGGCGTACATAAAAATCACTGGGCCCCATAGCAGGAATCTAAATTGGGCCCCCATTCCCCTTTTATAGCCCCTCCCTTTGTTCCATGAACTATTCTTGCTGCTGCGTTTTATAATTTATGCCATCAGGGCCGGAATGGGATTACAAAACAGCCCTGGCACACAAAAGAGGTATAATAGATGCAGATGTATATTATATACAGCAGTGTACAGTTATGTGAGGTACGCGGTATAATAGATGCAGTGTGTACAGGTATATAGTATATTCCCTAGTGTTCTGATATGTGAGGTACAGGGTATAATAGATGCAGTGTGTACAGGTATATAGTATATACAGCAGTGTACTGATATGTGAGGTACGGGGTATAATATATGCAGTGTATACAGTATATACAGTAGTGTAATATGTGAGGTACGAGGTATAATAGATGCAGTGTGTACAGGTATATAGTAAATACAGCAGTGTATTGACACCTCGTACCTCACATATCAGTACACTGCTGTATATACTATATATCTGTACACACTGCATCTATTATACCTCGTACCTCACATATATAGTATATACAGAAGTGTACTGATATCTGTACACACAGCATCTATTATACCTCATACCTCACATATCAGTGCACTGCGGTATATACTATATATCTGTACATATTGCATGTATAATACTGTGTAATATATGCAGTGTGTGTGCATGTATGTGTGTGTATATATATATATATATATATATATTTACAGAGCAGTGTATTGATGTGACACATAGAAGGTATAATACTGTAGATGCAGTGTTTATAGAAATATGTGGTCAGTTATGCATTATAGTCACTGTGAGGTACATGAGGTAGTGGTAACTGTCTGAAGTAGTATACATGAGTGAGCAATGAGTAAAAACAGGGCAGGGGGGGGGGGGGGGGGTAAATGATGAAAAGTGGAGGACCTCCTCTTACCTCTCCATTCCAGTCTGTATGGATCAATACAGAGCTGCTTGTGAACTTTTAATACTTGCTGTTAGGGGTTGAAGGACCTGTGATGATGTCATCACAGGTCCTGGCAGATGTACCTTTGAAACCTAGGAACTACACCATTTTTGGTGCAGTTCCTTTGCTAGATTCTGCAGGACCTGTGATGTTGAAGATGATGTCATCACAGGTCCTGGCAGATGCACTGTTCTAACCTGGGAACTACACTTTACACTGTGCAGTTCCCTTACAGGACCTGTGATGACATCATCAAAGGTCCTTTAGCTTTAGAAAGGTAAACAGGAGTAATTAGGGGGCGGGGCCTCTCCTCCACTTCGGTGCCTGCCTGCAGCCTATCAGAGGAAAGGGAAGGGACACGCCTCTCCCTCCCCTGCACCTCCGCTGGCACAGACAGTTTACAATGGAGATGAGCGCAATGGAAGCGCTCATCTCCCTGTGCCCGGCGGCGGCTGCTCACTTGGGGGGGGGGGGGGGGTCATTTTAGTTGGGGGGGCACATGGGGGGGCACAGCATGATGTAGGGGGGGCCGTGGCCCCCTCTGGCCCCCCCTGGCGACGCCACTGCTGCTGGCACTTCACCTGCGCCCCCCTCCTGTCCGCAAATGGTAGCGCCCAGGGCACCCGCTCCTTCGGCCCCTGCCTTGTACCGGCCCTGCATGTGACAGTGTGTATGGCAGTTGGGATATGAAGATAAAGACTTGCAGGCTTGTATTGGCTAATGCAGGTCATTTTTTGGGAATATCTCAGGAACGGTACATACTAGAGAGCTGTGACCCCCACAAGATTTCTTTCCAGGTAGCAAGGGATGTGTATACCAAGTTTAGTTGAAATCGATGGTTGCGTTTTTGAGTGATCGCGGAACATACTTACACACACACATACATGCATACACACATACATACATATC
The DNA here is from genome assembly GCF_905171765.1 of Bufo bufo. Taxonomy (NCBI): domain Eukaryota; kingdom Metazoa; phylum Chordata; class Amphibia; order Anura; family Bufonidae; genus Bufo; species Bufo bufo. Next base: position 81,860,693 of record NC_053391.1, read on the forward strand.
AAGTCCTTCTTTATATATATATATATATTTTTTTTTTTTTTTTTATTTTTTATTATGGGTTAATAGGGTGATTTAAATTTAGATACTTTTATATTTTACTGCAGTGAATTACTGTAGCAGACTATGGGACATTCCATTGTGTTCCTATAGGCGCCATAGGAACTATTGCTATGGTAGCCTTAGATCCTACAGAGGGACTGAGGCTACCACCATGCATAAACGATCTCAGCATGAGGAAGCCGTTTGGGCAATGGGAGCACAGTGCTCCTAAGTAAAAACCTCTCTGATGCCAGGCATCTGAGGGGTTAAATGTCTGTGATCAGTGTTATCGCCGATCACAGACATTAGCCCCAGGTGTCTGCTGTTTAAAACAGCCAAAACTCAGTGGCTCTGGAGCGTGCACAATCTTTAAAGAACCAACATCTGCTGTACATGTATGGCGGATGTTGGGAAAGGCTTAAAAATACACTGTATCCTTTTATCCTTTAAGGCCACATTCACACTGGAAAATCTGTGGTCATTTACACTACAATAAACGTAGATAGTATTTTCAAAACTCCATCCAACAAAGTGGAAATATCCATACAGATATCTGCAGCCTGCTCATTCTTCAGTGGAAATGCCAGGGAGTTTTAATGTAATTTTATCTTTTGCAATGTATAGGGTTCATCCACAGCAAAATCTGTATAAGGCATATAGGTGAGAGATATGAAAAAAAGTTGACAGTGTGTGAAACCCTGTGGATCTAAGATTTGTCATCTACCAGTGGATAAGTAAAATATAGGTAATAAATGTTTTCAGTTTTGCATCGACATCCTTTAACCCTTTCACCCCCGGAGTTATTTTTTTTTTTTGCTTTTTCATTTTGCGCTCCCTGCCTTTCCCAGAGCCATACATTTTTTATTTGTCTGTTCACATATGAGGGCTTTATTTCTGCGGGCCAAGTTGAACTTTCCAACGCCACCATTTAATATTGCATATGAAATGGGGTAAAATAGCAAAAAAAAAAAAAAGCAATTCTACCACAGTTTTACAGGTTTTTTATTTATGACGTTCAATGTATGATAAAACTGACCAGTTACTTTTATTCTACAGGTCAGTTCGAATCCGGCGATACCTTATATGTATAGTTTTTCTTGCGTTTTGATAGTGATAAAAAAATAAAAAAGTGGGAAAAAAATCTGTTTTATTTTGATGATTTTAGTACTTTCCTATGGAGTCCTATTACAGGCAAGGGCTCCATAGGAAATACTATGCAGCAGCCTCCTGTCATTCACAAAGACACGGGCTGCTGCACACATGCTCCGGCTCCTCCGATCGCCACACGGGGAGCTGGAGCACAACCAAAAGTGAAAGCTTTCAGTTTTCAGCGTGCTCAGATGCCGTGGTCAGGATTGATCACGGCATCTGAGGGGTTAAATATCCACGATCTGCATTACTGCCGGTTGCGTACATGAGCAGTGGGTGTCTGCTAAAAGAAGCAGGCGGCCCCTCGCGGCTATGGTGCCTGCAGCGTACTATTACGGCGCTGGTCGGGAAGGGGTTAAAATAATCACTTATGAAGGAAGCCGTAATTCTGTAATGTTTTTCTTTTACTTCTTGGGCTGTGGTCATATGACCATGTCTATGCAGCTCTGTCTTATTTCCTTTAATGTTCTGCCCATGGGCGGGGCAGTGATAGGGGAGTGTCTATATAACTAGCTGGGTGGGAGGAGCTATAGACTAGCTGGGCATTGTTAGGGACGTTGCTGGAGCTGTGGCAGAGAAAGGGGAAGTGCATCATGGGTTTGGTTGGATACAGAAACAGGAGGTTCTACATACAGGATGGAAACAAACCAGAGGGATTTGTTTACATGGTGAAAATGGGTCAGGAGAAAAAAAAAATGTATCTGTTAAAAACCAACGTAATCCAGGAAATCCCCTTTGAGGCCGTTTCTGGCAGAGGCATAGCCAGATAATGCCACAAACTGCATGATCCCTATTTAATACAATGGAATCCGCTAGGAATCCAGTCACTTTCTGGCATAAAAACCAGATTTTGGCTGGACAAAAAGTTCTGCATGCACAAAGGCGGCCGGATTGCCATCGGATCCCACTGTAGACAATGCTGATCTGGGGGTTTGCAACATTATTTAGCTATGCTGGGTATAGTGAACTCAGGCAGGCCATTTCTCTACCTAAGCCTTAAAGAGGTATTCCGGTTTTAAAGGGTAAGTGTCATGTTTTCATCAAAAAATCTATTTTAGCATAAATTAATTGTGTAGAGAATAGGATGTTGTACAATTTTCTAATTTAGATCTACTTAAAATTTTGCTTGCAGACCTTTATTATATCTGTGCATTTGCCTCTCCCTAAAAAAATGATACAGTCCATTTTAGTTCTGTAAAATGCACCTGTAGATGGGCTAGATAGGACTATCTCTAGATAGGACTAAACATGGCATCAGTCATATGATTAACCATGTGACCTTCAAAAGTATCATGTGACCTGGCTTTCATTTAACTGCCCAGGTATCTGTCAGGTGAATAGTAGTGTATTGAGGAGCATAAATATGTACAGTATATACAGTACTACCACTTGCAGCAGCATCTCATGTCTATCAGTATCAGTGTAGAAGCATATTTCTGTGTGTGCCTTTTTTTTTACACAAAACCTGAATCCAGAGAAATAAAAGCAGACTGGTTTGAGAGCTGCACTTATACAAGCAGCCAAACAATGCGAGTTTGTGAGCGTTCACGTGTTCAAGTTCTAATGTGTGTGTTTGTATTAAGTGTGTGACTTTAGATTACATGACTTGAGATTCAGGGACTTTAGAAGGGCACTACAGTAAGTTACATTCTTATCACTGCACTATATTGTATTTTTTATTTTTTCTTACATAATCCCCATTTAGTAGATGAGAAAGATGGCAGATGAGGTTTAAGGCTACTTTCACACTAGCGTCGGGGTTCCGCTTGTGAGCTCCGTTTGAAGGGTCTGAATGCAAGTGTGAAAGTAGCCCAACACTGACAAATGTAAGGTTATGCAAATGGAAAGGAATAATGCAAGTCACCCGTACATACTAAATGGTAAAACACTGGGTAACACTGACATGGAAAAGGACCTAGGAATTTTAATAAACAGCAAACTAAGCTGCAAAAAACAGTGTCAGGCAGCTGCTGCCAAGGCCAATAAGATAATGGGTTGCATCAAAAGGGGCATAGATGCCCGTGATGAGAACATAGTCCTACCACTTTACAAATCGCTAGTCAGACCACACATGGAGTACTGTGTATAGTTCTGGTCTCCTGTGAACAAAGCAAACATAGCAGAGCTGGAGAGGGTCCAGAGGAGGGCAACTAAAGTAATAACTGGAATAGGGCAACTACAGTACCCGGAAATATTATCAAAATTAGGGTTATTCACTTTAGAAAAAAGACGACTGAGGGGAGATCTAATTACTATGTATAAATATATCAGGGGTCAGTACAGAGATCTCTCTCATCATCTATTTATCCCCAGGACTGTGACTGTGATGAGGGGACATCCTCTGCGTCTGGAGGAAAGAAGGTTTGTACACAAACCTAGAAGAGGATTCTTTACGGTAAGAGCAGTGAGACTATGGAACTCTCTGCCTGAGGAGGTGGTGATGGTGAGTACAATAAAGGAATTCTGAAATCAGAATGCTTAGTAGGTGATCAATTGAGGGTTAAAAAAATAAAATAAATTAACTCACCTTCTCCTCTTGTTCGCGTAGTTCCCGGTCTCTTCTTTACTTCTTTAATGATGAACTACCGGCTAGGACCTGTGGTGACGTCAGATCACATGCTCCAATCAAATGGTCCATCACCACGGTGATGGAGCATGTGATTGGAGCATGTGATCTGACGTCACCAAAGGTCCTTTAGCCCACAGCTCATCATTAAAGAAGTAAAGAAGAGACCGGGAACTATGCGAACAAGAGGAGAAGGTGAGTTAATTTTTTTTTTTTTTTTTAACCCTCAATTGATCACCTACTAAGCATTCTGTTTTCAGAATGCTATTATTTTCCCTTATAACCATGTTATAAGGGAAAATAATACAATCTACACAACACCTAACCCAAACCTGAAGAAGTTCGGGTCTGGGTACCACAGTCGGTTTTTTATCACGCGCGTGCAAAACACATTGCACCCGCGTGATAAAAACTGAACATCGGAACGCAATCGCAGTCAAAACTGACTGCAATTGCATTCCTACTCGCGTGGGTTTGCCGCAATGCACCGGGACGCATCCGGACCTAATCCGGACACGCTCGTGTGAACCCAGCCTTAAGTGAGTAAAATTGGCTTCTACCTCACAGGTTTTTTTTTTGCCTTCCTCTGGATCAACTTGCAGGATAACAGGCTGAACTGGATGGACAAATGTCTTTTTTTCGGCCTTATAAACTATGTTGCTAATGTTACATGACAACATCACCTTAGCGACAGGCAGCCATTTTACAAATCACTGCAGACAGGCACCTTATAATGTAGTTACTGTAATAACCACAATAAAATCATAATTCCACCACTAATCCTATTGACTTATTGCATTACTATGTTCTGTGTAATGACCCAGCACATGTCATGTAACACTGCTGCTTCCGGAAAGCCAGGGTATAAAGAGTCACATGACTGATGCCATGTTTCAGTTTACGCAATGGATGCATTACATAGGACTGATACATGGGCTATACCATTCTTCTGAATATAGGGGTCAACTGCCTGATATAGGAAAGGTATGAATGCACAATTTTAAATACATGCAAATTAGAAAATGGTATGATTTCCTATTATAAAAACAAATAAATGAAAAAAAAAAAAAAAACGAAAGACCTTTCTACTATCTATCTCATATCTATCTAATATCTATCTATCTATCTATCTAATATCTATCTATCTATCTATCTATCTATCTATCTATCTATCTATCTATCTATCTATCTAATATCTATCTATCTATCTAGCTCTTGGTCTTAAGTGGACAGTGATTGTTTGCACCCCAGTGATTCCCCAAGTCTTTCAAAATGCAATCTCTGCAAATGTTCGGTGCTCATCTTCACTTACTAACAACATTACATTCTCTTGTTCTGCATCAGTAAGTCCTTCTGGTCTCACTCGACTTCCCTGCACCTGAGGCTTAATCTCTGAATGCTGTTACGGTTTCGCTATTTTCTGGTGGTGAACAGTGTTAATGATAACATATAATTGAAATGACCACAACGTCATTCTAAGAGCATCATACCACCTTATCAGCATAATTTACTACATAGTCAATGTGTAAATAAACCTATAAAAATGTCATATCTTAAGTGTTCATTTCAGTCTCAAATATAATTGGAATGTAAGTTCAACTGAGAACATGACATACCCAAAGATCTGTGTGCATTCCCTTTGATTGTGTGCTTTCTTGAAAGTTTACCGCTTTTGCAGAACTTTTTCTGTTCATTAAAATGTACTGTCCAAAACTGACATATTTAAATTTGGTTTCTATCATGACAATTCGTTTTACATAGTTTTTTACTTTTTATGTTTTTCAGCACTTTTTGCAGCTCCGTGTCAGCTTTACTGTACAGACTGAGACACATCAACCCTATTGCACTGTTGGAAGCCTAGATAAGGCAAGATATTGACTTAATGCATACAAATCTGCTCAAATCAGCTGAAATGCCACTGCCTGATTACTGGTGGAGAGGACTGTACTCTATTGCTGTCCATACACATTACATAAATGTCAGCCAAACCCTCAGACTATCCAATGCATAGGGAAAACTCAACTCTCCCCCGAGTCTGGTAGCGACTTTCTTACCCTTTCAGGGCACAGGCACACTCAGCTGAGCAGAGCAGGCATATGTATGGTTGGGTCCAGAGAGATTACGGTGAGACAATTTTTTCCTGAAGACTGTAAGGTTCAGAAATATCCATAATTCATCTTAATGGGACTTGTAGAAATCCATTTTCTTGCCACCAAAGCAGTCTGATACAGAATAATGGAACTTGTTATCAGTTGGAGAAATTTCTGAAACAAATCTGCCATTTGTGAATATATTCTAACAGGCCTTCGTCATTTCTCTGAACATTGGCTTCCAATTACTACAGCAGCGATAAAGCAAAATCCTTTAACTGCAGACAATATAGGAAGTAGGTGTTCAATATGGCAGTGTTTATGGAAGTTTTTAAACCCCTTAAAACCCCTTTTCCAGGAATACTGATCTTTTAGACGGCACCCGCAACCCACCTCCCTAAACCGAAGGTTCACACATACCTGCTCCCCGCTGCTCTGGTCTATCACAATGGGCCAGATTTATCATGACTCTGACTGCTCACTCCACTTTCACATATGGCTAAAGTCAGTTTTAGCCAAGTCAGATTTATGATCGGCCCTTTAAGACTGTAATAAATGTGGTTTGCCGGTAGCAGTTTATCCGTCAGTAAGCAGCTTTACAAAAGTCGCACATCTTTACGAAAAAGTCGCACGTTTTTATGAAAAAGTCGCATGTTCTATTAAAAAGTCTCATAAGATAAGCATGGTCCTCACTGGAGTGAAATTGCGACTTTTTTGCGACTTTTTAAACAGTCCCAATAGTAAATCTGTCTAGAGATTCATTTACATAAGAAAACACGCCCACTTTCAGAAAACTGGCGAGCATAGTGCAGAGCAGAAAAAAGTCGCAAATTTGTGCGCAGTTTTAGCGTTTGGGACTTTTTTTGGGACTTTTTCACTCCATTATTCTGACCTGAGCTAATGATAAATCTGGCCCTTTGTCTCTGCTGTGTCTATGTTCCAATACCCGGTTTGTTTTCTTTCAGCACTGCATATGCATGGTCGCATGCTCCACTGCAGCCAATGACTGCTTTCAGCAGTGATGTGGCCACATTTTTGTTTTTACATTTCCATTTTTACTCCCTTCATTTCAACAGCATAACTACCATAACTACCATAGCGGCAGACCATGCGACGGCTATAGGGCCCAGGGCAAGAGGGGGCCCAGTTGGGATCATCTCCTCTTCTACTGGGGGTGAAAACGTGGTCAGGACTCTGCACTCTAAAGAAACTACTTTTAGCAAATAAAACAGTGGAAAAAATGGCCCAAGGAGCATTGAAAGGGGTTTAGGTGTAAACCCTTCTGTCCTGTGTGGGGGGCCTGGTTTGATCCTTGCTTTGATCCTTGGGGGGCCCTTACTTCTCTATGTACGCCACTGTGCAACAGCCATAACCTTTTACATTTTTCATTCACACATGAGGGATTTTTTTAGGGGACAAGTTGTATATTTAGTATTTGTAGTTGGATTTTTATTTTTCATTATGGAATTCCCAGGAAAAATATTTTTTATATTTCAATAGTTTTTGAGCATTTTTGGACACAGCAATACCTGTTATGTTTATTTTTTATTGTTTGTTTTTATATGTTAAATTGGGAAAGGGAGCTGATTTAAATTTTTTATATCTTTATAGGGTTTTTGAAACTTTTTTTTTACAGTAACTTTTAGTCGCCTTATAAGACTGGAACATGCAATCTATGCATGTCCCATACACTGCAATAGAATACTATTGCAGTCTATGGGATTCTTCCAGCCTGCATGAGGAGCTGTTCCTCGGGCACAGCTTTTCAGGCAGTTAGTCATGACAGACCTGTGACTCTTCACAAGGCCCCAGGCTATCATGGCAACTAATCAGAGCACCATGATTTCTACGTTGGATGCTCTGATCAAGGACAAAGGGAGCCCCTCCCTCTGTGTAACCTCACAGATGCCGCGGTCACTATTGACAGTGGAATCTGAGAGGTAAATGACTAGGTTTGACGTCATTGCGAATCCCATTCACTGCCAGCGGGTGCCTGCTGTATTAGACTACTTTCACACTCGCGTTCTGTGTGGATCCATCCTGGACGGATCCATTCAGATAATAAAACCGTCTGTTTGTATTATCTTTAATGTAGCCAAGATGTCTTGAACACCATTGATAGTCACTGGACGACATATCCGTTTTCTATTGTGCCAGATTGTGTCAGTGAAAATGGATCCGTCCCCATTGACTTACATTGTGTGCCAGGACGGATCCGTTTGGCTCAGTTTCATCAGACGGACACTACAAGCAGCGTTTTGGTGTCCATCTCCAAAGCGAAATGGAGACTGAACTGATGCAGACTAATGCATTCTGAGCGGATCCTTATCCATTCAGAATGCATTAGAATGCAAACTGATCCGTTTTGGACCGCTTGTGAGAGCCCTGAACGGATCTCACAAACGGAAAGACAAAACGCGAGTGTGAAAGTAGACTTTTATACAGCCTGCACCCATCACGTGTGGAGTGACCTCAGTGTGTGATCTAGCTCCATACATTCCCTTACCATTAAAGGGGATGTCTCACTTCAGTAAATTGCATTTATCATGTAGAGAAAGTTAAAACAAGGCACTTACTAATGTATTGTGATTGTCTATATTGCCTCCTTTGCTGGCTGGATTCATTTTTCCATCACATTATACACGGCTCATTTCCATGGTTACAGACCACCCTGCAATCCATCAGTGGTGGCCGTGCTTGCACACTATAGGAAAAAGTGTCAGCCTCTCTGGTGGCCGGGACCATGGGAGAGCATATAGTCATGTGCTTTTTTCTATACAGATTGCAGGGTGGTCTGTAACCATGGAAACGAGCAGTGTATAATGTGATAGAAAAATGAATTCAGCCAGCAAAGGAAGCAATATGGACAATCACAATACATTAGTAAGTGGCTTTTATTAACTTTCTCTACATGATGAATGCCACTCACCGAAGATTTAATGTCTTACATGTACAGCATTATACAGTGGTTAAAATGAAAGATAAATAGCTATGCCATAAAAAAAAAAAAAAAAATATGTAATTTCTTTCTGATAGACTTGCATGTTAAAATTTAACCAAAATCCAAATAAAATGGTACGCTTTCAAGTCAGGACAGCACATATGCACATTATTACATCGGAAAGACATCAGGTTTTATATTTTTATTATGCCGTAATTTGTTGGAAATGACATCTAATCCTCACCACAGCCTTATGCTATGCATTTGGCACAAAAAAAGGACACCTCATATAAAGCTCTTCAGTTAGCATCCCTGTCGTGTTTTAAAGGACTGAGGGGGTCATTTATCAAACTGGTGTAAAGTAAAACTGCTTAGTTGCCCATAGCAACCAATCAGATTCCGCCTTTCATTTTGGACAGCTCCTTTGGAAAATGAAAGGTGTAATCTGATTGGTTTCTATGGGCAACTAAGCTCATTGAGGTCGCATCATTAGGGAACGACTGCTGGAGACTGGGGGACCTCAAATGGAGTGGCCTGCACTTTCTTCAGACCTGAATCCCATTAAAAACCTATGGGATCAGCTGAGTCACAATGTAGAGAATCGTAACTCTGTACCCCAGAAACTCAATGACCTGTGGGCCGCCCTTCAAGAAGAGTGGGATGCCATGCGTCACCAGACAAGAAGTCGACTTGTAAACAGCATGAGACGTCGTTGTCAAGCTGTAATAGATGCTTAAGGCCACATGACAAGTTATTAAGACATTGACATTTTATGCGGGGTATACCCACCACTGTTAAGTTTTGTTTTAATAAATTGTCTGAGATGAGGAAATTACCATTGCTGCTTATACTTAAATGCGCTACTTTCATGATATAATATCACTGTAGCATGAACTTTTTACGTTTTCCATACATTTCTCCCAAAAGCCAAACATCTTTAACTTTTTGTGAGAAGTGCATATATATATATATATATATATATATATTATATAAAGCTGAGTGTATGTATGTGTGTGTGTATATGTATCTACGCTAAAGGAATCCACATGTATTTAGAATCACGAAAATTGGCACACAGGTACATCAGGTGTCCTGGAAGGTTTTAGACCGGGTCTCACCTCTCTAGCACGTATGCAGCGTCCCACTCAGGACATGTGGGAACTGCGAAATTACTGTAAAACTGCATTACTGTGTTGCATGTCATTCTGCATTACATCACCTGTTGGATCCCTGTTCATAGGCTGGTTAGGTGTGTTTTATACATCCCACCACTAGAGGGGGATAGCACTTAGTCTATATAAATACCTTTAGTCAGGCCTAGTGTAGGGAGAGTGGAGGAGTTGCTGTTGTGGTTGCTAGTGAAGTGATTCAGTTCAGTTGAGACTCCACATCACAGAGTAGTGAGTGAAGTCAGAAGCAGCAATGTGGTAGTGCCGAGGTATGAGGAGCAGGAGAGCGTTTTCCTCCTGTGGTCCTCTTAGTTCCTTTCATCCTACAACTAGAGGATAGAGTTGCGTCCCTGGAAGAAGAACAAGCAGAGAGACATCGGTAATAACAGTCACTATCTAAGGCTTAACGGGCACCTTTGCACATGGTGAAGGACAATCTAGCTACAGGCAGCCTCACCATAAAGTATAGAAGACAGATTAGCTACCTGTTCAAGGGCTTGGAAGATACAGAAATTATAGGACTAAGCATACCCGAAAAGAGTACTACGGAACCACAGCCTGAGTCAGGACCTAGCCAAAACCTATTAACAGTGGATCAACAGAATTCCTCTAAATATCAAGAGACTGTATTCGGTCTGGATGTATATGCTGCAACTAAAACCAGCTACAGTAAAAGTTGTGAGCTGTATCCTACCACTGTCTACCTCATTATTCAATACCCAGCCGCTACAAGCACCCTAAATACCGCCGTCATCAAGGGCACCTCAACCTTCATCTAGGCTGGTGCTCCCCTACCACAGAGTGTGCCCGGAGGATTTTGTGCTGTCTTCCTCATCACTGTGCTGCCGGCCCAGGGAAGCATTCTGCTAACCGTGAGTAACCCGATGAACTGTATTATTACTTCCCCTCATCGGCCCACCGTGCACCTCACGTGTCGCCCCTGCGGTTCTGGCACGCCACACGTAGCATTCCTGAGTAGAGTTTAGCGAACCCGAACTGTAAATTTCAGGTTCTTACCGAACTTTAGGTTTTTTGGCACCCGGACCCGAACCCGAACATTTACGTAAAAGTTTGGGTTCGGGTTCGGTGTTCGGCGCTTTCTTGACGCTTTTTGAAAGGCTGCACAGCAGCCAATCAACAAGTGTCATACTACTTGCCCCAAAAGGCCATCACAGCCATGCCTACTATTGGCATGGCTGTGATTGGCCAAATGCAGCATGTGACCCAGCCTCTATTTAAGCAGGAGTCACGTAGAGCCGCCCTTCACTCTGTTTAGGTTAGTGTAGGGAGAGGCTGCAGCTGCTGTGAGGGAGAGATCAGGGAGAAATCTTATCAAGAACTGCTTTTTTACTCAGCGATCTACAGCAAATGTGTTTTGTGGGTGCAGTGCACAATTTTTTTAAGCCTGCCCTGAGCCAACTACTGCTGAAAACGAACTTTTTTTTACTTCAGTTTGTCAATATCAATACATAATCAGCAGCCATTTTATGCAACGATAGTGCACCAGCACAGGCTATCTGCATGTCTGCAAGTCCAGAAATACATCTTTTTGCTTACTGGGGTGAAAAAACCCTCTAATATACTGCACATCTGGGATTAGACAGGCATAAATGACTGTCACATTTAGGCCAGAAATACATCTTTTTGGTTACTAGGGTGAAAAATCTCTCTAATATACTGCACATCTGGGATTAGACGTGCATAAGTGACTGTCACATTCAGGCCAGAAATACAACTTTTTGGTTACTGGGGTGAAAAAACCCGCTGATATGCTGCACATCTGGGATTAGACGCGCATAAGTGACTGTCACATTTAGGCCAGAAATACGGTTTTTTGGTTACTAGAGTGAAAAAACCCTCTAATATACTGCACATATGGAATTAGACGTGCATAAGTGACTGTTACATTTAGTCCAGAAATACGGCTTTTTGGTTACTGGGGTGAAAAAACCCTCTAATATACTGCACATCTGGGATTAGACGTGCATAAGTGACTGTCACATTTAGGCCAGAAATACAGCTTTTTGGTTACTGGGGTGAAAAAACCCTCTAATATACTGCACATCTGGGATTAGACGTGCATAAGTGACTGTCACATTTAGGCCAGAAATACAGCTTTTTGGTTACTGGGGTGAAAAAACCCTCTAATATACTGCACATCTGGGATTAGACGTACATAAGTGACTGTCACATTTAGGCCAGAAATACGGCTTTATGGTTACTGGTGTGAAAAAACCCTATGATATACTGCACATCTGGGATAAGACGTGCATAAGTGAGTGTCACATTTAGGCCAGAAATACGGCTTTTTGGTTACTGGGGCGAAAAAACCCTCTGATATACTGCACATCTGGGATAAGACGTGCATAAGTGAGTGTCACATTTAGGCCAGAAATACATCTTTTTGCTTACTGGGGTGAAAAAACCCTCTAACATACTGCACATCTGGGATTAGACGTGCATAAGTGACTGTCACATTTAGGCCAGAAATACGGCTTTTTGTTACTGGGGTGAAAAAACCCTCTGATATACTGCACATCTGGGATAATACGTGCCTAAGTGACTGTCACATTTAGTCCAGAAATACATCTTTTTGTTTAGTGGGGTGAAAAAACCCTCTAATATACTGCACATCTGTGATTAGACGTGCATAAGTGACTGTCACATTTTGTCCAGAAATTCGGCTTTTTGGTTACTGGGGTGAAAAAAACCTCTAATATACTGCACGTCTGGGATTAGACGTGCATAAGTGACTGTCACATTTAGGCCAGAAATACGGCTTTTTGGTTACTCGGGTCAAAAAAACCTCTGATATACTACACATCTGGGATTAGACGTACACAAGTTACTGTAAAATTTAGGCCACAAATACCGCTGTCATATAGAGTGCAATACCCTACATCTGGGTTTTTATTGGCGGTTAATTATTTTTTACCAGACTTAACCACTTTTTACTTTGCTTTGTGAACGCTAACTATGAGGCAAACATCTAATAAGGGACGCGGTCATGGTCGTGGTGGTGGTGTTGGTGGAGCCTCTGGTGCTGGGAAAGGACGTGGCCGTTCTGCCACAGCTACACGTCCTACTGAACCTACTACCTCAGGTCCCAGTAGCCGCCAGAATCTACAGCGATATTTGGCCGGGCCTAGTGCCGTTCTAAGGATGGTAAGGCCTGAGCAAGTACAGGCGATAGTCAATTGGGTGGCCGACAGTGGATCCAGCACATTCACATTATCTCCCACCCAGTCTTCTGCAGAAAGCGCACAGGTGGCACCTGAAACCCATGCCCATCAGTCTGTCACATCACCCCCGTGCATATCGGGGTACCTGTCTGAGCCTCAAGTCATGCAGCAGTCTCTTATGCTGTTTTAAGACTCTGCTGGCAGGGTTTCCCAAGGGCATCAACCTAGCCCTTCCCCAGGGGTGGAAGACATAGAATGCACTGACGCACAACCACTTATGTTTCCTAATGAGGACATGGGAATACCACCTCAGCACGTCTCTGATGATGACGAAACACAGGTGCCAACTGCTGCATCTTTCTGCAGTGTGCAGACCGAAAAGGTGGTCAGGGACTGGGTGGAAGACGATGCAGGGGACGATGAGTTCCTAGACCCTACATGGAATGAAGGTCGTGCCACTGACTTTCAGAGTTCGGAGGAATAGGCAGTGGTGAGACTGAGTCAACAGCGTAGCAAAAGAGGGAACAGGGTGCAAAAGCAGAGCAGCAGTCGCCAAAACAGTTCGCCTGCTACTGGCCACCGTCACCAGGGACCGAGCACACCAAAGGCAGCTTCAAGGAGTTCCCTGGCATGGCACTTCTTCACACAATGTGCTGACGACAAGACCCGAGTGGTTTGCAAGCTGTGCCATCAGAGCCTGAAGCGAGGCATTAACGTTCTGAACCTTAGCACAACCTGCATGACCAGGCATCTACATGCGAGACATGGGCTGCAGTGGAGTAAGCACCTTCAAAACCAAGAAAGGGCTCTGGCCCCCCTGCTTCCTCTTCTGCTGCTGCCTCGGCCTCTTCCTCCGCCTCTGGACGAACGTTGGCACCTGCCGACCAGCAAACAGAGGATGTGCCACCAACAACACCACCTACGTCACCAAGCATCTCCACCATGTCACACGGAAGCGTTCAGCTCTCCATCTCACAAACCTTTGATAGAAAGCGTAAATTCCCACCTAGCCACCCTCGATCCCTGGCCCTGAATGCCAGCATTTCTAAACTACTGGCCTTTGAAATTCTGTCATTCAGGCTGGTGGAGATGGACAGCTTCAAACAGCTCATGTTGCTTGCTGTCCCACAGTACGTCGTTCCCAGCCGCCACTACTTCACCAGGAGAGTCGTGCCCTCTCTGCACAACCAAGTATCAGATAAAATCAACTGTGCACTGCGCAACGCCATCTGTGGCAAGGTCCACCTAACCACAGATACGTGGACCAGTAAGCACAGCCAGGGATGCTATATCTCCCTAACTGCTCACTGGGTAAATGTAGTGGCGGCTGGGCCCCAGGCGAAAAGCAGACCGTTCTGAAACTAATGTGTTTGGGGGACAGGCCCCACACCGCGCAGGAGTTGTGGCGGGGTATAGAACAACAAACCGACAAGTGGTTGCTGCCAGTGAGCCTCAAGCCCGGTCTGGTGGTGTGCGATAATGTGCGAAATCTCGTTGCAGCTCTGGGACTAGCCGTTTGACGCACATCCCTTGCCTGGCGCTTGTGCTGAATTTGGTGGTGCAGAAATTCATTCACAACTACCCCGACATGTCAGAGCTGCTGCGTAAAGTGCGGGCCGTCTGTGCGCGCTTCCGGCGTTCTCATCCTGCTGCCGCTCGGCTGCCTGCTCTACAGCGTAACTTCGGCCTTCCCGCTCACCACCTCATATGCGACGTGCCCACCAGGTGGAACTCCACCTTGCACATGCTGGAGAGACTGTGTGAGCAGCAGCAGGCCATAGTGGAGTTTCAGCTGCAGCACGCACGGGTGAGTCGCACTGCGGAACAGCACCACTTCACCACCAATGACTGGGCCTCCATGCAAGACCTGTGTGCCCTGTTGTGCTGTTTCGAGTACTCCACCAACATGGCCAGTGGCGATGACGACGTTATCAGCGTTACAATACCACTTCTATGTCTCCATGAGAAAACACTTAGGGCGATGATGGAAGAGAAGAGGATGTGGCCCAGGACGAGGAGGAGGAAGAGGGGTCATCTCTAACACTTTCAGGCCAGTCTTTTAGAAGTGGCTCAGAAAGAGGATTTTTGCAACAGCAGATGCCAGGTACAAATTTGGCCAGCCAGGACCCACTACTGGAGGACGAGAAGGAGGAGGAGGATGGGGATGAAGCATGTTCACAGCGGGGTGGCATCCAACGCAGCTCGGGCCCATCACTTGTGCGTGGCTGGGGGGATACGGAGGACTCAGACGATAGGCCTCCCACAGAGGACAGCTTGTCCTTACCTCTGGGCAGCCTGGCACACATGAGCGACTACATGCTGCAGTGCCTGCGCAACGACAGCAGAGTTGCCCACATTTTAACATGTGCTGACTACTGGGTGGCCACCCTGCTGGATCCCCGTTACAAAGACAATGTGCCATCCTTAATTCCCTCACTGGAGCGTGATCGGAAGATGCGCGACTACAGGCGCACGCTGGTAGACGCGCTCCTGAGAGCATTCCCGACGGACGCCGGGGGACAAGTGGAAGCACAAGGCGAAGGCAGGGGAGGAGGAAGAGATCGCCAACGCAGCTGTGTCAGCGCCAGCACCTCAGAAGGCAGGGTTAGCATGGCCGAAATGTGGAAAAGCTTTGTCACCTCGCCGCAACAACCGGCCCCAACTGCTGATATGGAGCGTGTTAGCAGGAGGCAGCATTTGAACAACATGGTGGAACAGTACCTGTGCACACGCCTACACGTACTGACTGATGGTTCGGCCCCATTCAACTTCTGGGTCTCCAAATTGTCCACATGGCCTGAGCTTGCCCTGTATGCCTTGGAGGTGCTGGCCTGCCCTGCAGCCAGTGTACTCTCTGAACGTGTATTTAGCACGGCAGGAGGCGTCATTACAGACAGACGCAGCCGACTGTCCACAGCCAACGTGGACAAGCTCACGTTCATTAAAATGAACCAGGCTTGGATCCCACAAGACTTGTCTGTACCTTGTGCAGAACAGACATTTATTAAACCATCAAACATACATTCTTGTACTCAAGTCAAGTGCAATGATTCTTTGTTTTCTTTTTTTTTATTTGTCCCAAAATTTTGGGGGCTACCTACCCCAATAAAAAAATATAAAAAAACATTGTTGGCTATCTACTTCTCCTCCATTGCTGCCTCCACCTACAACACCACATTCGCCGCCTCCTCAACCTCCGACTCCATGCCCACCTCCTTCTCTGAGTTGCAGGTTAATAATTTGTAATTTCTAGTTATTTTATTTCATTTTAAGGTATTTCCCTATCCACATTTGTTTTCAGAGCAGTTGCCATGCTCTTAAGCACATTTTACTTCATTTTACATCCCTCTAGCCTTTTCAAGGACTATTTTAGAGCCATTTTAATGCAAAAAAGTGCCAATTTTAGTGCCCTAAATTGAAAAAAATCTTATTTTCAATTGTCAGGTGACATTTTACCATTTTTGGCTTATACAAACCCCTGCTATGCCTGGGTGACAGGGGCCTAAATCTCTTAAAATGCTCTGGAGAATTGCTGGGTGACAAGAATCCCCTTTTGCCGTAAATGAACCCCTGCTGTGCCTGGGTGACAGGGGCCTAAATCTCTCAAAATCCTCTGTTCTATTGCTGGGTGACAAGAACCCCCTTTTGCCGTGAATGAACCCCTGCTGTGCCTGGGTGACAGGGGCCTAAATCTCTCAGATTCTTATGTTCTATTGCTGGGTGACATGAACCCCCTTTTGCCGTGAATGAACCCCTGCTGTGCCTGGGTGACAGGGGCCTAAATCTCTCAAAATCCTCTGTTCTATTGCTGGGTGACATGAACCGCCTTTTGCCGTGAATGAATTCCTGCTGTGCCTGGGTGACAGGGGCCTAAATCTCTTAAAATCCTCTGTTCTTTTTCTGGGTGACATGAACCCCCTTTTGCCGTGAATGAACCCCTGCTGTGCCTGGGTGACAGGGGCCTAAATCTCTGAAAATCCTCTGTTCTATTGCTGGGTGACATGAACCCCCTTTTGCCGTGAATGAACCCCTGCTCTGCATTGCTGACAGGGAACTAAATTTAGTGAAAACATCTGTTACTAATCAGAAGATGCGCGACTACAAGCGCACGCTGCTGATGGCATTCCCACCTGACAGCGGGGGTACAGTGGAAGCACAAGGCGAAGGCAGAGGAGGAGGAAGAGGTCGCCAACGCAGCTGGGGCACCGCCAGCACCTGAGAAGGCAGGGTTAGCATGGCTCAAATGGAAAAGCTTTGTCAGCCTTGGAGGTGCTGACCTGCCCTGCAGCCAGTGTATAGTGTGATCGTGTGTTTAGCACGGCAGAGAGCATTATCACATGCCGCAGCCAATGTGGACAAGCTTACGTTTATTAAAATGAACCAGGCATGGATCCCACCGGACTTGTCCGTACCTTGTGCAGAATAGACATTTATACCAGCCTCAACCATCCATTCTTGTACTCAAGTGCACTTATTCTTTGTTTTATTTTGTTATATGTCCCAATATTTTGGGGGATACCCCAATTTAAAAATAAAAAATAACACAAATCAGTGTTGGCTACCTATTCCTCCTTCACCTCCGCTTCCACCTACACCGCCACGTCAACCTACACCGCCTCATCCACCCATCCACCGCCTCTAAACCTCCTACTCCTAGATCCAGATTGTTATTTTTAATTTTAAGTTATTTTAAGTCATTTCCCTATCCACATTTGTTTGCAGAACAGTTGCCATGCTCTAAAGCACATTTTGATGTCCTTTGCAGCCCTCTAGCCCTTTCCAGGACTATTTTAGAGCCATTTTAGTGCCCAAAAGTTCGGTTCCCCATTGACTTCAATAGGGTTCGGGTTTGGGGTCAAGTTCGGGTCAAGTTCGGGTACCGAACCTGAACTTTTTTTTCAAGTTTGGCAGAACTCGTCGAACCCGAACATCCAGGTGTCCGCTCAACTCTATTCCTGAGATATTCCCAAAAAAATGCATTAGCCAATAGTAGCCAGGTCACATGACCCTTATCTGCCAATAGAAGATCGCAGGCCCTTAGTCTCCACATACACTCAGTTTTAAACCAGGTTTTCATAACAACTGAGCCATTTTTCTTCACTGCTGTAGGTCAGATTTAAAAGGGCAGGGCGCTGTGTATGACACTGTTAAGTGAGCTGAGTGCTGTTGAGGTCAGAGTTAAGGGGGCCTCAAAAGATGGACTTAAAATCCCCTCCCATGGCCCGCTAAGCCACACCCCCAACCCAGTTAGGCCACACCCCTCTCACGTCTGTCAGCTGCAGGGGTGTGAGGGAGGGTAAATTTCACTCTGCAGCTCACGCTCAGACAGCACTGTGCAATAGCAATTTGCATATACTCCAGAATGTTATGAAGAGTGATCAGATGAATTGCATAGTCCTTCTTTGCCATGAAAATTAACTTAATCCCCAAAAAACCTTTCCACTGCATTTCATTTCATTAAAGGACCTGCTGAGATCATTTCAGTAATCGTCTTGTTAACTCAGGTGAGAATGTTGACGAGCACAAGGCTGGAGATAATTATGTCAGGCTGATTGGGTTAAAATGGCAGACTTGACATGTTAAAAGGATGGTGATGCTTGAAATCATTGTTCTTCCATTGCTAACCATGGTGACCTGCAAAGAAACGCGTGCAGTCATCATTGCGTTGCATAAAAATGGCTTCACAGGCAAGGATATTGTGGTTACTAAGATTGCACCTCAATCAACAATTTATAGGATCATCAATAACTTCAAGGAAAGAGGTTCAATTCTTGTTAAGAAGGCTTCAGAGCGTCCAAGAAAGTCCAGCAAGCGCCAGGATCGTCTCCTAAAGAGGATTCAGCTGCGGGATCGGAGTGCCACCAGTGCAGAGCTTGCTCAGGAATGGCAGCAGGCAGGTGGGAGCGCATCTGCACTCACAGTGAGGCGAAGACTATTGGAAGATGGCCTGGTGTCAAGAAGGGCAGCAAAGAAGCCACTTCTCTCCAAAAAAAACATCAGGGACAGATTGATCTTCTGTAGAAAGTATGGTGAATGGACTGCTGAGGACTGGGGCAAAGTCATATTCTCTGATGTAGCCTCTTTCCGATTGTTTGGGGCATCGGGAAAAAGGCTTGTCCGGAGAAGAAAAGGTGAGTGCTACCATCAGTCCTGTGTCATGCCAACAGTAAAGCATCCTGAGACCATTCATGTGTGGGGTTGCTTCTCATCCAAGGGAGTGGGCTCACTCACAATTTTGCCCAAAAACACAGCCATGAATAAAGAATGGTACCAAAACACCCTCCAACAGCAACTTCTTCCAACAATCCAACAACAGTTTGGTGAAGAACAATGCATTTTCCAGCACGATGGAGCACCGTGCCATAAGGCAAAAGTGATAACTAAGTGGCTCGGGGACCAAAACGTTGACATTTTGGGTCCATGGCCTGGAAAATCCCCAGATCTTAATCCCATTGAGAACTTGTGGTCAATCCTCAAGAGGCGGGTGGACAAACAAAAACCCACTAATTCTGACAAACTCCAAGAAGTGATTATGAAAGTATGGGTTGCTATCAGTCAGGAATTGGCCCAGAGGTTGATTGAGAGCATGCCCAGTCGAATTGCAGAGGTCCTGAAAAAGAAGGGCCAACACTGCAAATACTGACTCTTTGCATAAATGTCATGTAATTGTTGATAAAAGCCTTTGAAACGTATGAAGTGCGTGTAATTATATTTCACTACATCACAGAAACAACTGATACAAAGATCTAAAAGCAGTTTAGCAGCAAACTTTGTGAAAACTAATATTTGTGTCATTCTCAAAACTTTTGGCCACGACTGTACATCAGGTGTCTGGGAAGGTTTTAGACCGAGTCTCAGCTCTCTAGCACGTACTGTTCCTGATATATTCCCCAAAAAAATGCAAATATGGCACATCACATGACCTAAATTAGCCAATAGAAGCCTGCAGGTCTTTCTCTTCAGATCCCAACTTCATATCCCAACTGCCATACACACGGTCACATGTCCCTTATCAGCCAAAAGAACCTCGCAGGTCCTTAACATACACACAGTTTTACACCAGGTTTCCATAACAACCCAGCCATTTTTCTTCACTTCTGCAGGTCAGCTTTAAAGGGGCAAGGAGCTGTGGATGACACTGTTAAGAGAGCAGAGTGCTGTGGAGGTCACAGTTCAGGGGGTAGGTAGGGTGGCCATTCAGGCCACCCTCAAAAGATGGACTTTATACCACGGCCCCAGGTCCAGCTAAGCCACTCCTCTGATCCGATTAGGCCACGACCCTCCCACTCCTCAGCTGACAGTGATTGGAAAAATGAAGTTAAAAATCAACTTCTGTCAGCGGCAGAGGTGGGAGGGACGGTGACTTTCTCCCTGCAGCTCACACTCAGAGAGCACAGTGCTGCTATATTAGAGTGAGCTGTTCAAAAGCACACGCCCCCAATCCAGTTAGGCCACGCCCACTCTAACTCCTTAGCCGACATGTATTGAAAAATGAAGTTAAAATTCAACTTCTAGTTCCCGCTAAACCACGCTCCTGATCTGGTTAGACCACGCCCCCTCCCACTCCTCAGCCGACAGGGATTAAAAAAATGAAGTTAAAAACTTCTGTCAGCTGAAGGGGTGGGAGTGAGGGTGACTTTCTGCCTGCAGCTCACGCTCAGACAGCACTGTGCTGCTGTCTGAGAGTGAGCTTTTCAAAAGAACATCCCTGTGTCCGTCCAGGCCCTGCGCCAGATGGAGGACAGAGAGTATGGAAGCCAGCCTGTCCGGCCTAAAACTAGACATCTGGCCACCCTAGGGGCAGGCTGCTGTGAAGGTCACAGTTAAAGGGATATTCTCATCTTAATGATCACTGTTAAATCTGTTAATGATTTAACAGTGATCATTTTTCTAAATATATTTAATTAACTAATTCCCACCCCTTAGAAGAAAATAAACATATACTTACCTGACTGTTGTCTTCCGTCTCCCCTGGTTACGGCCTCCCCTCTTCTCAGGAATCGCGGTGGCCAGACGACTTCTTCTCTTCTCCCGGCCGGCCGCGCACAGTCCAGAAAGCGCATGCCGAGGCCGCACATGCTCTATGGTAATTTCTTCCTGGCCAGTATGGTATAATTGCCAGGAAGAAGTCACCAGGGCGCATGCGCGGCCTTGGCGTGCGCGTTCAGTCCAGCGCGCGGCCCGGCCGGGAGAAGACTTTAATCAAGATGGAGCCCGCCCCCTGCCGAGTGCCGAAACCAGGAAGTGGACAGCGCGCCGGGAGCAGGTAAGTATGAAACGGCGTGTTGCGAATACCCCTTTAAGGGGATGGTCCACTATGGAGATCAGTGTTAAGGGGCAGATTGCTGTAAAGGCCACTGTTAAGGGGGCGGGGTGGTGTGCTATGAAAGTCATTGTTTAAGGGGCAGGCTGCCGTGAATGTCAAAGTGAAGGGGGTGGGCTGCTGTGGCGGTCTCATTTTAAGGAGACGGGGCACCGTGGGGCGAGTCAGGGTTAAGTCATGGGGGCTGTGGAAGTCACTGTTAAGGCAGCGGGGTACTGTAGATGTCACTGTTATGGGGGATACTGTTGATTTCTTTTAACGACACAGACAAACTTTAAATGAAATAGATGAAATATACCCGAGCGAAGCCAGGTCCTTCAGCTAGTCTAATATATAAAGCTGAGTGTATGTGTGTATGTATGTATGTCTGCTAAAGGAATCCGCACTGTAACATTTATAATCATGAAATTTGGCACACAGGTATATCAGGTGTCCAGGAAGGTGTAAGACTGGGTCTCAGCTCTCTAGCACGTACTGTTCCTGAGATATATAAAAAAAATGCATTAGCCAATTGAAGCCTGGTCACATGACCCTTATCACCCAATAGAAGCTTGTAGGTCCTTAGTCTCCAGATACGCACAGTTGTACACCAGGTTTCCATAACAACCCAGCCATTTTTCTTCACTGCTGTAGGTCAGCTTTAAAGGAAATCTGTCAGCAGGATAATCGCTATTGAAGTAAAGCCATAGTCTAATAGCACTTAGTACCTTATTTTCAGATGTCACCTTTGTTCCAGCAATAGATGTTTTTATCCTCTGAAATTCCAGTTTATTTGTATTGCAAATGAGCCAGTAAGGTGCTCAGAGGGGCGTCATTCTTGCAGGAACGAGCCCTGGCACACCTCCTGCCACAATGTATCCACCCACCCCTCCTACATCACATTCAAGCCATAACTCTGCCCCTTTTTCCCTGCTCCCAGCATGTGGGCGGGCTTGGGTACTAGCAGGAGGCGTGTCTGGGCTCCTTCCTGCAACAGTGACGCCCCTCTGGGCACCTTACTGGCTCATTTGCATACCAAATAAACTGGATTTTCAGAAGATAGAAAACATCTATTGCTAAAACAAAGGCACATCTGGAAATAAGGTACTAAGTGCTATTAGGCCATGGCTTTACTTCAACAGCGATTATCCTGGTGACAGATTTCCTTTAAAGGGGCAGGGTGCTGTGGATGACACTGTTAAGGGCGAGGAGTGCTGTGGAGGTCACAGTTCAGGGGGTAGGTAGGGTGGCCATTCAGGTCACCCTCAAAAGATGGACTTAAAAACCCCGCCCTCAGGCCCCACAAAGCCACACCCCGACCCGGTTAGGTCACGCCCCCTCCCACTCTGCAGCTGACGGGGATTAAAAAATTAAGTTAAAAAACAACTTCTGTCAGCTGCAGGGGTGGGAGGGAGGGCGACTTTCTCCCTGCAGCTCATGCTCAGACAGCACAGTGCTGCTGTCTGAGAGTGAGCTGTTCAAAAGGACATCCCTCTGTCCGTCCAGGCACTGAAAGCCGGACTGTCCGGCCTAAAACCGGACCTCTGGCCACCCTAGGGGCAGGCTGCTGTGGAGGTCACAATTAAGGGGACTGTCTGCTATAGAGGTCACTGTTAAGGATACGGGGTACTGTGGAGGTCACTAATAAAGGGGTGGCTGCTGTGGAGGTCACTGTTAAAGAGGTGGGCTGCTGTGGAGGTAACTTTTAAGGGGGCAGGATGCTGTGGAGGTCACTGTTAAAGAGGCAGGCACTATGGGGGTCTCTGTCAAGGGGGCAGGGAACAGTGGAGGTCATAGTTAAGGGTACATTATAAGAAAGGATTCCCAGCAGTCGTGTCTTGACACGACTGCTGGGAATCCTTTCTTGTCATATTGCTGTGGATTGACGTCCTCTCCCGGGCAGCGTGCACCTGAGTGAGTGCTGGTTTTTCCACATCCATCATAGTTAAGGGTACAGTCCGCTATGGAGGTCATTGTTAAGGGTCAAGGTGCTGTAGAGGTCACTGTTAAGGGGGCGGGTTATTGTGTAAATCACTGTTCAAGAGACTGGTTACTGTGGAGGTCACTAATAAAGGAGCGGCCGCTGTGGAGGTCACGGTTAAAGGGGAGGGCACTGTGGATGTTACTGTTAAGGGGACAGGCCGCTGTGGAAGTCACTGTTAAAGGGACGGGCACTGTGGAGGTCACTGTTAAGGGAGAAGGGGACTGTGGAGATCACTATTAAAGTGGCAGCGGGGTACTGTTGGTCACTGTTAGGGCAACGAGGTATTGTGAGGTCACTGTTAAGGGAGCGGGGTACTGTGGTAGTCACTGTTAAAGGGGCAGGTGCTGTGGAGGTCTCTGTTAAGGGGGCCTGCAATGGTGAAGGCCACGGTTAAGGGGACTGTAACCTATGGTCACTGTTAAGGGGGCGAGTTCCTGTGTAGGTCACTGTACAGGCAATGGGGTGCTATGGAACTCATTGTTAAAGGGGCAGGCTACTGTGAAGGTCAAAGTTAAAGGGTGGGCTGCAGTGGAGGTCACAATTTAAGGAGAGCACTGGCGGGGTCAGTGTTAAAGGGTGGGGGCTGTGGAGGTCACTGTTAAGGGGGCGGGGTACTGTAGAGGTCACTGTTATAGTGGATACTGATATATTTTAACGACACACACAAACATTAAATGAAATAGATGAAATATTCCCATGTGAAGCCGGGTCCTTCAGCTAGTATATATATATATATATATATATATATATATATACACACACACACACACACACACACACAATACAAGAGTTCTAAGAAAATATGGTGACCTGTCAGTAGGATCTTCCTGGCAGGGTTGATCCTGCTGATTAAAATGTTACCTGTTCCTGTTTTTTGAAATTCAGTTGCAGCACTCCCCCAAAATAATATTTTAATTCTTTATGTAAATGAGGGTTTTAGTGCACTGACTGGTGTGGTCAGGCCCCACTTATTAGTGAACTGAGACATCAGATACAGCAGACATCTGGAGCTACTGTCTGTGATTTCCAATAACGCTGATCATAGATACAACCCCTTAGATTCAGTGGTCAACTATGACCAAGGCATCTGAGGCTGCTGTTCCCAGGAGCACTGTGCTCCAGGGCCAGAACAGCTCACCACCTTGGAGATTGGGGGAGCATTGGTTCAGTGTGATAGCCTCAGTTCCATTGAATGATACAAAACACAGCAATAGTTTCTATGGCAGGGTTCCATAGAAACATAATGGAACTCCCCTAGGGCGCAGCCCATGGGAGAGGAGATCAGATGATCACATGTTGAAGTCCCCTAGTCCGACTTAAAAAAGTGAAAAAAAAACCAAAAAAGTTTGTAAAAGTGTGTAAAAATTCAAATCACCCTCCTTTCCCTATAATAAAAACAAAAATAAACAATAAATAATTAAGATAATTTCGACCACCACATCCCAAAAAGCCTGAACTATTAAAATATAAATATCTTTTTCCCACACTGCAATAGAAAAACATAAAAAATGGCTAATTTACTGCTTTTTCTTTGCTTTAACTCCTAAAAAATTCCATAAAAAGTGATCAAAAAGTTATACACACTCCAAAATGGTATTAATAGAAAGTACAGATCACCCGGCAAAAATGAGCCCTCACACAGTTTTGTAGACATAACTAAACATAACTATAAAAAGTTATTGGGCTCAGAATATGATGATGCTAAGGGAAAAAAAAAAATCCCAAAGTTTTGATTTTTTTCAGGGTTAAAACAAGAAAAACTATATAAATGTTGTATCACTTTTTTTTTTCTAATTCCACCTCATTTTAAAATTGGACTGTATGCAATATAAAATGGTGCCATTACAAGGTACAACTTGTCCTGCAAAAAACAAGCCCTCATTTGTCAATGTGAATGGAAAAATAAAAAAAGTTATGGCTCCAGGAAGGCAGAGAGTGATAAACCAAAACAGAAAATCCTCTGGTCAGGCAAGGGTTAATATACAGGGAGTGCAGAATTATTAGGCAAGTTGTATTTTTGAGGATTAATTTTATTATTAAACAACAACCATGTTCTCAATGAACCCAAAAAACTCATTAATATCAAAGCTGAATATTTTTGGAAGTAGTTTTTAGTTTGTTTTTAGTTTTAGCTATTTTAGGGGGATATCTGTGTGTGCAGGTGACTATTACTGTGCATAATTATTAGGCAACTTAACAAAAAACAAATATATACCCATTTCAATTATTTATTTTTACCAGTGAAACCAATATAACATCTCAACATTCACAAATATACATTTCTGACATTCAAAAACAAAACAAAAACAAATCAGTGACCAATATAGCCACCTTTCTTTGCAAGGACACTCAAAAGCCTGCCATCCATGGATTCTGTCAGTGTTTTGATCTGTTCACCATCAACATTGCGTGCAGCAGCAACCACAGCCTCCCAGACACTGTTCAGAGAGGTGTACTGTTTTCCCTCCTTGTAAATCTCACATTTGATGATGGACCACAGGTTCTCAATGGGGTTCAGATCAGGTGAACAAGGAGGCCATGTCATTAGATTTTCTTCTTTTATACCCTTTCTTGCCAGCCACGCTGTGGAGTACTTGGACGCGTGTGATGGAGCATTGTCCTGCATGAAAATCATGTTTTTCTTGAAGGATGCAGACTTCTTCCTGTACCACTGCTTGAGGAAAGGTCTCTTCCAGAAACTGGCAGTAGGACTGGGAGTTGAGCTTGACTCCATCCTCAACCCGAAAAGGCCCCACAAGCTCATCTTTGATGATACCAGCCCAAACCAGTACTCCACCTCCACCTTGCTGGCGTCTGAGTCGGACTGGAGCTCTCTGCCCTTTACCAATCCAGCCACGGGCCCATCCATCTGGCCCATCAAGACTCACTCTCATTTCATCAGTCCATAAAACCTTAGAAAAATCCGTCTTGAGATATTTCTTGGCCCAGTCTTGACGTTTCAGCTTGTGTGTCTTGTTCAGTGGTGGTCGTCTTTCAGCCTTTCTTACCTTGGCCATGTCTCTGAGTATTGCACACCTTGTGCTTTTGGGCACTCCAGTGATGTTGCAGCTCTGAAATATGGCCAAACTGGTGGCAAGTGGCATCTTGGCAGCTGCACGCTTGACTTTTCTCAGTTCATGGGCAGTTATTTTGCGCCTTGGTTTTTCCACACGCTTCTTGCGACCCTGTTGACTATTTTGAATGAAACGCTTGATTGTTCGATGATCACGCTTCAGAAGCTTTGCAATTTTAAGAGTGCTGCATCCCTCTGCAAGATATCTCACTATTTTTGACTTTTCTGAGCCTGTCAAGTCCTTCTTTTGACCCATTTTGCCAAAGGAAAGGAAGTTGCCTAATAATTATGCACACCTAATATAGGGTGTTGATGTCATTAGACCACACCCCTTCTCATTACAGAGATGCACATCACCTAATATGCTTAATTGATAGTAGGCTTTCGAGCCTATACAGCTTGGAGTAAGACAACATGCATAAAGAGGATGATGTGGTCAAAATACTCATTTGCCTAATAATTCTGCACGCAGTGTATATATATATATATATTTTTTTTTGTCCCCTCATGGGTGATAGATAACTTCAGTAAACTGTCCCTTCTATTTGTCATCTGGTCTTT
This sequence comes from Bufo bufo, assembly GCF_905171765.1. NCBI lineage: Eukaryota > Metazoa > Chordata > Amphibia > Anura > Bufonidae > Bufo > Bufo bufo. Next base: position 81,887,749 of record NC_053391.1, read on the forward strand.
TGGGTATATATCAGCATAGCTCATTCAACTCCTGCAATCTAATGCAGTCTAATGGACACAGATAATACAGCGTGATGTTATTGGCACCGATTCACAATCTAATGCATTAGCCTGCCCAGCTTTGTTATATCTCCAGGAACCTGGTAGACAGTGCTAATTTTTCAGATGCGTTTTGAGTTGTCACAAAATATTTGTTCATTTTACAAGTGGAGAAAATTTGGACTAGTCACGTTGACTTTCTAGCATGTGCCAGGTTCTTTGGCGCTATCATTTTGGGGCTTATGACTGTGACATAATTACAGTGACTGTGCCAGACTCTTGTTGCAGTTCCTGATTTTTGGGAGACATGTGTATATATGTGTGAACAGTTTAGTTTTCCAGTTTTATGATATTGCCTCTCTGTATAATTGTGTATCCCACAAGCACCATTACCTCGGTGATTCTAATTACACTTTGTTTCCCTTTTTACTGAATCTCGTTTCATATTAAATCAGAGATATGTGTCTCAGTATTTATTTTTATGCATAATTACTCCATGGATGACTGTAAAGTTGCATGTTTAAGCTCTTAGTTCAATACGAAACCCTAATGTGCTTTTTTCGATAATACAATGTATATGCTAATTGAGATTAAGGCCTCAGAAAAACACTACAGGGGTTACAACATTGTAAAAAGGATGCAACATAACACTTAAGGGGGAAATCTCGCCAAGTTCAATTTCTGACATGTATTATGGAAATATCAGAAAATTATATTGGCGCAGGCAGTGGCGAACCTCCAATGAAAGCAGACTACACAAATGCTATGGGACCCCTAGGGGAAGGGGGCCCGGCCGTAGAAATGGCCTGTCCCCCTAATTATACTTGGGAAGCTGGCTGTTCAGAATAGATGATACCAGGTAGAGAAGGACCTGTGTGATGTCATCCTCATGTGACCAGTCCAGGATAAGAGACCTCAGCAGTTAAAAGAAGTAAGGGGCGAAGGACCTGTGTGAAGTCACCAGGTGAGGGGGTGGAGCTTCTGTGCTGTGTGTGGAGGAGAGGTCATAATGTCCACTGATTCCCTATAATATTACTTTGGTCATGCTGGAACTTGCATCTCTCTCTTCATACCCCTCTCCATTTAATGTCCACTGATGTCCCATAATAACAATTTGGACATACTGGGAGTTGTAGTTTTTTTTCCTGTTACCCACTCCATGTATTGCCATCTAGTTTCCAATAATAGCAATCTGGTCATGATGAGACTTGTAGTTCTCTTATCACTATTGGGATGTTCTGCAGCATCTGAGGTCTGTATTGGGCTTTGTTTACATCTGCGATAGTGACTTTCGCTGTTCTACTCTGTCATAGGAGCACAATGAAAATCATGTTAGTGCCAGATGTGGCACATCACAGACCACAACACCTGACAGATCCCGCTGACTATGATGAGATCTGATGGGTTTCCATCATGAAACCTGCTATGCTGTCTAACTTTTGTCCAGCATTTGTGACCTGATCTGCGACTGAGGCCCCAACAGAGAATTTATCAAAGCCTTTTATGTTCTGTAGCATCAGAATATCATGTTCTCCAGCAACTGAGGTGTGTATTATGAGCTTCTGCAGACATTGAAGTCTGCATTATGATGTTCTGCAGCAGCTGAGGCGTGTATTAATATGTTCTGTAGCAGCTGAGTTGTGTATTAAGAGCAAAGGTGTGTATTAGGAGATTCTGAAGCAGCTGAGGTGTATATTATGAGGTTATGCAGCAGCTGAGGCATGTATTATGATGTTCTATAGCTGCTGAGGTGTGTATTAGGAGGTTATACAACAGCTCGGGTGTGTACTATGAGGTTCTATAGCAGCTGCGGTGTGTAATGTTATGTTCTGCTGCAGATGAGATGTGTATTATGAGGTTCTGCAGCAGCTGATTTTTCCACAATGTTATAGCTACACCACTGACCATAGAGACTTCAGGAGAACTTTTTTGAAGAAAGTCTGGGGTGAATGCCCCACCCCAAAATTAATGTCTCTTCATGTTGCATTTTTCCAGCCCTAAAGTGAGGCCGGACAAGAAGCACAGCGGTAAGGGGAGGCCGGTCATGAAGAGGGTTTTGGCTGTGAGGAGACGGGTGAGTTAAGGGTTAAGGTGCAGAGGTAGGAAGTTAGAAAGGGCGGGAGTAGTCATGAGAACGAGGGGGAGGGGCTGCTGGTCAGAGTGAGGAGGAGGCCGGGGGCAGAGGCATTCTGCCAGGAAAAGCAAACGCCCACCCTCCCGTCCCTAGTTTTTGGCGGTGATGGATAAATAAAAAAAATAAAAAAAAGTATAGTGGGAATGGGGTTTGTGTAATAGGATTTATTGTTGAGGATGGGGGAGTGATGGTGATGAATGGGGGGTTAGAGATTATGACGCTTGTCAGGGAAGGGTGGTAGGTCAGGAGTGTTTGTCATAGCACTCATGGAGGCGGGGGAGGTCCTGGAAGTGAAAATATGGTGGTATCTGAGAATGGGAGGGCCCCGCGGTAGGGGCTGGACTCTCATGGAGGAGCCGGTACTAACAAACTAGGCGTCCATCAGTTGCTGCCTCCGAGCTGGGTTCAACGGCTGGGGGCAAGATGGAGTCGCAGGTTTGTTACGGTGTTTATGAGGTTATTGGGGCTTCTAGGACCTCCCTCGTTATTGGTTAATTTATTAAGTTATGTTATGTATTTATTTAATAAACGGCTGCTGTGGCCAATTAAATCCAAGCAGTGGTGTTGTGTGTTCATTTATATGGGGCTGGGAAGGAGTGACATATTATGTGGGGATAAGGGACCGAACATATAGCCAATTCCCTCTTCATGAGAATTCTATGAGCAAATGCTTGAAAATGACACCATATGTAGAGTATGCGGTATTAAAAAAATGACTGTATTGAATTTTTTAGGATGAGTCTTAGTTTTTATAACAACCATTTTAGGGTATATAATGTAATAAATAACTAATTTTGGGGGAGGGATAAAAGACAGCAATTTCAAAAAATTTTGAAAGGATTTTTATTAATAGCGTTCACTGTGTGCGAAAAATAACAGGATAACTTTATCGTGTGGATCAGTACAATTATGATGATACAGAATTTATTTATTTATTATGTTCTACTACTTACAATAAAAAACATTTTTTTCATATTTTGTTTTTATAAATCCACTTAGGTGCTGTGATCGCAGTTCACTGCAACAACTGAGGAGTTGGACAGCTAATTAGATGTAGAAGAATAAATAGATGAGTGCTTTTCTTATCACACGTTTTCTTTAACCCCCTCCACGCCCCATACGTGGCAATCAGACCGCAATTACGCTCTCTGATATGGGAGGAGATAACATGAATAGTCATCCCTTTTCCTGGGGCAATTTGAACCTACAGTAGAGAGACAAGAGAAAGATCTGTGAATTGCCATCTTCCTCCTCTTCCTCCATACTCTCTGTTTGTCCCTGTCCAATTCCCTCTCTTCTCCTCCACACAGAGTAGATCTGATCTGTTTGAGAGTTGCAATGACAGTATATGTCGCTCTCAATACAACCTGCTCTAGTTCAGCTTAGACCATGGCTAGTGGCTTTAATTCAGATCTTGTTTTACAGCTTTGAGACAAGAACACGGCTGTAGCTGCATTCCAGCCTGAGATAGAGCTCTCAGAAGTGTCCCCATCTGCAGCCAAAGATTGTTGTGCTTGAAAGTGAACATTTCAGAAAAATAATTGTCTTTAAGGCAGATTTAATTTTCAGCGGATTTATGCAATGAAACTGAAGAATGCGGAGGACTGTGATTGGCTGAAGCAGTCACAAGCCATATACCAACATGTCAGCGCTGCAGTTACTAAACAAGCAGGTACAGGAGGACCAGAGCAGTGGCAGAGAGAACAGTGCTGAAGGAAAAGATGAGTATATCACCATTTTTTATTTTAACAAATTATCTTTAACTATCTCAGACAACTGTTTTACACCTCCCCAGTGAGTTTACAATATTATGTATTTATTTTTGAAATGCTGTCAGCCGAGCCTTTTAGGTGATATAATTTCCTCTGAAATCAAACAGTAGCCAAGCACTATGGAGCACTGCACTGGGGGTGGATCCCCCGAAGTTATGTAGAGGCGCCTGCTCTACATAACTTTGGAGGATCAACCACCGTTTCCAAATGTAAGACAGCTTCCTTGTCTTATGTTTAGGACATTTTCTATGCCTAAGGCCTCTAGCACACAAACTTATTTTTATTCCGTGTCCGTTCTGTTTTTTTTGCGGACCTAAACGGAACCATTCATTTAAATGGGTCCGCAAAAAAACGGAAACTCTGTGTGCATTCCATTTCCATATTTCCGTTCCGCAAAAACATAGAACATGTCCTATTATCTGGACATCATCCGTATTTTTTGCGGATCCGTTTTTGCGGACTGCATAATACATACAATGGAAGAAAAATCCAGCTTCACGTCACAGGAAAACTTTATTCATGCAGTTAAAATCATCAAATACAGGACAGTTTCGTCAACGCGTTTCAGACCATGTAAGAATTTTGGTCCTTCTTCATGACCATGTCATGAAGAAGGACGAAATTTGTTACATGGTCTGAAACGCGTTGACGAAAATGTCCTGTATTTGAAGATTTTAACCGCATGAATAAAGTTTTCCTGCTATGACGTGAAGCTGGATTTTTCTTCCATTATTTGTCTTAACCGCAACCAGGTGCGGTATCCTTGCTCGTCTATTAATAGGAATAGGTGAGAGCTGCATAATACATACGGCCGTGTGCAACAGGCCTAAACCAGGCGTGGAAAATGATGAATAAGATAGTCCTGCCAACCTGTCCTCTTCTCCGCCTATGCTACGCCCACTTTTTTTTAGACCTGTCTTGAGCAGGGAAAAGTTGTAGAATGAGCCGCAAATGACCTTTGCACCGCAATGTGCGCCATAAATACGATTAATGTAGGCATATTTCTGGTTAGTAAATGACCCCCTATATCTCAATGCAGTTAGCTTCACCTAGTGGTGGAAAACAATTTCACTGTATTGGGAAGCAGTAAAAGCAGATTATTGCTAGACCCCCTTCCTTCACTGGGAATGTAACTAGTCTGCAGTGATGCTCCTCTTGCCCTAAATGTGCTTTCTATAAAACTCTTGTTTCTCAGTTGTTGTTTTTTTATATTGTCTTTAGCTTATTAATATCCATGACCTTGGTTTGGTACATCTGAAAATTTCCTGATTCTCTCTCACTTTTTCAGAGGGATAAAATGCTGTAGTCGTATATATCGTAACTTTTGGCCAGTTTCAGACATCCATATGTAGTCTAGGAAAAATGGTAAGTTGTCTACATCATTGTGATTAATGAGGTGGTGTGTTTCTGCCTAACGTTGGGTCTACTGTCCTATACTCAAATGATGCTGTGAGTTCAAGAGAACAAAAGTAAAAGCAAACAGAGTGCAACAGCACTCTGCAAACATAGAACACACATACAGTACAGACCAAAAATTTGGACACACCTTCTTATTCAAAAAGTTTTCTTTATTTTCATGACTATGAAGGCATCAAAACTATGAATTAACACATGTGAAATTATATACATAACAAACAAGTGTGAAACAACTGAAAATATTCTAGGTTCTTCAAAGTAGCCACTTTTTGCTTTGATTACTGCTTTGCACTCTCTTGGCATTCTCTTGATGAGCTTCAAGAGGTAGTCCCCTGAAATGGTCTTCCAACAGTCTTGAAGGAGTTCCCAGAGATGCTTAGCACTTGTTGGCCCTTTTGCCTTTACTCTGCGGTCCAGCTCACCCCAAACCATCTCGATTGGGTTCAGGTCCGGTGACTGTGGAGGCCAGGTCATCTGGTGCAGCACCCCATCACTCTACTTCATGGTCAAATAGCCCTTACTTTCAAAGTTTTCCCAATTTTTCGGCTGACTGACTGACCTTAATTTCTTAAAGTAATGATGGTCACTCGTTTTTCTTTACTTAGCTGCTTTTCTCTTGCCATAATACAAATTCTAAGTCTATTCAGTAGGACTATCAGCTGTGAATCCACCTGACTTCTCCTCAACGCAACTGATGGTCCCAACCCCATTTATAAGGCAAGAAATCCCACTTATTAAACCTGACAGGGCACACCTATGAAGTGAAAACCATTTCAGGGGACTACCTCTTGAAGCTCATCAAGAGAATGCCAAGAGTGGGCAAAGCAGTAATCAAAGCAAAAGGTGGCTATTTTGAAGAAACTAGAATATGACATATTTTCAGTTGTTTCACACTTGTTTGTTATGTATATAATTCCACATATGTTAATTCATAGTTTTGATGCCTTCAGTGTGAATCTACAATTTTCATAGTCATGAAAATAAAGAAAACTCTTTGAATGAGAAGGTGTGTCCAAACTTTTGGTCTGTACTGTATATATATATATATATATATATATATATATATATATATATATACACTGCTCAAAAAAATAAAGGGAACACAAAAATAACACATCCTAGATCTGAATTAATTAAATATTCTTCTGAAATACTTTGTTCTTTACATAGTTGAATGTGCTGACAAGAAAATCACACAAAAATTTAAAAATGGAAATCAAATTTTTCAACCCATGGAGGTCTGGATTTGGAGTCACCCTCAAAATTTAAGTGGAAAAACACACTACAGGCTGATCCAACTTTGATGTAATGTCCTTAAAACAAGTCAAAATGAGGCTCAGTAGTGTGTGTGGCCTCCACGTGCCTGTATGACCTCCCTACAACGCCTGTGCATGCTCCTGATGAGGTGGTGGACGGTCTCCTGAGGGATCTCCTCCCAGACCTGGACTAAAGCATCTGCCAACTCCTGGACAGTCTGTGGTGCAACGTGACATTGGTGGATAGAGCGAGACATGATGTCCCAGATGTGCTCAATTGGATTCAGGTCTGGGGAACGGGCGGGCCAGTCCATAGCAACAATGCCTTCGTCTTGCAGGAACTGCTGACACACTCCAGCCACATGAGGTCTATCATTGTCTTGCATTAGGAGGAACCCAGGGCCAACCGCACCAGCATATGGTCTCACAAGGAGTCTGAGGATCTCATCTCGGTACCTAATGGCAGTCAGGCTACCTCTGGCGAGCACATGGAGGGCATTCCAAAGAAATGCCACCCCACACCATTACTGACCCAATGCGAAACCGGTCATGCTGGAGGATCTTGCAGGCAGCAGAACGTTCTCCGCGGCATCTCAAGACTCTGTCACGTCTGTCACATGTGCTCAGTGTGAACTTGCTTTCATCTGTGAAGAGCACAGGGCGCCAGTGGCGAATTTGCCAATCTTGGTGTTCTCTGGCAAATGCCAAACGTCCTGCACGGTGTTGGGCTGTAAGCACAACCCCTACCTGTGGACGTCGGGCCCTCATATCACCCTCATGGAGTCTGTTTCTGACCGTTTGAGCAGACACATGCACATTTGTGGCCTGCTGGAGGTCATTTTGCAGGGCTCTGGCAGTGCTCCTCCTGTTCCTCCTTGCACAAAAGCGGAGGTAGCGGTCCTGCTGCTGGGTTGTTGCCCTCCTACGGCCTCCTCCACGTCTCCTGATGTACTGGCCTGTCTCTTGGTAGCGCCTCCATGCTCTGGACACTACGCTGACAGACACAGCAAACCTTCTTGCCACAGCTCGCATTGATGTGCCATCCTGGATAAGCTGCACTACCTGAGCCACTTGTGTGGGTTGTAGACTCCGTCTCATGCTACCACTAGAGTGAAAGCACCGCCAGCATTCAAAAGTGACCAAAACATCAGCCAGGAAGCATAGGAACTAAGAATTGGTCTGTGGTCACCACCTGCAGAACCACTCCTTTATTGGGGGTGTCTTGCTAATTGCCTATAATTTCCACCTGTTGTCTATCCCATTTGCACAACAGCATGTGAAAATGATTGTCACTCAGTGTTGCTTCCTAAGTGGACAGTTTGATTTCATAGAAGTGTGATTGACTTGGAGTTACATTGTGTTGTTTAAGTGTTCCCTTTATTATTTTGAGCAGTGTATATATATATATATATATATATATATATATATATATACTCAAATCGCCCACCTTTCCCTATAATTAAATAAAATAAAGAATAGGAAAATAAACATAGGGATTTTCAAATTCCAAAATGCATGAACTGTTAATGTACAAATGTATTTATCCAGTACGGCGAACACTATGATTAAAAAAAAAAATCAAAATGACCAATCTGCAGATTCTTTTTTCGTTTCACCTCCCAAAAAATTGAATAAAAAGTGCTCCACACACCAAAAGGGTATCAATAAAAAATGCAGATCACCCGCAAACAATGAACCCTCACAAAGCTCCATAGATGGAAATAGAGTGTATAAAAAAGTTATGAAAGTCAGAATATGGCGATGCAAATAAAAAAAATACACAGTTTTAGTTTTTTCATTATCAAAACGCAAGAAAAACTAAAAAAAAGTTGTCCTTGATTGAAAATGAAGGGAACCAGTCAGTGTTACTGCACAGGGAAAACCATAAAAATGAAACCCAAAAAACTATGACATAATTGTGTGGAAAAAGCATGTGAACCTTTTGGATTTAATAACTGTCACGGATGATGTTGCAGATAGCTGGATCTTATGAATAAGCGTCCGACTGACTTGATCTCAAACTAAGGAGCATATAGGTGAGCCCTATAAAACCCTAAGAGCTCTCCCTGACTGCTATGCCCAGGCAAGGGTCTCAATGGTAGACGATTGCATGCCCACGTACCTATGACTGTGTGACACCTGAAAACCCTATAATAGTGAGGGGACACGACCACCGTCTCCCTGCACTTAATACGGACGGAGTCAGGGTCACCTAGAATCAATGTGGGGGATTGGGTCAGGACAACCTGTATGTAGGTGCACATCACTATGGCGAAATACATATACAAACGGAAAATACAAATGTGATCGCACTCTGCATCCAGCATTCTGCCCTGCCTCCATGCTGGATGAGGCATTGGTGTACATTTTGGCCAAAGCGTAATAAGCCACTCACCATGTCAAGGTCGCCTCTATTGAGTGGTCCCTAACACTAGTTCCTACCTGTTTATGGGCCATGACAGCCACACAAAGTCCAGGGAATGCAGGTCAGCATGCAAGCCAAGCACACTCTGCTTTTAACCCCGTCCGGTGCCATTACAGCTTTCATCGGATCCAGGGATGCAAGTACCAACATGCACGCTGAGCCCACCATATACTTCTCCTGGAGCCAAATGGCTACTGGTAGGTTCTATATAAGCAAACTCAGTTTTATACTGACTTTAAAACCAGCCTCCAGGACAGATTGACTGGTCAGGTGTGCATGACTCCAAGGAGATCGCCACGCCTCCAATATATACTACAAAGAAAAAATGTGGGGGATTGGGTCAGCACAACCTGTATGTAGGTGCACATCACTATGGCGAAATACATATACAAACGGAAAATACAAATGTGATCGCACTCTGCATCCAGCATTCTGCCCTGCCTCCATGCTGGATGAGGCATTGGTGTACATTTTGGCCAAAGCATAATAAGCCACTCACCACGTCAAGGTCGCCTATATTGAGTGGTCCCTAACACTAGTTCCTACCTGTTTATGGGCCATGAGAGCCACACAAAGTCCAGGGAATGCAGGTCAGCATGCAAGCCAAGCACACTCTGCTTTTAACCCCGTCAGGTGCCATTACAGCTTTCATCGGATCCAGGGATGCAAGTACCAACATGCACGCTGAGCCCACCATATACTTCTCCTGGAGCCAAATGGCTACTGGTAGGTTCTATATAAGCAAACTCAGTTTTATACTGACTTTAAAACCAGCCTCCAGGCTTGCATGCTGACCTGCATTCCCTGGACTTTGTGTGGCTGTCATGGCCCATAAACAGGTAGGAACTAGTGTTAGGGACCACTCAATAGAGGCGACCTTGACGTGGTGAGTGGCTTATTACGCTTTGGCCAAAATGTACACCAATGCCTCATCCAGCATGGAGGCAGGGCAGAATGCTGGATGCAGAGTGCGATCACATTTGTATTTTCCGTTTGTATATGTATTTCGCCATAGTGATGTGCACCTACATACAGGTTGTGCTGACCCAATCCCCCACATTGATTCTAGGTGACCCTGACTCCGTCCGTATTAAGTGCAGGGAGACGGTGGTCGTGTCCCCTCACTATTATAGGGTTTTCAGGTGTCACACAGTCATAGGTACGTGGGCATGCAATCGTCTATCATTGAGACCCTTGCCTGGGCATAGCAGTCAGGGAGAGCTCTTAGGGTTTTATAGGGCTCACCTATATGCTCCTTAGTTTGAGATCAAGCCAGTCGGACGCTTATTCATAAGATCCAGCTATCTGCAACATCATCCGTGACAGTTATTAAATCCAAAAGGTTTACATGCTTTTTCCACACAATTATGTCATAGTTTTTTGGGTTTCATTTTTATGGTTTTCCCTGTGCAGTAACACTGACTGGTTCCCTTCATTTTCAATCAAGGACAACTTTTTTTTAGTTTTTCTTGTGTTTTGATAATGAAAAAACTAAAATTGTGTATTTTTTTTTATTTGCATCGCCATATTCTGACTCTCATAACTTTTTTATACACTCTATTTCCATCTATGGAGCTTTGTTAGGGTTCATTGTTTGCGGGTGATCTGCATTTTTTATTGATACCCTTTTGGTGTGTGGAGCACTTTTTATTCAATTTTTTGGGAGGTGAAACGAAAAAAGAATCTGCAGATTGGTCATTTTGATTTTTTTTTTTAATCATAGTGTTCGCCGTACTGGATAAATACATTTGTACATTAACAGTTCATGCATTTTGGAATTTGAAAATCCCTATGTTTATTTTCCTATTCTTTATTTAATTTAATTATAGGGAAAGGTGGGCGATTTGAGTATATATATATATATATATATATATATATATATATGTACAGTACAGACAAAAAGTTTGGACACACCTTCTCATTCAAAGAGTTTTCTTTATTTTCATGACTATAAAAATTGTAGATTCACACTGAAGGCATCAAAACTATGAATTAACACATGTGGAATTATATACATAACAAACAAGTGTGAAACAACTGAAAATATGTCATATTCTAGGTTCTTCAAAGTAGCCACCTTTTGCTTGGATTACTGCTTTGCACACTCTTGGCATTCTCTTGATGAGCTTCAAGAGGTAGTCCCCTGAAATGGTTTTCACTTCACAGGTGTGCCCTGTCAGGTTTAATAAGTGGGATTTCTTGCCTTATAAATGGGGTTGGGACCATCAGTTGCGTTGAGGAGAAGTCAGGTGGATACACAGCTGATAGTCCTACTGAATAGACTGTTAGAATTTGTATTATGGCAAGAAAAAAGCAGCTTAGTAAAGAAAAACGAGTGGCCATCATTACTTTAAGAAATGAAGGTCAGTCAGTCAGCCGAAAAATTGGGAAAACTTTGAAAGTAAGGGCTATTTGACCATGAAGGAGAGTGATGGGGTGCTGCGCCAGATGACCTGGCCTCCACAGTCACCGGACCTGAACCCAATCGAGATGGTTTGGGGTGAGCTGGACCGCAGAGTGAAGACAAAAGGGCCAACAAGTGCTAAGCATCTCTGGGAACTCCTTCAAGACTGTTGGAAGACCATTTCAGGGGACTACCTCTTGAAGCTCATCAAGAGAAAGCCAAGAGTGTGCAAAGCAGTAATCAAAGCAAAAGGTGGCTACTTTGAAGAACCTAGAATATGACATATTTTCAGTTGTTTCACACTTGTTTGTTATGTATATAATTCCACATGTGTTAATTCATAGTTTTGATGCCTTCATAGTCATGAAAATAATGAAAAAATTTGAATGAGAAGGTGTGTCCAAACTTTTGGTCTGTACTGTATAAATATATTTTTTTTTAGAAAACTATTTTCTAACAAAAATAAAACAAAAATGAAAAATCAGCCCCCCTCCCTAGGATGATTGAACATGCGATCTTCAGATCTACAGTATTCTGCCCTACATTGAATTATCATTGAAATGCAATGCAGATTCACTATGTTCTTATCAAGCCCTGCCACCTGAAGGCCTCCATAAGAACTACAAATGGAAAAGGTTGTGTTTCTTTAGATAGAGCCAGGCTATTGCAAACAATAAAAGGCTTCCCCCATCTCAATGCGGGGAAGCCTTTCAGGGCCCAGGAGCGCAATACTCCTAGGAAAAGCTACTTCACATGCCGTGGTAAAAACTGACCAAGTTTGCAGTTATGGTGCATTTTCTTCCAGCAATGGGAAACAGGTAAATAACACACAGCAAAAATGAAATACATTAATGACAAAATAGTATAACATTAATGTAATTTAAGTCTGCTATGTGTTTTCCCTTTCTAGAAGAAAAGCACCATAACAGGTACAGATGTAGCTGAGCTAAAATTTACTCTGATAACACATGTCACAGTGTTATCTCGTGCCATCTTGTGACAAAAGCCATTGGAATACATTGAAAGAGTTAGTTAAGCTTGGATGCATCTGTATGTTTTTGAAAAAAACACATTTTTTCTTTTGATGCTTTTTTTTTTGCCGCATCCAAAACGCAGCACATCCGCAACATGTGGCAGCACCTTTTGTTGCAACTTGCAACTTATTTCTAAATTTAATTGCCCTTTAAGATATGAAGGTGCTGACCAACTATTTGCCTAAAAGTGGCCAATTTGAAAAATAAACTAATTCCAAGAGTAGAGACTCAAACACAGTGTGAGGAATTGAAATCTCGCTTAATCTCAGTTTAAAAGTACATGAAATGATTTAAAAGAAAGTTATAGCTAAACTTGGCGTAAATATTAACACAAGTCAAATAAATCAGGTTTCAATTATAATTGAAGTCTTAATAAACAGACAAGTCACAATGTGTGAGAAACACAATGTCCCAGACCTGTCATAGAAATAAAGCACCATATAAATAAACAAGTGCTTTGTATAAAGGTTTGTCAGAGTCATCTATTGTACTTGCTGCATTATATCACTTACTTATTATAAATTTCTTTTTTAACCGCTGTCAGCCTGGCCTTTTACGTAAAAACAAATTATATTTTAGATGATATAAATTCCTCTGCAAACAAACAGTAGGCAAGCACTATGGGGCACATTTATTAAGACCGGCTTTTTAGATGCCGGTCTTAATAAAACCCTGGACAGGTCTCTACATAACTTTGGCGGAACCACTGCCGCTTCTAAATGTAAGACAGCTTCATAGCTGTCTTACATTTAGACCATTTTCCACACCTAAAACAGGCGTAGAAAATGGTAAATTAGATGGGCCTGCCGACCTGTCCCCGCCCACCCCACGCCCACTTTTTTAGACGTGCCCTGAGCGGGGAAAAGTCGCATATTGCGGCGCAAATGACCTTTGTGCTGCAATCTGTGCCAGAAGTATGCCTAATATAGGCGTATTTCTGTTTAATTAATGACCCCCTATGTGTTCTCAGAAGATGTATTCATAGGATTAAATGTGAACGATTCACTCAACATTTGATTAGGGTTCAATCCTGTCAGCCCATCAACAACATCGATGACCATTAGAAACAGGACCTCTCATTCAACTTCAGTGTCTGACCTCACAAATTTTCTCAACTCCAAAATATTGCAGAAAGTCTTCCCAGAAGACTAAAAGCTGCTTTGGCTGCAAATTCGGGCCATCTCCATAATAAAGTGGAGGTTTTTATTAGGACCTTGCTGCGGTGCTGCCTCGAAAAACATTGACCCAATTGGCTTTGAAAGCCATGTAATGTCCCTGCCCATAAGAGTTAATCCAGGTTCCCAAAGTGACGTTCACGTTTCTGCACAGCAAGGTTTACAAGGAGCGGCCCATGTTCTCCAAAACGTAACAGCACAAGACAAGGATATTTTATTTATAGCATGCCATTAGCTCCCTAAAGGTAGCAGTATTCACTAAGTGGTACAGCAGTGACTGCACCACCAGCAACTTGTCCTAATGGATTGCTGTTCATGTAGGGTTGTTTCCTGGTCAAACATACTATTATTGAGAGCTGACAATGCAGCAGAGTAGAAATAGGAAGAATAGTTTGAGAGGAGAAGCTTTATGATGTATGAACTAGCGATGATAAGGACACAGTGCTACATGTGGATGTAGCCTAGCTGTTGCAAAGAAACCAGCTAGTAGCCACTTCTATTGTCCCACAGTAAATGGTGTGCTGTATTGTGTGCTGCACTAGAGCCGTGATGCCTACATTTGTGCTTATTTTAATGCTGAAGATCTTGCACATAGCAATCCACTGTGGTCTACTACTACGACTGATAATACTAGGCAAATGGCTGGTGCTGCTGCTCCTGCTATTAATCAAATTCTGTGTTTACCAGTGATGATTATTTACTTTTTACTACTCTGTATGTGATTTGTCTATTTTACCTTATATTTAATTACACTTAGTAAATATATTTTTATCACTAAGCCTGCATGAGCTTATTCATTCTCAAATCTTTTGAATTCATGTTTTAAAACACTTGATGTCAGAAGATGTGAGCAAATGAATATGCTTTTTGTTGATCGGGTGATACAGAGAAAGTAGTTTGGTACCACCACTTGAGATCACTGCCTTTCTGGGGAATGTAATAATCTGTGGGTGAATTATTAATGGTTGCACTGGTTGTGTGAATCTGTGGGGCTGTAGATGGCATGGTAGAATCTAGCAAGGTTCTAGTGAAAATCTGTAAGAATTGAGTAGTGAGGTCTTGCAGATTGTGAATATCAGAGGTTCTGTGATGTTGATAGGGTTCTGATGATTTTTCTAACAGTGCAGTGTCAAGATAGTAATCTCTGGCACTAGCAAGACAAAAGCGCCAATGTGTCTAGATTGATCAAAATGGCACTTGTGTTAAATGTTCAGAAATGAACTAAGTCTTTCTTACCCTAATGCTGTGTGTGTCCAAGTTATGGCATTAGAGCAAGGTTTGAAATTTTGTAACTAGAATTAAGAATAAGACTTTGTTACCATAATGTTGTGTGTGTGTGTGCCCATAGCAATGAATCCGATTCCACCTCTTATTTTCCAAAGGGCTGTCAAAAATGAAAGGTAGAATGTGAATGGGTATGGCTTTGAGTTGTTGTGGATGTGTGAAGTTTTAGTGGAGAAGACTTTGAGCATATGTCTGAGGAAGACTGAGTATGTGCCTCAGGAAAGCTGGATGAATGCTTAAGAGATAAAAGTCAGGAAGGAGGGGGGGGGGGTGACTGCTGAAGAATGTGTAGAGGGGGAGGGGAAAGGAATAAGTATCAGAGTCTGATAGAAGAGCCAAGATTGGTTTAATAATGTTTCTTTCTTCTTTTCTGAGCAGCTAATTGTCCTCTGTGAACCCAGCCTTAAAGAAAAATTATTATATATGTGCACCTCCAATTAAGGCCACATGGCATATAAAATGATTAAGGGATGTGTGATATCATTGTGCACATATAACAAAAATGTTTTGAGTATGCTGTCATGTTTTAAGCTTTAGATTGATTACAGATTGAAGATCAGAAGAGGTTGGTAAGTAATGGCAGATACATCTAAGGCTACTTTCACACCAGCGTCTTTGCTGGATCAGTCATGGATCAGCAAAAACACTTCTGTTATGATAATACAACTGTCTGCAACCGTTAAGAACGGATCCAGTTGTATTATCTCTAAAATGGCCAAGACGGATCTGTCTCTAAAGCCATTGTAAGTCAATGGGGGACGGATCCATTTTCTTTTGTGTCCGAGAAAACGGATCTGCCACCATTGACTTACAGTGTGTTATGACGGATCTGTCTTGCTCCGCTCCACATCGCGGACAGAAATGCATTCTGGGGCATTCCGTTTCGTTCAGTTCAGTTTTGTCCCCATTGACAATGAATGGGGACAAAACGGAAGCGTTTTGCTGCGCTATTGAGATCCTATGATGAGTATCAATAGCGGAAAGGGAAAACGCTGGGGTGAACGTAGCCTAATAGAGATCAGTCTTAATTCTGGGTGTGGTTTGTATGTGTGTTTTCAGGAAAGCTGGATGGCTGAATGGTTTCAGGGATATCTCACACAGAGGGGGCTTATAGCTGAGAGCAGTATGGCAGCCATAAATCATTCATTAGAATGTGAGGTGTGGCTTTGAGTTGTTGTTGTGGATGTTTTGGTGGAGAAGAATTTGTTGGATGCTCAGCAGACCTGTATGTGAAGTCTGTATTCCAAGAATAAGGTTGTGGTTATGAGCTGTGTGTGGATATGAACAAATGATGCTGCAGCAAGGAATGGAAATGTGAATGTATATGTAATAAGAAGGTGGAGTACATTTTTTTAATAATGCGCATTGGGCATTTTAATATTTTCTTGGGAGATTTTACTTTTTTCTTTTATTGGTGGCAAAATTTTTGATTGAGCTCAACATTTTGTATTGAATTCCATAAAACATCTGTGATGGAAACATTTTCTATGGGCCCTTCATGTGTTCATGTCTGTATTGTCAGATTTGTTTGTTTCTATGTTTGTTGTTACATGTTATATGCTGAATGTTTAAATAACACCAGAGATCTGTCCTCGTGAAACGTTGTCTCATTTCAGCAAATAGCATTTATTATGTAGAGAAAGTTAATACAAGCCAGTTACTCATATACTTTTATTATTCATGTTGCCTCTTTTGCTGGCTTGATTCATTTTTCCATCACATTATAAAAAGAGATGAGAGATTCGAAGCTGACGAAGTGGAATTCGATCCGAATTTCAGGAAAAATTTGATTCACACCGAATCTGAATTTCCTCATGCTTCGTGGTAACGAATCACATTTTATCCTAAAATGGCTGCTGCACGTGTTAGGACATGGAGCAAAGAACTCTGGGAACGAGGGATCACCCACAATGCCATGCATGCAGCCAATCAGCAGCCAGCCATCCCTGTGATGTCACAGCCCTATACATAAATAGCCTCAGCCATCTTGGATTCAGCCATTTTCCAGTGTACTTAGTGCAGGGAGAGATGTCCGCAGGTGCTAGGGACAGTGGTAGAAAAGTCTTTAAAACTTCTATTTTGCTGTATAGAAGTTCAGGGAAAGGATAGGGAGGAATCATTCCACAGTATTGAAGCAGAACAGGGTTCATTAGGGGAGGTTACAGACTGGGTAATAGGAACAATCCTATTGCAACTTGCTGCACTAACTGCGGAACCAAATTGCCATTATACAGCTCTGTAATTCCAGCAAACCATTCTTGTTATTGGGGTGTAAGTGCTGTTTGATACAGCCATTAACAGGGTTTATTACAAGGAAATATTTCTACATCTTATTTGCTCTTGTGTGGTGCAGTTATATGTTCTAAAGCATTTTTTGGCTTGTATTAGTGGGGAAAAAAAGGGCTCATTAGTCATTGTGTGGTGAAGTGAGAAAATTACAGCCCTTTTTAGTGTGTATTAGTGCCAAAAAAAAAATATTATTTGCTGTTCAGCGGTGCAGTTATATGTTCTAAAGCCCTTTTTGGCATGTTTTAGTGGCAAAAATATATATATTATTTGCCGTTCAGTGGTGCAGTTTTATGTTCTAAATCCCTTCTTGGCGTGTATTAGTGGCAGAAAAAAATCATATTTGCCGTTCTGTGGTGCAGTTATATGTTCTAAAGCCTTTTGTGGCGTGTATAAGTGGAAAAAAGTAAGGGCCTATTTGGCGTTCAGCGCTGTGGTTATATGTTCTAAAGCCTTTTTGTGGCGTGTATAAGTGGAAAAAAGTAAGGGCCTATTTGCCATTCAGCGGTGAAGTTATATGTTCTAAAGCCTTCTTGGCGTGTATTAGTGGGAAAAAAAGGACTTATTAGCCGTTATGTGGTGAAGTGAGAAAATTACACACTTTTCTGGGGTGTTTTAATTTCCTTTTTATTTATTTATTTGATCTAACAGTCTATCAGACAGAGAAGTGCCAGGCCCTGCATAGGGGAGTGGCAGATGCCTAAATGTTTTTGGTTCAGGCACAGGTCGCAGCAGAGTAAGGGGGCGTGGCAGCAGGAATTGCAGCGAGAGGCCTGAGCTCCCGGTGTCATCTAGCGGTCGTTTCTTGACCAGCAACCCAGCGGTTCTTGAATGGTTGACTCAGTCATCCACTTCATCCCAAGTGACATCAGACACCCCCAGCAAAGAGTCGTGGGTTCATCAGACGCAACCCGTAGTTGGCATGGCCTGGGAGCAGGCCCTGTGCCCTCACCTGCCCTCAAACTGGCTCTGTCCTTTTCTGTTCCCTCAGCCAGACAAGTATTATATGCTGTGGGCTCAGCTCCACTGTACAGCGAGGACGAGATACTAGAGGACAGTCAGCAGCTACCGGCCAGCCAAGATATGGAGAAGACATCCGCTGCTTCCTCTGGTAGGCGGGCAAGTAGTGATAAGGAGAGTGGTGTGGGAGCTGGTGTTGCGAGCAAGCAGGCTCCTGACCCAGAGACCATTGAGGAGGACATCAGTGACATGCAGACAGTATTCGATGATGATGACGTATCTGATCACACTTGGGAGCCGTGTGAATTAGGGGCTTCATCATCATCGAAAGAAGAGGGTGGCAGCTTGCTCGTGAGGCAGCAGCGGAGCCAGCAAGTCGCTAGCGTGGCCGGGATACAGCAGGGTGGCAGCAGTCGGAGGTTGGGAGCCAAACATGCCTGGGGTAGACCTCCCGCTTCGCAGTAGCCTACCTGCCCAGAAAGTAGTGGTGCAGAAGTTCACAGAAGCAGCGGCGGAAGCAGTAAGTCAGTGCGGAGTGTTGGAGGTAAAATCACCTACTTGACTGTGTGGCTGTTTTTTTAAGCCGTCGGAGGAGGTGAACATGGCCATTTGTAGAATCTGTGGGCAGAAGGTGAAGCGTGGCCAAGGTGCCAATGTTGGCACTATGGCCCTGCGTCAACATATGCAGCGTCACCATAAAGTGACCTGGGAGAACCGTGGCTCCGTTGTGGTGGTCCAGCCTGCCGCAGCAACCGCTGCATCACCTAGTGGCACACACCCGATTTCAGGCAGTCAAGGCTCCACCACCTCAGCCGAAGGGAGCTGTCTGTCCTTCCCTTCATCTGGTCCCGATGCTCCTGCTCATCCTCCTACTCCTCGTCAGTCACTCCGTCAGCAATCGATCACCGAAGCGATTGCCAAGAGAAAACAGTATGCGGGCTCTTATCCAACTGCGCAGAAGCAGAATTTTCCCCTAGCCAAGTTGCTGGTGCTGCAGTCCCTTCCTTTCCAAGTGATGGACTCTGCACCTTTCAAAGAACTGATGGCTTGTGCCGAGCCGAGGTAACATAGTAACATAGTACAAACCGGATTCCAAAAAAGTTGGGACACTATACAAATCGTGAATAAAAACTGAATGCAATGATGTAGAGGTGCCAACTTCTAATATTTTATTCAGAATAGAACATAAATCACGGAACAAAAGTTTAAACTGAGAAAATGTACCATTTGAAGGGAAAAATATGTTGAATCAGAATTTCATGGTGTCAACAAATCCCAAAAAAGTTGGGACAATGCCATTTTCACCACTGTGTGGCATCTACCCTTCTTCTTACAACACTCAACAGACGTCTGGGGACCGAGGAGACCAGTTTCTCAAGTTTAGAAACAGAAATGCTCTCCCATTCTTGTCTAATACAGGCCTCTAACTGTTCAATCGTCTTGGGCCTTCTTTGTTGCACCTTCCTCTTTATGATGCGCCAAATGTTCTCTATAGGTGAAAGATCTGGACTGCAGCCTGGCCATTTCAGTACCCGGATCCTTCTCCAACGCAGCCATGATGTTGTGATTGATGCAGAATGTGGTCTGGCATTATCTTGTTGAAAAATGCAGGGTCTTCCCTGAAAGAGATGACGTCTGGATGGGAGCATATGTTGTTCTAGAACCTGAATATATTTTTCTGCATTGATGGTGCCTTTCCAGACATGCAAGCTGCCCATGCCACACGCACTCATGCAACCCCATACCATCAGAGATGCAGGCTTCTGAACTGAGCGTTGATAACAACTTGGGTTGTCCTTGTCCTCTTTGGTCCGGATGACATGGCGTCCCAGATTTCCAAAAAGAACTTTGAATCGTGACTCGTCTGACCACAGAACAGTCTTCCATTTTGCCACACTCCATTTTAAATGATCCCTGGCCCAGTGAAAACGCCTGAGCTTGTGGATCTTGCTTAGAAATGGCTTCTTCTTTGCACTGTAGAGTTTCAGCTGGCAACGGCGGATGGCACGGTGGATTGTGTTCACTGACAATGGTTTCTGGAAGTATTCCTGAGCCCATTCTGTGATTTCCTTTACAGTAGCATTCCTGTTTGTGGTGCAGTGTCGTTTAAGGGCCCGGAGATCACGGGCATCCAGTATGGTTTTACGGCCTTGACCCTTACGCACAGAGATTGTTCCAGATTCTCTGAATCTTCGGATGATGTTATGCACAGTTGATGATGATAGATGCAAAGTCTTTCCAATTTTTCGCTGGGTAACACCTTTCTGATATTGCTCCACTATCTTTCTGCGCAACATTGTGGGAATTGGTGATCCTCTACCCATCTTGGCTTCTGAGAGACACTGCCACTCTGAGAAGCTCTTTTTATACCCAATCATGTTGCCAATTGACCTAATTAGTGTTAATTGGTCTTCCAGCTCTTCGTTATGCTCAAATTTATTTTTTCCAGCCTCTTATTGCTACTTGTCCCAACTTTTTTGGGATTTGTTGACACCGTGAAAATTGGAATCAACGTATTTTTCCTTTAAAATTATACATTTACTCGGATTAAACGTTTGATCTGTCATCTACGTTCTATTACAAATAAAATATTGACATTTGCCATCTCCACATCATTGCATTCAGTTTTTATTCACAATTTGTTTAGTGTCCCAACTTTTTTCGAATCCGGTTTGTACATAAGGCCGAAAAAAGACATTTGTCCATCCAGTTCGGCCTGTCATCCTGCAAGTTGATCCAGAGGAAGGCAAAAAAAAAAACTGTGAGGTAGAAGCCAATTTTCCCCACTTTAGGGGAATAAAAAAATTCCTTCCCGACTCCAATCAGGCAATCAGAATAACTCCCTGGATCAACTCTCTAGTAGCTATAGCCTGTAATATTATTACACTTAAGAAATACATCCAGGCCCCTCTTGAATTCCTTTATTGTACTCACCATCACCACCTCCTCAGGCAGAGAGTTCCCTAGTCTCACTGCTCTTACCGTAAAGGATACTCTTCTATGTTTGTGTACAAACCTTCTTTCCTCCAGACGCAGAGGATGTCCCCTTGTCACAGTCCTTGGGATAAATAGATGATGGGATAGATCTCTGTACTGACTCCTGATATATTTAGACATAGTAATTAGATCTCCCCTCAGTCATCTTTTTTCTAAAGTGAATAACCCTAATTTTGATAATCTTTCAGGGTACTATAGTTGCCCCATTCCAGTTATTACTTTAGTTGCCCTCCTCTGGACCCTCTCCAGCTCTGCTATGTCTGCCTTGTTTACAGGAGCCCAGAACTGTACACAGTACTCCATGTGTGGTCTGACTAGCGATTTGTAAAATGGTAGGACTATGTTCTTATCACGGGCATCTATGCTCCTTTTGATGCAACTATTATCTTATTAGCCTTGGCAGCAGCTGCCTGACACTGGTTTTTGCAGCTTAGTTTGCTGTTTATTAAAATTCCTAGATCCTTTTCCATGTTAGCCTTACTGAGTGTTTTACCATTTAGTATGTACGGGTGACTTGCATTATTCCTTCCCATGTACATAACTTTGCATTTGTCAGTGTTAAACCTCATCTGCCACTTATCTGCCCAAGCCTCCAATCTATCCAGATCGCTCTGTAGTAGTATACTGTCCTCTTCAGTGTTAATTACTCTACACAGTTTAGTGTCATCTGCGAAAATTTATATTTTACTATGCAAGCCTTCTACAAGATCATTAATAAATATATTGAAGAGAATAGGGCCCAATACTGACCCCTGAGGTACTCCACTAGTGACAGTGACCCAATCTGAGTGTGTACTGTTAATAACCACCCTCTGTTTTCTATCATTTAGCCAGTTACTTTCCCACATACAGACATTTTCTCCCAGTCCGAGCATTCTCATTTTATATACTAACCTTTTATGTGGTACAGTGTCAAATGCTTTGGAGAAGTCCAGATATACGACATTGATTCGCGCGCTGTCAAGTCTAGAACTTACCTCCTCATAGAAACTGATTAAATTAGTTTGGCATGACCGATCCCTCATGAAGCCATGCTGATTTGCTTATTTCCGTTGAGATGCTCTAAGATAGCATCTCTTAGAAAACCTTCAAAAAGTTTACCCACAACAGATGTTAAACTTACCGGCCTATAGTTTCCAGGCTCTGTTTTTGGACCCTTTTAGAATATTGGCACCACATTTGCTATGCGCCAATCCTGTGGGACACTCCCTGTCAGTATAGAGTCCGCAAATATCAGAAATAAGGGTCAGGCTATGACATTACTTAATTCCCTTAGGGTACGGGGGTGTATGTCATCCGGTCCCGGCGATTTGTCTATTTTAATCTTTTTAACCCCTTAAGGACTCAGCCCTATTTCACCTTAAGGACTTGGCCATTTTTTGCAAATCTGACCAGTGTCACTTTAAGTGCTGATAACTTTAAAACGCTTTGACTTATCCAGGCCGTTCTGAGATTGTTTTTTCGTCACATATTGTACTTCATGACACTGCTAAAATTGGGTCAAAAAAGTTAATTTTTTGGCATAAAAAAATACCATATTTACCAAAAATTTTGAAAAATTTGCAAATTTCAAAGTTTCAGTTTCTCTACTTCTGTAATACATAGTAATACCCCCAAAAATTTTGATGACTTTACATTCCCCATATGTCTACTTCATGTTTGTAGCATTTTGGGATTGATATTTTATTTTTTGGGGATGTTATAAGGCTTAGAAGTTTAGAAGCAAATCTTGAAATTTTTCAGAAATTTACAAAAACCAAATTTGTAGGGACCACTACAGGTCTGAAGTCACTTTGCGAGGCTTACATAATATAAACCGCCCAAAAATGACCCCATTCTATAAACTACACCCCTCAAGGTATTCAAAACTGATTTTACAAGCTTTGTTAACCCTTTAGGTATTGCAAGAGTTATTGGCAAATGGGGATGAAATTTGAGAATTTCATTTTTTTGCCTAATTTTCCATTTTAACCCATTTTTTCCACTAACAAAGCAAGGGTTAACAGCTAAACAAGACTGTATCTTTATTGCCCTGACTCTGCCGTTTACAGAAACACCCCATATGTGGCCGTAAACTACTGTACGGGCACACAGTAGGGCGTAGAGTGAAAGGTGCGCCGTTTGGTTTTTGGAGGGCTGATTTTGCTGGACTGTTTTTTTGACACCATGTCCCATTTGAAGCCCCCTGATGCACCCCTAGAGTAGAAACTCCATAAAAGTGACCCCATCTAAGAAACTACACCCCTCAAGGTATTCAAAACTGATTTTACAAACTTTGTTAACCCTTTAGGTGTTGCACAAGAGTTATTGGCAAATGGGGATGAAATTTGAGAATTTCATTTTTTTGCCTAATTTTCCATTTTAACCCATTTTTTCCACTAACAAAGCAAGGGTTAACAGCCAAACAAGACTGTATCTTTATTGCCCTGACTCTGCCGTTTACAGAAACACCCCATATGTGGCCGTAAACTACTGTACGGCCACACAGCGGGGCGTAGAGTGAAAGGTGCGCCGTATGGTTTTTGGAAGCCAGATTTTGCTGGACTGTTTTTTTGACACCATGTCCCATTTGAAGCCCCCCTGATGCACCCCTAGAGTAGAAACTCCATAAAAGTGACCCCATCTAAGAAACTACACCCCTCAAGGTATTCAAAACTGATTTTACAAACTTTGTTAACCCTTTAGGTGTTGCACAAGATTTAATGGAAAATAGAGATACAATTTCAAAATTTCACTTTTTTGGCAGATTTTCCATTTTAATATTTTTTTTCCAGTAACAAAGCAAGGGTTAACAGCCAAACAAAACTCATTATTTATGGCCCTTATTCTGTAGTTTACAGAAACACCCCATATGTGGTCGTAAACCGCTGTACGGGCACACGGCAGGGCGCAGAAGGAAAGGAATGCCATACGGTTTTTGGAAGGCAGGTTTTGCTGGACTGGTTTTTTTGACACCATGTCCCATTTGAAGCCCCCCTGATGCACCCCTAGAGTAGAAACTCCAAAAAAGTGACCCCATTTTAGAAAGTACGGAATAAGGTGGCAGCTTTGTTGGTACTAGTTTAGGGTACATATGATTTTTGGTTGCTCTATATTACACTTTTTGTGCGGCAAGGTAACAAGAAATAGCTTTTTTGGCACGTTTTTTTTTTTTTTGTTATTTACAACATTCATCTGACAGGTTAGATCATGTGGTAATTTTATAGAGCAGGTTGTCACGGACGCGGTGATACCTAATATGTATACCTTTTTTTTATTTATGTAAGTTTTATACAATAACTTCATTTTTAAAACCAAAAAAAGTTTTAGTGTCTCCATAGTCTAAGAGCCATAGTTTTTTCAGTTTTTGGGCGATTATCTTGAGTAGGGTCTCATTTTTTGCGGGATGAGATGACGGTTTAATTGGCACTATTTTGGGGTGCATATGACTTTTTGATCGCTTGTTATTACACTTTTTGTGACGTAAGATGACAAAAAATGGCTTTTTTTACACCGTTTTTATTTTTTATTTTTTACGGTGGTCACCTGAGGGGTTAGATCATGTGATATTCTTATAGAGCCGGTCGATACGGACGCGGCGATACCTAATATGTATACTTTATTTTTATTTATGTAAGTTTTACACAATGATTTCATTTTTGAAACAAAAAAAATCATGTTTTAGTGTTTCTTTAGTCTGAGAGCCATAGTTTTTTCAGTTTTTGGGCGATTATCTTGGGTAAGGTATGATTTTTGCAGGATGAGATGACGGTTTGATTGGTACTATTTTGGCGTACATGTGACTTTTTTGATCACTTTTATTACCTTTTTTGGGAAGTAAGGTGGGCGAAATTTCAATTTTCTCATAGTTTTTATTTTTTTATTTTTATGGTGTTCACCGTGCGGGGAAAGTAACATGACCGTTTTATAGATCAGGTCGTTACGGACGCGGCGATACCTAATATGTGTATTGTATTTTATTTTTTTTAATTTTTATTCAGTGATGAATGTTTTTTTTTTTATCTTAACTTTTTTCACTTTTTTTAACTTTTTTTTTGACCCAGACCCACTTGGTTCTGGAAGATCCAGTGGGTCTGATGTCTGTATAATACAGTACAGTACAATATATATTGTTCTATACTGTATTTTACTTACACTGAACAGATCTATGCTTTCAGCATAGATCTGTTCAGCACCATGGACAGCAGGACGCCTGAGCAGGCGTCCTGTTGCCATGGGAACCTTCCCCGTCTGCTCAGAACTTCGCAGACGGGGAAGGGTAAGCACAGGGCTGAGGGGGGCTCTCTGGGGGCTCTCTCCCTCTCCATCGGGGGGCTGC
Source organism: Bufo bufo (assembly GCF_905171765.1). Classification (NCBI taxonomy): domain Eukaryota; kingdom Metazoa; phylum Chordata; class Amphibia; order Anura; family Bufonidae; genus Bufo; species Bufo bufo. The sequence goes on from NC_053391.1 coordinate 81,913,249, forward strand.
AAAGGCACAGCAGCCCCCCGATGGAGAGGGAGGGAGCTCCCTGACCGACGACAGTTAACTTTTTCCATACAGCGGTCCGTACGGACCGCGGTATGGAAAGGGTTAAACGGCTGACATCTGCACAGATGTCAGCCGTTTATACCAGGGTGCCAGCAATGTGCTGGCACCCTGGTATAACCACTAGAAGCCAACGATCATTCATGGGGAGGCGGGCGGGGGATCGCGATCCCGCCTGCCGCACCGCCCGCCTCCCGCACCGCCCCCACCGCATGCGACACCCCCCCCGCACCACCCGCCGGCATAAAATCGTGCAGGGGTGCAGGGGGGGGTGAAAAATATTGATTATAGGCACTCAAAAGTTTCTGATCCCCGCGGTCAGGGACCGCGGGCATCAGAAACTGCAAAAAGCGCAGCAAACCGCAGGTCTGAATTGACCTGCGGTTTGCTGCGATCGCCGACACGGGGGGGTCACATGACCCCCCCTGGCGTTGTCACAGGATGCCGGCTGAAGGATTTCAGCCGAAATCCCGTTCCGTTTAACCCCTCGGGCGCCGGAATACTGAGTTCAAGCTAGGACGTACCGGTACGCCCTGAGTCCTTAAGGACTCGGGAAATAGGGCGTACCGATACGCCCTGCGTCCTTAAGGGGTTAAGTCGCTGTTGTACTTTTTCCTGGGTCAGACAGGACACTTTTTTACATTCAGCATTTCATCTGACAGTTTATTTTCCTCAGTGAATACATTGGAGAATACATTGGAGAAAAAAATATTTAACAGCTTTGCTTTCTCCTCGTCGCTCTCTGCGACTCCCCCCTCATTACTCTTTAAAGGGCGGACACCTTCAGATTTATACTTTTTAACATTTATATAATTGAAGAACATTTTAGGGTTAGTTTTACTCTCTTTGGCAATTAATCTCTCAGTCTCTAGTTTGGCGCTTTTATTTGTTTTTTACATGTTCTATTTTTTTCCTTATAGTTTTTCAGTGCTTCCTCGCTACCTCCCGTTTTAGTGAATTATATGCTTTCTTTTTGTCATTTATTGCTTTCTTTATAGTTCTATTTATCCACATTGGTTTCTTTTTGTTCCTTAACCTTTTATTCCCATACGGTATGTAGCTCTCACAATGAGATTTTAGAATGCTTTTAAAGATATCCCATTTTGTGGCTGTATTTTTATTTTTGAGGACTTTGTCCCAGTTAGTTAGGCCTATGGCCTCTCTTAGTTGGCTAAATTTAGCTTTTTTGATGTTTGGTATTTTTGTTCCTCTTGTGAATGATAATTGGAAGGTTATTACTTTATGGTCACTATTTTCCAGTTGTCCCCCAACCTGCACGTCTGTTGTTCTGTCAGGCCTATTGGTTAATACTAAGTCCAGTATGGCCGTCCCTCTAGTCGGGTCCTGAACCAGTTGTGAGAGGTAATTGTCTTTGGTTATTGCCAAGAACCTGTTTCCTTTATGAGATATACAAGTTTCAGTTTCCCAGTCTATATCTGGGTAGTTGAAGTCCCCCATAATAACCACCTCATCATGATTTGCCGCCTTGTTTATCTCGTTTAGTAGTAGATTTTCTGTGGACTCTGGTATATTAGGTGGTTTATAGTAAACTCCTATTAGTAATTTATTATTGTTTTTAGCTCCATGTATCTCTACCCACAGTGACTCCACATGTTCATGTCCCTCACTTATATATTCCCGGAGTATGGACTTTAGACAAGACATTACATAAAGACAGACCCCTCCCCCCTCCGGTTTTGACAATACTTTCTAAACAGACTGTAACCTTCTACATTAACTGCCCAGTCATAGCTATCATCCAGCCATGTTTCAGTTATTCCCACTATGTCATAGTCCTCCTCACACATCACTAATTCAGTTCCCAAGTTTTATTAGTCAGGCTTCTGGCATTAATATACAGTATACAGTAGTATAGGTGGAGAGTCCCAAGCCGTTATTTCTTTGTGAAAAGGGCAGTTCCAGCCCTGCACACATAAGTGCAAGATAATGCACCTGGGGCGTAAAAACCCAAGAGCAGAATATAAAATCAGTGATACAGTCCTAACATCAGTATCTGAGGAAAGGGATTTAGGGGTCATTATTTCGGAAGACTTAAAGGCAGGCAGACAATGTCATAGAGCAGCAGGAAATGCTAGCAGAATGCTTGGGTGTATAGGGAGAGGCATTACCAGTAGAAAGAGGGAGGTGCTTATGCCGCTCTACAGAGCACTAGTGAGACCTCATTTGGAGTATTGTGCGCAGTACTGGAGACCGTATCTCCAGAAGGATATTGATACTTTGGAGAGAGTTCAGAGAAGAGCTACTAAACTAGTACATGGATTGCAGGATAAAACTTACAAGTAAAGATTGAAGGACCTTAACATGTATAGCTTGGAAGAAATACGAGACAGAGAGGATATGATAGAAACTTTTAAATACATAAAGGGAATAAACAAGGTAAAAGAGGAGAGAATATTTAAAAGAAGAAAAACTGCTACAAGAGGTCATAGTTTTAAATTTGAAGGGCAAAGGTTTAAAAGTAATATCAGGAAGTATTACTTTATTGAGAGAGTAGTGGATGCATGGAATAGCCTTCCTGCAGAAGTGGTAGCTGCAAATACAGTGAAGGAGTTTAGGCATGCATGGGATAGGCAGAAGGCCATCCTTCATGTAAGATAGGGCCAAGGGCTATTCATAGTATTCAGTATATTGGGCAGACTAGATGGGCCAAGTGGTTCTTATCTGCCGACACATTCTATGTTTCTATGTAGAACAGAAGGTGAGCCAGTCCTTGAGCCTGTCGGCAGCGCCAACGTGTGGAGCTGTAACTATGGTCAAGCGCAATATATGTCCTTTACGGCCCACTGGGTAAATGTGGTTCCTGCCTAGCCACGCCAGCAACTTGGCCAGGTGACGCTGCTTCCACCTCCACGTTCTCACGCTGTTGGTCCTGAGACAATGTTTGCCTCTGCCTCCTCATCCTCAACATGTCCTCAGCCTCCACTGCAGGGACAATTCACAGTGCTCCTTCAGCATACCACATGTGCTGGGCACGGCAGTGTCACTCTGTTCTGCACATCATTTGCCTGGGCGAACTGAGTCACACAGGGGAGGAACTGCTCAGTGTCCGTCATCAAGAAATTGAATCCTGGCTTTCTGTGCGAAAACTCAAAATCGGAACCATGGTGACTGACAACGGGAAGAACATGGTGTCAGCGCTATGTCAAGGAGGGCTGAGCCCTGCGCCCTGCATGGCACACTTGTTCAATCTGGCTGTCAAGCGGTTCCTAAAGTCTTCCACCCTTCTGCAAGACATCCTAAAAATGGCCAGGAAACTTTGCATGCACTTCAGCCACTCGTACACCGCAAAGCACACCCTCCTTGAGCTACAGCGGCAGAACGGAATCCTCCAAAATAGTCTGATATGCTACGTTTCCACCCATTGGAATTCCACCCTCCATATGTTGGACCGACTATACGAACAGAGAAACTCCATAAAAGATTTCTTGATGATCCAAGCGGACAGGAGTACTCCCCTGTGTAACTTCGATTGTCAGCCAGTGGCAGCTCATGTGTAACACTTGCCGTTTGCTCAGGCCCTTTCAAGAGGCCACGTTATTTGATAGTCGCTAGGACTACAAGATGAACAATGTCATTTAACTGCTTCATGTCCTGGAACAGATGCTGGTAAATCTGGCTGTGGCCTCCTGATGATGCTGCTGCCACCTCCACAGTGTCATTGTGCCACTCTGTGGCCTCCTGGTGCTGCTTCTGCAATGAGCAGGACTGTGGTACAGTTAGGCGGATGCCAAAATATGCAATGGGTCAGGATATGGGTATAATAGTTATGTTTTTTGTTCGTGACGCCAATTGCAGCGTGCGCAGGGTACAGTCTCCAGGCCCTTTAAGGTGTTGCAACTCACGTACCAGGTGAGGAATGCCAGAGTGGTGTAATGTCTCTGTGTGATAGCAGTAATGGTGTCAACGGTGTCTCCTACCTTGGTACAGCTGGACTCCTGGATCCTGGCTCACTTGCAATAAATGAGTGTGTTTCTAGTAGGAGTAATGGAGGATTTTAGTAGCAGTAAACTAGATCCAGACTTGAAATATAATTCAACTTCTCTTTACTGGAGGCAGCATTAATCCACATGAGATACAGCAATAGTCTTGGGTCCCAGCAGGTATTGGCAATGTACTGTATGGCAGGGATCAATATCTCTTCTGCTCCTATCATGTGCCTGGAGAATATGGCAGGAATCTGTCTTCTGCTCTGTCTATCTTCTGCTTGGTATAGGACTGACTAGCTGAGGAGGAATTTGGCTTCTCCTGGTCTCTGGATAGTTACTCACAGTTATGCTCACAGGGAATGGTTCATCCTGGAGATCTGGAGATGGCTGCTTGCTTGTCACCAGTTGAAGCTGCAGGCTCAGACTGGGAATGGTGATTTTTGGTCTCAGCAGAGACACAATCCTGGGTTGGGATCCCTAGAACTGGGAGCTCCTACCAGCACAGCCTTCCCCTAGCTGGGGTGGCTGGCAAACTAACTCTAACTTGCTTTCCTCCCCATGAGGCAGGATGTGGGAACATTCCACACCTCCTCAAAGAGGGGGGAGCTAAACTGGAATGTACTATTCCAGTCTAGATATGCTAAACTGAACTAAAGCCCTGCTAAACACATTGCTGTCACCTGCTGGTGTACATGGAAATGACAGCAAATACATGTAACAGGCTTAGGAAATGCACATTTGTGAGGAGTGTTTCAACCACATGGTCACGGTTTCTTGAGTGCCCTGTTATAATATTAAACATTTGTGAGGAGTATTACATAAAATCACATTATATGACAAGGCACATGTTACCAACAAATAGTAGCAGGGAAAAAGAGTTTAGTAACATAACTCTGGGATGTTACACTTCCACCTACACACTGTCATTGTGCCAACCTGTGGCCTCCTCCTGATGCTTCTGCCACCTCCACATTCTGTCATTGTGCCACTCTGTGGCCTCCTGATGATGCTGCCGCCACCTCCGCACTCTGTCATTGTGCCACTCTGTGGCCTCCTGATGCTGCAGCCACCTCCAGACTCTGTCATTGGGCCACTCTATGGTCTCCTCATGCTGCTTCCATCTCACCACTATGTCATAGGGCCACTATGTGGACTTCTCATGCCGTTCCCACCCTCACCACTTCATGACTGGGCCACTATTTTGCCTTTTGGCCTGGCTGACATCATCATTTATTTGACCCTTCTTCTGATCTATAAGGGGAGAGCTGTCTCCCTTCCCCCTTCCTCTGAAAGGCTGCAGGCCTAGTGCCTGTAGCCTATCAGAGGCTGATGCCATACAGCGCAGTTGTGGTTGAAATTGTTTTTTTTGACAGACACTGCTATTGATCAGCGAGTATGGGCCCACTGTGCCAACTAACTGGTTTGGCTTTGGGCAAAACCCTAATGGCATTATTCCAGCACTCCTCTGTTATTCACCCTTCAACCCCTGTATAGGGATCAGTGCTTCACTGCAGAGGCACAACCATACCGCTACCTCTTGGGATAGTCCCAGTGTAGTTGGCAGCTGACCCACTGAGGTCAGGGACACTGGTGCAAGCACCAGAAGCTATAGGCACAAAAACATAGGTACAGTCTGAACAGTCACGTATACAGATTAAGGAGGTTTTGGGCAAAACTTGGATGTATGAACCTTGTTTGGATGGCTGGGATGAAGGGAATCCACACTACAATTGTACAATTGCAGAAGCAGTCTGGACAGTCACTGATACTGGAGCTGCAGTTATTTGGCAACACTGAACAAGAGACACTAGGAGAGCTTGCAGGCGGGGTAGTGGTGAATGCAGGAACAAGGTAGGCAGGAACCAAGACTGTACCGCTGACAAGGGCACAGACTGGGAGAACTTAAACACGAATTTGAACTGAAACAGAACTGTGAGGCCAGAAGCACACAAGCAGGATGGCTACATGGCAGGAACATAGGCTGGATAATGAAGCTAAATCACAAGAAGTAGCAGAAGCATAAACTCTTTCAAAACCTTTGCTGGTCACAAGAAACCTTTAAACTCAGACACCCTCTAATGTTCTCTTCTTCCTAAATTCTACAAGACCAACTTCTTCATGTCACCCTTCATCTTCCTCCATCATCGTTTTCCCCATCAATATTCACAGTAAAATAGCACTGGGCGCCAGTGGCGTGCCTAGGGTGCTTGGCACCTGGGGCGGGTCCTTTCTCTGGCACCCCCCCGCCCCCCAATACTTGACCACATACCTCTTACATCCAGGGACATCTCCTGTCATGTAGACTTTCTCTTTCCTCTTCTCCTCCATTAGACCGCCATGAAAAATTCTTTCAGCCACATCTCGTCTCTACAGACACGTTAGATTTCTAAATTTTTTCATCAACCTCCCCATCCTAGTGTCCCCACAGTGTCATCCTGCTGCCACCCCCAATACTGGATGGATCCGTTTTCTCTGACCCAATCTGACACAATAGAAAATGGTTCCGTCTTCTATTGACTTTCAATGGAGTTTATGACGGATCCGTCTTGGCTATGTTACAGATAATACAACTGGATCCGTTCATAACGGATGCAGATGGTTGTATTATCAGTAATGGAAGCGTTTTTGCTGGACCCTGCCGGATTAAGCAATAACGCTAGTGTGAAAGTAGCCTAATGATATCCAACCCAGACATCTATTTTCTTTATTTCACACTTGTTCAATCTGGCTGTCAAGCGGTTCCTAAAGTCTTCCACCCTTCTGCAAGACATCCTAAAAATGGCCAGGAAACTTTGCATGCACTTCAGCCACTCGTACACCGCAAAGCACACCCTCCTTGAGCTACAGCGGCAGAACGGAATCCTCCAAAATAGTCTGATATGCTACGTTTCCACCCATTGGAATTCCACCCTCCATATGTTGGACCGACTATACGAACAGAGAAACTCCATAAAAGATTTCTTGATGATCCAAGCGGACAGGAGTACTCCCCTGTGTAACTTCGATTGTCAGCCAGTGGCAGCTCATGTGTAACACTTGCCGTTTGCTCAGGCCCTTTCAAGAGGCCACGTTATTTGATAGTCGCCAGGACTACAAGATGAACAATGTCATTTAACTGCTTCATGTCCTGGAACAGATGCTGGTAAATCTGGCTGTGGCCTCCTGATGATGCTGCTGCCACCTCCACAGTGTCATTGTGCCACTCTGTGGCCTCCTGGTGCTGCTTCTGCAATGAGCAGGACTGTGGTACAGTTAGGCGGATGCCAAAATATGCAATGGGTCAGGATATGGGTATAATAGTTATGTTTTTTGTTCGTGACGCCAATTGCAGCGTGCGCAGGGTACAGTCTCCAGGCCCTTTAAGGTGTTGCAACTCACGTACCAGGTGAGGAATGCCAGAGTGGTGTAATGTCTCTGTGTGATAGCAGTAATGGTGTCAACGGTGTCTCCTACCTTGGTACAGCTGGACTCCTGGATCCTGGCTCACTTGCAATAAATGAGTGTGTTTCTAGTAGGAGTAATGGAGGATTTTAGTAGCAGTAAACTAGATCCAGACTTGAAATATAATTCAACTTCTCTTTACTGGAGGCAGCATTAATCCACATGAGATACAGCAATAGTCTTGGGTCCCAGCAGGTATTGGCAATGTACTGTATGGCAGGGATCAATATCTCTTCTGCTCCTATCATGTGCCTGGAGAATATGGCAGGAATCTGTCTTCTGCTCTGTCTATCTTCTGCTTGGTATAGGACTGACTAGCTGAGGAGGAATTTGGCTTCTCCTGGTCTCTGGATAGTTACTCACAGTTATGCTCACAGGGAATGGTTCATCCTGGAGATCTGGAGATGGCTGCTTGCTTGTCACCAGTTGAAGCTGCAGGCTCAGACTGGGAATGGTGATTTTTGGTCTCAGCAGAGACACAATCCTGGGTTGGGATCCCTAGAACTGGGAGCTCCTACCAGCACAGCCTTCCCCTAGCTGGGGTGGCTGGCAAACTAACTCTAACTTGCTTTCCTCCCCATGAGGCAGGATGTGGGAACATTCCACACCTCCTCAAAGAGGGGGGAGCTAAACTGGAATGTACTATTCCAGTCTAGATATGCTAAACTGAACTAAAGCCCTGCTAAACACATTGCTGTCACCTGCTGGTGTACATGGAAATGACAGCAAATACATGTAACAGGCTTAGGAAATGCACATTTGTGAGGAGTGTTTCAACCACATGGTCACGGTTTCTTGAGTGCCCTGTTATAATATTAAACATTTGTGAGGAGTATTACATAAAATCACATTATATGACAAGGCACATGTTACCAACAAATAGTAGCAGGGAAAAAGAGTTTAGTAACATAACTCTGGGATGTTACACTTCCACCTACACACTGTCATTGTGCCAACCTGTGGCCTCCTCCTGATGCTTCTGCCACCTCCACATTCTGTCATTGTGCCACTCTGTGGCCTCCTGATGATGCTGCCGCCACCTCCGCACTCTGTCATTGTGCCACTCTGTGGCCTCCTGATGCTGCAGCCACCTCCAGACTCTGTCATTGGGCCACTCTATGGTCTCCTCATGCTGCTTCCATCTCACCACTATGTCATAGGGCCACTATGTGGACTTCTCATGCCGTTCCCACCCTCACCACTTCATGACTGGGCCACTATTTTGCCTTTTGGCCTGGCTGACATCATCATTTATTTGACCCTTCTTCTGATCTATAAGGGGAGAGCTGTCTCCCTTCCCCCTTCCTCTGAAAGGCTGCAGGCCTAGTGCCTGTAGCCTATCAGAGGCTGATGCCATACAGCGCAGTTGTGGTTGAAATTGTTTTTTTTGACAGACACTGCTATTGATCAGCGAGTATGGGCCCACTGTGCCAACTAACTGGTTTGGCTTTGGGCAAAACCCTAATGGCATTATTCCAGCACTCCTCTGTTATTCACCCTTCAACCCCTGTATAGGGATCAGTGCTTCACTGCAGAGGCACAACCATACCGCTACCTCTTGGGATAGTCCCAGTGTAGTTGGCAGCTGACCCACTGAGGTCAGGGACACTGGTGCAAGCACCAGAAGCTATAGGCACAAAAACATAGGTACAGTCTGAACAGTCACGTATACAGATTAAGGAGGTTTTGGGCAAAACTTGGATGTATGAACCTTGTTTGGATGGCTGGGATGAAGGGAATCCACACTACAATTGTACAATTGCAGAAGCAGTCTGGACAGTCACTGATACTGGAGCTGCAGTTATTTGGCAACACTGAACAAGAGACACTAGGAGAGCTTGCAGGCGGGGTAGTGGTGAATGCAGGAACAAGGTAGGCAGGAACCAAGACTGTACCGCTGACAAGGGCACAGACTGGGAGAACTTAAACACGAATTTGAACTGAAACAGAACTGTGAGGCCAGAAGCACACAAGCAGGATGGCTACATGGCAGGAACATAGGCTGGATAATGAAGCTAAATCACAAGAAGTAGCAGAAGCATAAACTCTTTCAAAACCTTTGCTGGTCACAAGAAACCTTTAAACTCAGACACCCTCTAATGTTCTCTTCTTCCTAAATTCTACAAGACCAACTTCTTCATGTCACCCTTCATCTTCCTCCATCATCGTTTTCCCCATCAATATTCACAGTAAAATAGCACTGGGCGCCAGTGGCGTGCCTAGGGTGCTTGGCACCTGGGGCGGGTCCTTTCTCTGGCACCCCCCCGCCCCCCAATACTTGACCACATACCTCTTACATCCAGGGACATCTCCTGTCATGTAGACTTTCTCTTTCCTCTTCTCCTCCATTAGACCGCCATGACAAATTCTTTCAGCCACATCTCGTCTCTACAGACACGTTAGATTTCTAAATTTTTTCATCAACCTCCCCATCCTAGTGTCCCCACAGTGTCATCCTGCTGCCACCCCCAATACTGGATGGATCCGTTTTCTCTGACCCAATCTGACACAATAGAAAATGGTTCCGTCTTCTATTGACTTTCAATGGAGTTTATGACGGATCCGTCTTGGCTATGTTACAGATAATACAACTGGATCCGTTCATAACGGATGCAGATGGTTGTATTATCAGTAATGGAAGCGTTTTTGCTGGACCCTGCCGGATTAAGCAATAACGCTAGTGTGAAAGTAGCCTAATGATATCCAACCCAGACATCTATTTTCTTTATTTCACACTTGTTCAATCTGGCTGTCAAGCGGTTCCTAAAGTCTTCCACCCTTCTGCAAGACATCCTAAAAATGGCCAGGAAACTTTGCATGCACTTCAGCCACTCGTACACCGCAAAGCACACCCTCCTTGAGCTACAGCGGCAGAACGGAATCCTCCAAAATAGTCTGATATGCTACGTTTCCACCCATTGGAATTCCACCCTCCATATGTTGGACCGACTATACGAACAGAGAAACTCCATAAAAGATTTCTTGATGATCCAAGCGGACAGGAGTACTCCCCTGTGTAACTTCGATTGTCAGCCAGTGGCAGCTCATGTGTAACACTTGCCGTTTGCTCAGGCCCTTTCAAGAGGCCACGTTATTTGATAGTCGCCAGGACTACAAGATGAACAATGTCATTTAACTGCTTCATGTCCTGGAACAGATGCTGGTAAATCTGGCTGTGGCCTCCTGATGATGCTGCTGCCACCTCCACAGTGTCATTGTGCCACTCTGTGGCCTCCTGGTGCTGCTTCTGCAATGAGCAGGACTGTGGTACAGTTAGGCGGATGCCAAAATATGCAATGGGTCAGGATATGGGTATAATAGTTATGTTTTTTGTTCGTGACGCCAATTGCAGCGTGCGCAGGGTACAGTCTCCAGGCCCTTTAAGGTGTTGCAACTCACGTACCAGGTGAGGAATGCCAGAGTGGTGTAATGTCTCTGTGTGATAGCAGTAATGGTGTCAACGGTGTCTCCTACCTTGGTACAGCTGGACTCCTGGATCCTGGCTCACTTGCAATAAATGAGTGTGTTTCTAGTAGGAGTAATGGAGGATTTTAGTAGCAGTAAACTAGATCCAGACTTGAAATATAATTCAACTTCTCTTTACTGGAGGCAGCATTAATCCACATGAGATACAGCAATAGTCTTGGGTCCCAGCAGGTATTGGCAATGTACTGTATGGCAGGGATCAATATCTCTTCTGCTCCTATCATGTGCCTGGAGAATATGGCAGGAATCTGTCTTCTGCTCTGTCTATCTTCTGCTTGGTATAGGACTGACTAGCTGAGGAGGAATTTGGCTTCTCCTGGTCTCTGGATAGTTACTCACAGTTATGCTCACAGGGAATGGTTCATCCTGGAGATCTGGAGATGGCTGCTTGCTTGTCACCAGTTGAAGCTGCAGGCTCAGACTGGGAATGGTGATTTTTGGTCTCAGCAGAGACACAATCCTGGGTTGGGATCCCTAGAACTGGGAGCTCCTACCAGCACAGCCTTCCCCTAGCTGGGGTGGCTGGCAAACTAACTCTAACTTGCTTTCCTCCCCATGAGGCAGGATGTGGGAACATTCCACACCTCCTCAAAGAGGGGGGAGCTAAACTGGAATGTACTATTCCAGTCTAGATATGCTAAACTGAACTAAAGCCCTGCTAAACACATTGCTGTCACCTGCTGGTGTACATGGAAATGACAGCAAATACATGTAACAGGCTTAGGAAATGCACATTTGTGAGGAGTGTTTCAACCACATGGTCACGGTTTCTTGAGTGCCCTGTTATAATATTAAACATTTGTGAGGAGTATTACATAAAATCACATTATATGACAAGGCACATGTTACCAACAAATAGTAGCAGGGAAAAAGAGTTTAGTAACATAACTCTGGGATGTTACACTTCCACCTACACACTGTCATTGTGCCAACCTGTGGCCTCCTCCTGATGCTTCTGCCACCTCCACATTCTGTCATTGTGCCACTCTGTGGCCTCCTGATGATGCTGCCGCCACCTCCGCACTCTGTCATTGTGCCACTCTGTGGCCTCCTGATGCTGCAGCCACCTCTAGACTCTGTCATTGGGCCACTCTATGGTCTCCTCATGCTGCTTCCATCTCACCACTATGTCATAGGGCCACTATGTGGACTTCTCATGCCGTTCCCACCCTCACCACTTCATGACTGGGCCACTATTTTGCCTTTTGGCCTGGCTGACATCATCATTTATTTGACCCTTCTTCTGATCTATAAGGGGAGAGCTGTCTCCCTTCCCCCTTCCTCTGAAAGGCTGCAGGCCTAGTGCCTGTAGCCTATCAGAGGCTGATGCCATACAGCGCAGTTGTGGTTGAAATTGTTTTTTTTGACAGACACTGCTATTGATCAGCGAGTATGGGCCCACTGTGCCAACTAACTGGTTTGGCTTTGGGCAAAACCCTAATGGCATTATTCCAGCACTCCTCTGTTATTCACCCTTCAACCCCTGTATAGGGATCAGTGCTTCACTGCAGAGGCACAACCATACCGCTACCTCTTGGGATAGTCCCAGTGTAGTTGGCAGCTGACCCACTGAGGTCAGGGACACTGGTGCAAGCACCAGAAGCTATAGGCACAAAAACATAGGTACAGTCTGAACAGTCACGTATACAGATTAAGGAGGTTTTGGGCAAAACTTGGATGTATGAACCTTGTTTGGATGGCTGGGATGAAGGGAATCCACACTACAATTGTACAATTGCAGAAGCAGTCTGGAGAGTAACTGATACTGGAGCTGCAGTTATTTGGCAACACTGAACAAGAGACACTAGGAGAGCTTGCAGGCGGGGTAGTGGTGAATGCAGGAACAAGGTAGGCAGGAACCAAGACTGTACCGCTGACAAGGGCACAGACTGGGAGAACTTAAACACGAATTTGAACTGAAACAGAACTGTGAGGCCAGAAGCACACAAGCAGGATGGCTACATGGCAGGAACATAGGCTGGATAATGAAGCTAAATCACAAGAAGTAGCAGAAGCATAAACTCTTTCAAAACCTTTGCTGGTCACAAGAAACCTTTAAACTCAGACACCCTCTAATGTTCTCTTCTTCCTAAATTCTACAAGACCAACTTCTTCATGTCACCCTTCATCTTCCTCCATCATCGTTTTCCCCATCAATATTCACAGTAAAATAGCACTGGGCGCCAGTGGCGTGCCTAGGGTGCTTGGCACCTGGGGCGGGTCCTTTCTCTGGCACCCCCCCGCCCCCCAATACTTGACAACATACCTCTTACATCCAGGGACATCTCCTGTCATGTAGACTTTCTCTTTCCTCTTCTCCTCCATTAGACCGCCATGACAAATTCTTTCAGCCACATCTCGTCTCTACAGACACGTTAGATTTCTAAATTTTTTCATCAACCTCCCCATCCTAGTGTCCCCACAGTGTCATCCTGCTGCCACCCCCAATACTGGATGGATCCGTTTTCTCTGACCCAATCTGACACAATAGAAAATGGTTCCGTCTTCTATTGACTTTCAATGGAGTTTATGACGGATCCGTCTTGGCTATGTTACAGATAATACAACTGGATCCGTTCATAACGGATGCAGATGGTTGTATTATCAGTAATGGAAGCGTTTTTGCTGGACCCTGCCGGATTAAGCAATAACGCTAGTGTGAAAGTAGCCTAATGATATCCAACCCAGACATCTATTTTCTTTATTTCAGTAGCCTATTTCTGCTCCAGATAGAAATACTCCGTCTCCATCAAATATTGCTCGATGCCATCTGATTTGTGCCAGCGTGTTGATTTGCATGGCTGCACCTGCTCTCTTGAGGGAGGCTAACCACTGTGGAATAGTGGAGAAGGAATGTTAGTTCTAGTACACTACACCTGTCAGTCTTGCAACAATAATATTTCTCCCATAACAGCACTAAGATATATAAAATGTCATTTTTTTCAGACTTCATCGGAGCTCAATGAGAAGAGACTACATGATTCTCTGCTGTAAAGGGAGCGTTCTTGTTCAGTCAGCATGATACAAAAATCAATGTAACTCTGGAGACTCCTTAAATTTGAAAGCTGTTTTACTATACATTTATGACAAATCCTAATAGTAAATACTATGTCATTTATGGAAGGAAAAGTGACTTAGGAAAAGGTATATAGCGCTAAGTATGCAATCAGCACTGAAATATAACTCCACTACTGTATGTACATATGTAGGCTTTGTCAAAGGGGTATATGTGACATAAACTCACACATACGTACACATGGTTTTAGAACTAGAGCATTAAGCAAAGAGATATCAGTGTTTGCTATAGATTCCGCATATCTCTCGCAAAAATGTCTAACTCATATTGTGCAGGATATTCATTTGAGGGTGAGTGATTCTCATGTTGAATCCATTTCTTGTTTTGTTCTTAAATGTTTGCCTGCTCTGCTGGTTCTTGGTTTACCATGGTTGACCAAACATAATCCTACCATTGATTGGCAAACTAGACAAATCAGTAATTGGAGTGATTTTTGTATGGACAACTGTCTTGGCACATCTATTTCTGGGGTATCCGCTAAGGTGTTACCTCCGTTTCTTTCAGATTTTTTTCGGACGTATTCTCGGAGGGTGGAGATCAGGAGTTGCCCCCCACCGAGAGTATGATTGTCCGATCAAAACTGCAGAAATCTCGGTTATATAATCTTTCCCAACCTAAAAGAGTAGCTATGCGGGAGTATATTGCCGAGAGTTTGGCAAAAGGACAAGGTGTTTTCTAAGTTGGATTTAAGATGGGCTCATAATCTGATAAGAATCAAGGAAGGGGATGAATGGAAGACGGCTTTCAATATCCCTGAGTGTCACTTCGAGAACCTGGTTATGCCCTTTGGTTTAACTAATGCCCTGGCAGTCTTCCAGCACTTTATCAATGCCATTTTTCATCATTTGGTGGGGAGGTTTATCTTTATGTACCTCGATGACATACTGATTTACTCACCCGATATGGAGACTCATCAGGATTATTTTAGACAAGTATTATTGATCCTTCGGGAGAATAAATTGTATGCTAAGTTGGAAAAATGTGTGTTTGCTGTTCAGGAACTGCAGTTTCTGGATTACTTACTTTGTGCCTTAGGTTTTCGTATGGAACCCGAAAAGGTCCATGCGGTACTAGAATGGGACCGGCCGGAGAATCAGAAAGCTCTGATGCGGTTTTTAGGATTTACTAATTACTACAGGAAGTTCATCCTGAATTATTCCACTATTGTCAAACCTTTGACCAATATGACTAGGAAGGGCGCTGACTTCTCTGTCTGGTCGGAAGAGGCATTACAGGCTTTTTCTGCAATTAAGGAATGTTTTGCTTCCGCTCCCATTCTTATGCAACCCGATGTGTCTCAACCCTTCATTGTGGAGGTTAACGCGTCAGAAGTGGGAGTCGGAGCAGTTTTGTCGCAGGGTCACTCTACTAGCAAATGGCGTCCGTGTGCTTTTTTCTCTAAGAAACTCTCTGCTGCAGAAATAAATTATGATGTTGGGAATAGAGAGTTGTTGGCCATCAAATTGGCCTTTGAGGAATAGAGTAATTGGCTAGAAGGAGCGATTAATCCGATTATGGTAATTACTGACCATAAGAATCTGGCTTACCTGCAATCAGCAAAGCGTCTGAACCCTAGGCAGGCCAGATGGTCATTGTTCTTTACCAGGTTTAATTTTGTGGTCACTTATCGTCCTGGGATCAAAAACGTCAAAGCGGATCCTTTGAAACTTAGCTTTCCCGGGGGGGGGATCCCGCTCCGATTTTGGCTGATGTGGTGGTGGTATCTGCTCTTTATCCCGAGCTGGAGGCGGAAGTGTTGGGGGCTCAAGGTGAGGCACCTGATTCCTGTCCTTCAGGGAAGTTGTTTGTTCCTTCAGAACTGAGACACAAGGTGTTCAAGGAACCCAGAGATTCTGGTGGCCAGGTTTGCGTAAATGTGTTGAGGGCTATGTAGCAGCTTTTGAAACCTGTACACGCGCTAAGGTGGCTCACACTCGGCCATCAGGATCTCTTCTTCTTTAGTGCATTCCATCTCGTCCTTGGACGCATTTGTCCATGGACTTCATCACTGATTTACCAAGTTCCTCTGGGAAAACTGTGATTTTGGTGGTTATTGGACCGCTTCAGTAAGATGGCTCACTTTGTACCATTATCAGGTTTGCCCAATGCTAAAACTCTCGCTCAGTTGTTTATTGATAACATCGTTAAATTACACGGCATCCCCTCTGATGTGGTGTCTGATAGGGGGACGCAATTTGTCTCCAGATTTTGGAAGGCGTTTTGTACTCGTTTGGGTATTCAGTTGTCTTTCTCTTTGGCTTTCCAGCGCACTAACTAGAACCTGGAGACTTATTTGAGATATTTTGTCGCTGAGAATCAAGAAGTATGGTCCTCGTTTTTGTCCTTGGCTGAGTTTGCCTTGAATAACCGTAGACAGGAGTCAACTGATAAGTCACCATTTTTTGGCGCATATGGTTTTCACCCTCAGTTTGGTACTTTTTCTGGGACCAAATCTTCTGGTATACCTGAAGAGGAGAGATTCTCTTCTTTGTTGTCTTCTATCTGGCAGAAGATTCAGGTTAATTTGAAAAAGATGCGCGAAAGATATAAACGGTTGGCTGACAAGAGAAGTATGACTGGTCCGGACCTGTGTGTGGGTGATTTGGTGTGGTTGTCCACTAAGAACATTAAGTTGAAAGTACCCTCATGGAAGTTGGGCCCAAGATTTATTGGTCCTTACAAAATCTCGCCCATTATTAATCCGGTGGCATTTCATCTGGAACTTCTGCAGGCCTGGAAGATCCATAATGTGTTTCACAGGTCCTTGTTGAAGAAGTATGTTGAACCTGCTGAACCATCTCCTTTGCCTCCTCCTCCTGTCTTGGTAGATGGTAATCTGGAGTTTCAGATCTCCAGAATACTCAACTTGCGTGTTTTTTTGGGGTTCCCTAGTGCATTGGAGGGGATACAGTCCTGAGGAAAGAATGTGGGTTCCGGCTAATGATGTCAATGCTAGTCGCCTTGTGAACGCCTTTCACAGGGCACACCCGGATAAAGTTAGTCCTGGGCGCCCGGAGGTCACCTGTAGAGGGGGAAGGGGGGGGTGCTGTAGTGGCCTGCCCTGTGAGTGATCTAAGAAGATCTGTCAGACTTGCTGCACGTGAATCTATCTGATAGATTGCTTTGTTGTGGCTTTGGGCAGGATCCCACCCGCTCACAGGTTCTGCTCATTAGTTAGTTAGTGATGCTATTTATACCTGCCTCTCACTATAGCCCTTGCGGTTTATAGTTTCTTCTGGAGTTCTCTGCTGGTGTTTGGTGCATCTCCTGCTCCCAGTTCATCTTCAGTTAAGTCCTCCTTCCTTCCCTTCTGTTGTTTGTACTAGCTAGGCCTTAGGTAGACGCTGGTTCCTACATCTTGTGCAAGGAACCGATTGTCTTTTCGCCTGCTCCCTAGTTGAGGGTTTGTGTCAGTTGCAGCAGGGCTTAGCCACCTCAGCCCCCAGTGCTTAAACACCCTGAAAGACCAGGCCACTTTTTACACTTCTGACCTACACTACTTTCACCGTTTATTGCTCGGTCATGCAACTTACCACCCAAATGAATTTTACCTCCTTTTCTTCTCACTAATAGAGCTTTCATTTGGTGGTATTTCATTGCTGCTGACATTTTTACTTTTTTTGTTATTAATCGAAATTTAACGATTTTTTTGCAAAAAAATGACATTTTTCACTTTCAGTTGTAAAATTTTGCAAAAAAAACGACATCCATATATAAATTTTGCTCTAAATTTATTGTTCTACATGTCTTTGATTAAAAAAAAATGTTTGGGTAAAAAAAAAATGGTTTGGGTAAAAGTTATAGCGTTTACAAACTATGGTACAAAAATGTGAATTTCCGCTTTTTGAAGCAGCTCTGACTTTCTGAGCACCTGTCATGTTTCCTGAGGTTCTACAATGGCCAGACAGTACAAACACCCCACAAATGACCCCATTTCGGAAAATACACACCCTAAGGTATTCGCTGATGGGCATAGTGAGTTCATAGAACTTTTTATTTTTTGTCACAAGTTAGCGGAAAATGATGATTTTTTTCTTTTTTTTTTTTTTTCTTACAAAGTCTCATATTCCACTAACTTGTGACAAAAAATAAAAACTTCCATGAACTCACTATGCCCATCACGAAATACCTTGGGGTCTCTTTATTCCAAAATGGGGTCACTTGTGGGGTAGTTATACTGCCCTGGCATTCTAGAGGCCCAAATGTGTGGTAAGGAGTTTGAAATCAAATTCTGTAAAAAATGACGAGTGAAATCCGAAAGGTGCTCTTTGGAATGTGGGCCCCTTTGCCCACCTAGGCTGCAAAAAAGTGTCACACATCTGGTATCTCTGTATTCAGTAGAAGTTGGGGAATGTGTTTTGGGGTGTCTTTTTACATATACCCATGCTGGGTGAGATAAATATCTTGGTCAAATGCCAACTTTGTATAAAAAAATGGGAAAAGTTGTCTTTTGCCAAGATATTTCTCTCACCCAGCATGGTTATATGTAAAAAGACACCCCAAAACACATTCCCCACCTTCTCCTGAGTACGGAGATACCAGATGTGTGACACTTTTTTGCAGCCTAGATGGGCAAAGGGGCCCACATTCCAAAGAGCACCTTTCGAATTTCACTCGTCATTTTTTACAGAATTTGATTTCAAACTCCTTACCACACATTTGGGCCCCTAGAATGCCAGGGCAGTATAACTACCCCACAAGTGACCCCATTTTGGAAAGAAGAGACCCCAGGGTATTCGCTGATGGGCATAGTGAGTTCATGGAAGTTTTTATTTTTTGTCACAAGTTAGTGGAATATGAGACTTTGTATGAAAAAAAAAAAAAAAAAAAAAAATCATCATTTTCCACTAACTTGTGACAAAAAATAAAAAATTCTAGGAACTCGCCATGCCCCTCACGGAATACCTTGGGGTGTCTTCTTTCCAAAATGGGGTCACTTGTGGGGTAGTTATACTGCCCTGGCATTTTCCAGGGGCCCTAATGTGTGGTAAGTAGGTAAATGACCAGTGGAATCCGAAAGGTGCTCTTTGGAATGTGGGCCCCTTTGCCCACCTAGGCTGCAAAAAAGTGTCACACATCTGGTATCGCCGTATTCAGGAGACGTTGGGGAATGTGTTTTGGGGTGTCTTTTTACATATACCCATGCTGGGTGAGAGAAATATCTTGGCAAAAGACAACTTTTTCCATTTTTTTATACAAAGTTGGCATTTGACCAAGATATTTATCTCACCCAGCATGGGTATATGTAAAATGACACCCCAAAACACATTCCCCAACTTCTCCTGAGTACGGCGATACCAGATGTGTGACACTTTATTGCAGCCTAGATGCGCAAAGGGGCCCAAATTCCTTTTAGGAGGGCATTTTTAGACATTTGGATACCAGACTTCTTCTCACGCTTTGGGGCCCCTAGAATGCCAGGGCAGTATAAATACCCCACATGTGACCCCATTTTGGAAAGAAGACACCCCAAGGTATTCAATGAGGGGCATGGCGAGTTCATAGAAATTTTTTTTTTTTGGCACAAGTTAGCGGAAATTGATATTTTTTATTTTTTTCTCACAAAGTCTCCCGTTCCGCTAACTTGGGACAAAAATTTCAATCTTTCATGGACTCAATATGCCCCTCACGGAATACCTGGGGGTGTCTTCTTTCCGAAATGGGGTCACATGTGGGGTATTTATACTGCCCTGGCATTCTAGGGGCCCTAAAGCGTGAGAAGAAGTCTGGAATATAAATGTCTAAAAAATTTTACGCATTTGGATTCCGTGAGGGGTATGGTGAGTTCATGTGAGATTTTATTTTTTGTCACAAGTTAGTGGAATATGTGACTTTGTAAGAAAAAAAATAAAATTCCGCTAACTTGGGCCAAAAAAAAGACTGAATGCAGCCTTACAGAGGGGGGGGGGGATCAATGACAGGGGGGTGATCAATGACAGGGGGGGTGATCAGGGAGTCTATATGGGGTGATCACCCAACTGTCATTGATCACCCCCTGTAAGGCTGCATTCAGACGTCCGTATGATTTTTACGGATCCGATCAGTCTATCAGTGGATCCGTAAAAATCATGCGGACATCTGAATGGAGCTTTACAGGGGGGTGATCAATGACAGAGGGGTAATCAATGACAGGGGGGTGATCAGGGAGTCTATATGGGGTGATCACCACAGTCATTGATCACTCCCCTGTAAGGCTGCATTCAGACGTCCGTATGATTTTTACGGATCCGATCAGTCTATCAGTGGATCCGTAAAAATCATGCGGACATCTGAATGGAGCTTTACAGGGGGGTGATCAATGACAGAGGGGTAATCAATGACAGGGGGGTGATCAGGGAGTCTATATGGGGTGATCACCACAGTCATTGATCACTCCCCTGTAAGGCTGCATTCAGACGTCCGTATGATTTTTACGGATCCGATCAGTCTATCAGTGGATCCGTAAAAATCATGCGGACATCTGAATGGAGCTTTACAGGGGGGTGATCAATGACAGGGGGGTAATCAATGACAGGGGGGTGATCAGGGAGTCTATATGGGGTGATCACCACAGTCATTGATCACTCCCCTGTAAGGCTCCATTCAGACGTCCGTATGATTTTTACGGATCCGATCAGTCTATCAGTGGATCCGTAAAAATCATGCGGACATCTGAATGGAGCTTTACAAGGGGGTGATCAATGACAGAGGGGTAATCAATGACAGGGGGGTGATCAGGGAGTCTATATGGGGTGATCACCACAGTCATTGATCACTCCCCTGTAAGGCTGCATTCAGACGTCCGTATGATTTTTACGGATCCGATCAGTCTATCAGTGGATCCGTAAAAATCATGCGGACATCTGAATGGAGCTTTACAGGGGGGTGATCAATGACAGAGGGGTAATCAATGACAGGGGGGTGATCAGGGAGTCTATATGGGGTGATCAGGGGTGATCAAGGGCTAATAAGGGGTTAATAAGTGACGGGGGGGGGGGTGTAGTGTAGTGGTGCTTGGTGCAACATATTACTGAGCTGCCTGTGTCCTCTGGTGGTCGATCCAAACAAAGGGGACCACCAGAGGACCAGGTAGCAGGTATATTAGACGCTGTTATCAAAACAGCGTCTAATATACCTGTTAGGGGTTAAAAAAATCACATCTCCAGCCTGCCAGCGAACGATCGCCGCTGGCAGGCTGGAGATCCACTCGCTTACCTTCCGATCCTGTGAACGCGCGCGCCTGTGTGCGCGCGTTCACAGGAAATCTCGCGTCTCGCGAGAGGACGCGCCGGCGCGTCCACCCAGAACAACAGGACCGCCGCAAAGACGCAATCCTGCGTACGGCGGTCCTGAGGTGGTTAGGTCCGAGTGCATGAACACTTCTACTATTGAGATTTGTTCATGTTGGTAGCAGTCAGGGAAAAGCTCTGGGATTGTCAGGAGGTGACCTTTCCCTGTTCCCTAGCTGTTGGGCCTAGCCTACTGTTTTGTTTAATTTTGTTGTGTTTGGTTTGCTTCCCTTCCCTCACCTTCCGTGACACTGGTGCACAAAACTCATACATTCCACCCAAAATGATGATTGCTCATAGGCAAATATGTGTCACGGTAAGTGGGGATAAGAGGAACACCAAGTAAACAACTAGCAACAGGTAAACAGACTAGGCCCCAAAGCTAGGGAGGAGGGAATGGTAACCTGAGCCTCTCCCTGACATTATGAGCAAGTCCTGATGGTGAACGAACTCATACGCTGTAACCTAAGCCCTGCTGACACTGAAGCAAACCCTAACTTGGGGAGCTGGAATAAGACAGCCGGTACCTTCCACCTTGAAGGGACCAGCGTCTCACTGAGACCTAGAAGCAACACACGCACAAAGGAGAAAGCAGGAAGACTTGGCTTGAGATGAGCGGGAAGTAGAGGATCCACAAACAACCAATATAGAACTCCAGAAGGAAAATATCAACTGCAAAGTCAGCAGTAAGAGGCGGACTTAAATAGAGTCTCTAAAACAGCTAACGATCAGAACCTGTGAAGAGGTGTGTTCCAGCCCACAACAACAAACAGAAGGAAAACACAGAAAGACCTGTCAGATAGACTCACGTGCTGCAAGTCTATCCGATCTTCTCAGATCTCTCATAGGGCAGGCCGTGACAATATGTACCTCTGTGTATCTTTAAGTTTCCACAGAGGCACCAATTTCCTTCTATCCCCTTGAAACATTGCAGCATTGTGGTCTTGGGTTTAAATGTATTCATGAGACACTTTTGCAAGGCATTTGTACATATCTTCTCATTGTGTATGTTTGGATTTCCTCCAGGTTCTCCAGTTTCCTCATGCACCTAAAAAAATATATACTGGGAGGTTCATTGGCTTTGTATATAACTGGCCCAAATGACTGTATGCATTATAGGGAAATCAGAGCACTAATTGAGATAGGGACTGATGTGAATGGTAACAGTCTCCATGCAACTCTGCCAAAAATGTTGGCCCTACATAGGCAACTGGAAGCATCAATAATAAATAATTGCTGGTAGGAAGGAATACAATGTGATGACACATGTTTCTATAGAATGGACACATGGTTCTATAGTATGGAGCTGTTGGGATATCAAGTGCTACCCACACAGGGTCCATGCACATGATTTTGCCTTAAAGGGATTGTCCAGGATAGGCCATCACTAGACCATCATCAGTGGGGGTCCGACACCCTGCAGCCTCGCTGGTCAGTGTTGGAACTACGCAGCTACAGTGGGGGAAATAATTATTTGACCCCTCACTGATTTTGTAAGTTTGTCCAATGACAAAGAAATGAAAAGTCTCAGAACAGTATCATTTCAATGGTAGGTTTATTGTAACAGTGGCAGATAGCACATCAAAAGGAAAATTGAAAAAATAACTTTAAATAAAAGATAGCAACTGATTTGCATTTCATTGAGTGAAATAAGTATTTGAACCCTCTAACAAAAAAAGACTTAATACTTGGTGGAAAAACCCTTGTTTGCAAGCACAGAGGTCAAACGTTTCTTGTAATTGATGACCAAGTTTGCGCACATTTTAGGAGGAATGTTGGTCCACTCCTCTTTGCAGATCATCTCTAAATCCCTAAGGTTTCGAGGCTGTCTCTGTGCAACTCTGAGCTTGAGCTCCCTCCATAGGTTTTCGATTGGATTAAGGTCCGGAGACTGACTAGGCCACTCCATGACCTTAATGTGCTTCTTCTTGAGCCACTCCTTTGTTGCCTTTGCTGTATGTTTTGGGTCATTGTCGTGCTGGAACACCCATCCACGACCCATTTTCAGTTTCCTGGCAGAGGGAAGGAGGTTGTCGCTCAGGATTTCACGATACATGGCTCCGTCCATTTTCCCGTTTATGCGAATAAGTTGTCCTGTGCCCTTAGCAGAAAAACACCCCCAAAGCAAAATGTTTCCACCCCCATGCTTGACGATGGGGACGGTGTTTTGGGGGTCATAGGCAGCATTTTTCTTCCTCCAAACACAGCGAGTTGAGTTAATGCCAAAGAGCTCTATTTTGGTCTCATCAGACCACAGCACCTTCTCCCAGTCACTCTCTGAATCATTCAGGTGTTCATTGGCAAACTTCAGACGGGCCTGCACATGTGCCTTCCTGAGCAGGGGGACCTTGCGAGCCCTGCAGGATTTTAATCCATTGCGGTGTAATGTGTTTCCAATGGTTTTCTTGGTGACTGTGGTCCCTGCTAATTTGAGGTCATTAACTAACTCCTCCCGTGTAGTTCTAGGATGCTTTTTCACCTTTCTCAGAACCATTGACACCCCACGAGGTGAGATCTTGCGTGGAGCCCCAGAGCGAGGTCGATTGATGGTCATTTTGTGCTCCTTCCATTTTCGAACAATCGCACCAACAGTTGTCACCTTCTCTCCCAGCTTCTTGCTAATGGTTTTGTAGCCCATTCCAGCCTTGTGCAGGTCTACAATTTTGTCTCTGACATCCTTGGACAGCTCTTTGGTCTTTCCCATGTTGGAGAGTTTGGAGTCTGCTTGATTGATTGATTCTGTGGACAGGTGTCTTTTATACAGGTGACTAGTTAAGACAGGTGTCCTTAATGAGGGTGACTAATTGAGTAGAAGTGTCTAACCACTCTGTGGGAGCCAGAACTCTTAATGGTTGGTAGGGGTTCAAATACTTATTTCACTCAATGAAATGCAAATCAGTTGCTATCTTTTATTTAAAGTTATTTTTTCGATTTTCCTTTTGATGTGCTATCTGCCACTGTTACAATAAACCTACCATTGAAATGATACTGTTCTGAGACTTTTCATTTCTTTGTCATTGGACAAACTTACAAAATCAGTGAGGGGTCAAATAATTATTTCCCCCACTGTATGTCTACTGTGTAGTTGATGGAACTGGTTATGGCAGTGTTGCTCACTTTGAAGTGAATAGGAGCAGCACTGCTCACATTTTCCCTGTCTTTACTATAGCATGGATGGAGCTGTGTTGTTCTGGTGATTTCTGGCTTTGGAGCTTACTACATCCTGAACATTCTCCATGTGAATGTCATGGGAGGATCGCTTATTCCAGAATTCATAACCATCTTCATTTGCGCTGTAGGTTATGGTAGAACCTATCAAAGGTAAAAAAAAAAAAATTGTTTTGGCATTACAGTGTAATTTAATGTCTCTATAGCTTTTCAGGTGTTGCCAGGCTATATAATTTACCTCTTTTTGTAATATTCGTTTTTCCTCCCGATTTTCCTCTCTTGTTAGCTATTTCTTCTATAGGGCTTGTCACCTATGTTTGGCTGTGATTACATGTGCAGTTTTTGATGCAGTTTTGTCAGCCAGTAGTGCATCCAAAAGGAAGGAAACATATTCCTCCTTCCTTTATATTTCCACTTATTCTTGGAACCATTCCTGGTTTTGGTTTCAAAAACTGCAACCAAAACCATATTAAGAGCTGCATGTGTGATTTCCCAAACTATATTTAGTAATGTAGAGCTACCAGAGGAAGGTTTACATTTAGAGATGAGTGAATTTATCGAAATTCGTTTTGAGTCTGATTTTAATGAATCAGTCCAAATATTATATTCGGGTCAAAATCGACTCCACCTGAATCAAAAGTGCTCCAATTGGCCTGGAAATTAGTGTATGGCACTCTAAGGTCTCCTATGACTTATATTTTTGCTGTCATGTCTTTCTCTTTAATTTTACACGTTTTTCTCCACCCATCTTTTCAAGCTCTTTAATGCAAAGACAGCAATAGTAAATAATGTCAGTGACACTATAGGTAATTGCATGCGTGATAGTGTTTAAAAACAAGCTGCACCATCAGAATTAAGCTTTTTAAAATAGAATAGGTTCCAAAAACAGTTTGTCACAGGTTTTGAGACAAAAAAAGGCTGGCTTATACACAGAAAGAGTACTGTTCAGTACTTACATAATAAATAGCCAGCACCTCACCTGTTTGGGGGTGATTGCCCCTCATCATTGCAGAGCTGCGAATACTGGCTTAAGGCTGTCTGCAGATGAGATGCTGACTTATTTATTATCCAAGTCTCAAGGCCTAGTTAAAGGGTTGAACCTTGACTTATAGGATAGCTACCTTATATCTGGTGGCATTACAGGCAGAGCTTGCTAAGAGCTCATTTGTATCCCTTCTTTTCAGAATTCCAGAGGAGCATGTATGGCATATAAGCCTCCTCACGCTGATTAAGGCAATCTCCACAAAGAAAGATAGTTCCCCCCGAAATCCTGACCTAGCCCACTCACCCAGTTAAGCCAGTACTCTCTGCACTGATGAGGGGCAATCACCTCAAAACAGCTGTTTGCAGATGAGGTGCTGGCTTATTTAATATCTGAGTCATGTCTCAAGGCCTGTTTAATAGGTCAAAAATTTACTTATAAGATAGTTGCCTTGCATCTGGTGGCATCAGAAGCAGAGCTTGCTAAGAGCTCATTTGCATCCTTTCGTCCCTAATGATAAAATCTGACTCTCTACCTAGTAATTTAATCTTCCTAACTAAATATATCTTCTTCACAATCCCTGCAAAACCCTAAAATGGTTGGCTTGTATATCTAATTGTTGGCAGACATGTCCTATTACATCAGGACTGAGCTCACAATGATGTCTGTGCTTTAGAGTTAGCACAGAGCCTGACAGACTAGCCAATATTCTCTGTCCTGATTGGCAATGTGACTGTGAGGCTGATGGCCCCGCCTAGGGTTTTGTTATCCTCCATCTTCATCTTCTCTGCCGAGTTTCCCTCGCTAGTGTAATTTTAAAAGTAAAATGACGGGAGCCATTTTCGAAATTCATCCAAAGCGAAACGTCAAAACTCTGGATTTGTTTGGAAGAAGAATTTTTTGTGAAATTTCTGACAAATCTGATTAGTTTAGAATCGATTTGCCACATATATTACAACATAACCAGGCGAGTTTGTCAGTCCTTATTGTGCGAAACCTATGTGATAACGTCTGACATGGAGACATGGCTACGTAGAATTTTTAACAGCCTGAAGACAGCTCAAGGACTTCTGCAACAAACAAAAAGAAAAATAATATGTGTAATATAATAATCTTAAGTAAAGCAATGAATCTACATTTTTCTATTTGAAAAAAAGAAATAAAAAAAGAAACACTTTACAATACAGCGTACTGATTTCCTGTCACCAGGAAGGATATTTCTTATTATATTGGCATATTTTAATGCTTCGGTAACTGTACAAGTTCCAGTAACTGGACTTTGGTAAATTGTACCTGAACCGTCAAATAATAAAGCATTGCTTATTTTAACCACTTTATTCCTGGCAGGGGTATTAGCGCTTTCCTGATTTAATAGTTTGACTGACAATATCTGCTTTATTATTCATTTATCCACCTTCATTTAGGATTTTTGTGGGAAGCAGCACTTCATTATTTCACCTCAAAACAATAAATAGCTGTATTTTTAGAAACCAATAAGAGAAATAAATGGACAAAAATTCAATACATTTTTATTGCTTTAAAACTTCTAATATTTCAGATGCCCTAAATATTTTACTTGCTTGTCCAATGAATGTTTTCCATATCTCTGAGATAAGGGGCCTCTTATACGGATTTATAGAGTGGGAACTGATTGGGAGCGAAGGGTTATAATAATGTATATATCGCTGCTGTATGAATGATCGTTATGCTAGCAATGATATTTTGTACTGTATAAATGAATGAATCAGCCGACAATTAAAGGGAACCTGTCACCAGGATTTTGGGTATAGAGCTGGGGACATGGGCTGCTAGATGGCCGCTAGCACATCCACAATACCCAGTCCCCACAGCTCTCTGCTCTTTTATTGTGTTAAAAAACCTTTTTGATCAATATGCAAATGACCTGATATGTGTCCTGTGTCCGGAGATGAGTCAAGCGGAAAGGAGCCCAACACCGCCCCGCGTCCTCCGAATCTCCTCCTTGCTGGCTGACGTCACAGAGCTGGAGCGCCGAAATCTCGCGATGCGCGAGCTAGCGCATGCGCAGTGGCGGCATCATGTTCATTCCCTGTGCTGGCATCAGCACAGGGAACGAACTATGCATGTGCTAGCTCGCGCATTGCGAGATTTTGGCGCTCCAGCTCTGTGATGTCAGCCAGCAAGGAGGAGATTCGGAGGACGCGGGGCGGTGCTGGGCTCCTTTCCGCTTGACTCATCTCCGGACACAGGACTCATATCAGGTCATTTGCATATTGATCAAAAAGGTTTTTTAACACAATAAAAGAGCAGAGAGCTGTGGGGACTGGGTATTGCGGATGTGCTAGCGGCCATCTAGCGGCCCATGTCCCCAGCTCTATGCACAAAATCCTGGTGACAGGTTCCCTTTAAGTAGTTGCTGGTTTGTTGGTTAAAGGGGTCCTTCGGGAATTATTTAAAATGGCCACCATGAACATGTTCTAGAATGTGAACAGGACTGGTTGCCTCCACTTGCAGAGATGCCGAAGAAGGTAATGAGGTAGAGGCCTCACTACACTGCTCCACAATAAATGGTAAAGATGTGATCCTGTCTATGATATGTTATCAGGGCTGAGCAGCCTGACAGGAAACTTACCAATGTGTAGTATATGCAAGTGCCAGAGCATAGTGTGTAGTGAGGCTTCAACCCCCTAGGCACCTCTGCAAATGGAGGAAACAAGTCCTGCTCAAATTCTCACACTTTAAGTCATTCCCAGAGAAGCCCTTTAATCATGGGCACACTAACGCAGGCCAATAATCTGGGTGCTTATTTCTGATAATTACACCTGTCATTGATCCATGTCAAAGGGTTCTGAGCCATCAGTGTTTTATCACAGTTGATGCCACAAGCATTGCACTCCCATCATCTGCTAGAACAAACTGGGTAGGGAAGCATTGTGGCTGTTGGACTCCTATTGGTTCCACTTAGATTCGTTTAGAGGCCACATAGACGGATCTAAACTATAATGAGCTAACTGTGTAGCCTCTGGAAATAAAATACAGCAGCACCAACAGGAACTGTAGGGGTAGAATACTTTTCTAAGCTTTACTGCCACTTCATTCTAGCAATCAGCAAATGGAATGATCTGCAAACGTATCAGCCATTGAACATCCATAGATTACACATTGATGGCATGTCCTAGTGCTGAAATACAGTGCAATCTGCAAGCAGGAGGTTATTGAGCAGGAGGAGCTGAGCAGACAGATATAGATAGTTTTGTGGATAAAAAAATTGTAAATGTGTAATTTATACATATACAGTAAGTCTCTGCTTTTTCTGAGCTCAGTTGTACACAGGGATATCTTATCAGTGACTGATAGCAATGCACAGGGTGGACTTGAGTATAGAAAGTGCAAAAATTTAAATCAGTGGGGGTCCAACTCCTGGCACCCCTGCCAATCAGATGTTTGAAGAGATGGATGGTACTGTGCTTGGTAAGCCGTGAGGAGGTTGCAATGCTTACTGGAGCACTGCAGCCTATACATACATATGATGGGCAAGGGTGCCAAACATCCGACCTCAACTGATCACATACTAATAACCTATTCATCAGTATTAAAGGGGTTGTGCAAGGGTTTTATATTGATGACCTATCCTCAGGATAGCTCTTCAATATCTGAACGGTGGGGCTCCGACACCCCTGCCGATCAGCGCTTGAAGAGAAGGTGACGCTTCATATGAGCGCTGCTTCCTCTTCATTACAGCTGTTTGGCACGGGTGCCGGGTATCAGACTCCTGCTGATCAGATATTGATATAAAACCCCTACACAATCCCTTTAAAAACTTGGACATCCCTTTTAATGAAATGCTCTACCAAAGTAGATTCATTGGATTGCATATACTGTTGCTGGGCAGCAATGTGTTCATAACTGTGTACAACTGCATCAAAGGCCTTTTACCCAGACAATCCAATGCCCTGCTCTACACTGATCAGAGGCAAAACTTTAAGAGGTTGCCCTGCAGATAGTTATTTTTTCTTATGGGAAAGATTTTATCATTGGATTATATCCATTTTATTTAAAGGGCCAGACACTGATTTATAGGATAGCCATCCAATAGGTGGCACAAGAGAGACGGCTTTTGACCTCCTACTTAAGGGTTTATTTGCAATGTGTACAGCTGATACATACACATACATTCATATGCTACATGGGACATTCTTTTCTGGAGATGTGGTAAAATGTCTTCTGGTATCTCAGTGAAATGATTTGGGAAGGGCATCGTCCTACCAGAAAGTTTCCCTGTAGGGTCTATGGCCAGTCTGTCAATGGCCAAGCACAGCTTCTATTCATTGGACGATGCTGTACTTGGTAAGTGACTAGAGCACTGCAGCCTCAGAGCTGATTGACATGTGTGCAGGACGTCAGACCACCACCGATCACATACTCATAACCTATCCTGAGGATAGGTCATCAGTATTGAAAATTCAGACAACCTCTTTAATTAAGAATCTTTCCCCTTATTGAAATCAATTGTCTTAGTATGCTTTCAACTTTTTGTTGCCTATAGCTTATAATAATTCATTTCTGGCTCTGCATGAATTGAATTCCTGTCGTGCTGAATTTCGGCTTCTTCATCTTAATAAGGCTATCTGCAGTGCGATGCAGAGGGAAGGAACGAAGTAGCAACTTGAGCCTCTGTTGAGGTGGGTGTAGGACTATAGTAGTTGACAATGCAGTCCAGCTGCAGTTCCTTAACATAGCTGTCCCTGCCAGAAGCAGTTAAGAAAATAAAACATGTGACGGAGGGCTTATTCACACAAATGGGTACTGTGGCCCGCAAGCAGCAGGTCCGCACTATACGGACCCCGGCCATTCGTGTAACACATCACGGATGCGGACCCATTCCTGTGCGGAACGGAGGCACGGAACCCCACGGAAGCAGTTGTTCTATTTTTTTGCTGTACGGACGGATCACGGACCCATTCAAGTTGAATGGGTCTGCATCCGTCTGAGGAAACCGCACGGATGTTGCTCACAATGCACGGAAGGGCCGTCACACGTTTGTGTGCATGAGCCCTTACAGTGGGGGAAATAATTATTTGACCCCTCACTGATTTTGTAAGTTTGTCCAATGACAAAGAAATGAAAAGTCTCAGAACAGTATCATTTCAATGGTAGGTTTATTGTAACAGTGGCAGATAGCACATCAAAAGGAAAATCGAAAAAATAACTTTAAATAAAAGATAGCAACTGATTTGCATTTCATTGAGTGAAATAAGTATTTGAACCCCTACCAACCATTAAGAGTTCTGGCTCCCACAGAGTGGTTAGACACTTCTACTCAATTAGTCACCCTCATTAAGGACACCTGTCTTAACTAGTCACCTGTATAAAAGACACCTGTCCACAGAATCAATCAATCAAGCAGACTCCAAACTCTCCAACATGGGAAAGACCAAAGAGCTGTCCAAGGATGTCAGAGACAAAATTGTAGACCTGCACAAGGCTGGAATGGGCTACAAAACCATTAGCAAGAAGCTGGGAGAGAAGGTGACAACTGTTGGTGCGATTGTTCGAAAATGGAAGGAGCACAAAATGACCATCAATCGACCTCGCTCTGGGGCTCCACGCAAGATCTCACCTCGTGGGGTGTCAATGGTTCTGAGAAAGGTGAAAAAGCATCCTAGAACTACACGGGAGGAGTTAGTTAATGACCTCAAATTAGCAGGGACCACAGTCACCAAGAAAACCATTGGAAACACATTACACCGCAATGGATTAAAATCCTGCAGGGCTCGCAAGGTCCCCCTGCTCAGGAAGGCACATGTGCAGGCCCGTCTGAAGTTTGCCAATGAACACCTGAATGATTCAGAGAGTGACTGGGAGAAGGTGCTGTGGTCTGATGAGACCAAAATAGAGCTCTTTGGCATTAACTCAACTCGCTGTGTTTGGAGGAAGAAAAATGCTGCCTATGACCCCCAAAACACCGTCCCCATCGTCAAGCATGGGGGTGGAAACATTTTGCTTTGGGGGTGTTTTTCTGCTAAGGGCACAGGACAACTTATTCGCATAAACGGGAAAATGGACGGAGCCATGTATCGTGAAATCCTGAGCGACAACCTCCTTCCCTCTGCCAGGAAACTGAAAATGGGTCGTGGATGGGTGTTCCAGCACGACAATGACCCAAAACATACAGCAAAGGCAACAAAGGAGTGGCTCAAGAAGAAGCACATTAAGGTCATGGAGTGGCCTAGTCAGTCTCCGGACCTTAATCCAATCGAAAACCTATGGAGGGAGCTCAAGCTCAGAGTTGCACAGAGACAGCCTCGAAACCTTAGGGATTTAGAGATGATCTGCAAAGAGGAGTGGACCAACATTCCTCCTAAAATGTGCGCAAACTTGGTCATCAATTACAAGAAACGTTTGACCTCTGTGCTTGCAAACAAGGGTTTTTCCACCAAGTATTAAGTCTTTTTTTGTTAGAGGGTTCAAATACTTATTTCACTCAATGAAATGCAAATCAGTTGCTATCTTTTATTTAAAGTTATTTTTTCAATTTTCCTTTTGATGTGCTATCTGCCACTGTTACAATAAACCTACCATTGAAATGATACTGTTCTGAGACTTTTCATTTCTTTGTCATTGGACAAACTTACAAAATCAGTGAGGGGTCAAATAATTATTTCCCCCACTGTATATGGGACTTTTTAGACCACAAATCCTGCTATGAGGTTCTATACATAGATGCAGGTGCATAGAATGCAGAGACTGACAGGGTTTACACCAGCTTTAATAACCCATCTGTGGTGTGGTTTGGTTGTAGTCTTCGCCATTAAATAGACTAAGTTACTAAAACATAAAATACTTACCTCCATATACATTGCTGCATCTTTGCAGAGGCATAAAAATCATAAATAGTGACCATATCTCCATCTAACTGAATGTAGTTCCTCGGTTTTAGCTGGACGTAATCATGTCAGTAAGGAGCACTGCAGTCCCCGGAAATTATTGGAATGAATTATATGCCACACAAAACCATTATGTTACAAAATCAATGTGCATCTTGAGATGCTGCAGATATCCCATACTCCACAGCCGCACAACCATGAAACTAAACTCTGCAGAGAATGCAGGCAACAAAAAGCCATTATTTTGTGATTCTCTCTATACTGTGGTGAATTGAATGATCAATAATGTTTGCTTTTCAAAGGCTGAGGAGGTCCTTTGAAGTTAACATCACAATCTGACTTCTTGATACAGTGCCAAAGACTGCAATATCTCCCAGGCGAGCGTCTGACAACTGAGCGCTGATAACTTACAGAGAGAAGAACAGGCCCATGGTTCATGGCAAGGTTTTAAAATAAAAAACAGACTGGCGATTCACTAATCTTCACATTATATATGTTGATGTGACTTGTTTAATATGTTTTATGTTTTCTTTGCAATTACCTTTGTGTTTATTTGTTTATGTTTTAACAATAAAGTGGATACAATAAAGTGTGACCTCCTCTGTTTATCTCCTGTGGATAGCAATCTAACCTGGTCATGTGATGGGCACACGGGCGCTCGACCCATTACAAGTTCGGATAACAGTACTGTCACTGTACCAAACCGTACCCCCTTGTAACCATCACACGACCAGGACAGATATTTATTGAAAGTAAATAATAATGGTTCCTATTGAGTGACTGCAGGCAGTTATCTTATAAGTGTAATGAACTGAAATACGGAAAATTGCCCCAACCCTAATATTCTGGTCACAGCAAACCTTTAACATTAGGCCAAGGACATAAGTGCCTGGCAGAGAACAACATTTTAAAATGCATTTTGGAATTACTATCTACTGTAGTGATCCTGGACTATCAGGATTATTTACACCTCGTGGAAATTCTAAAAACTTATTTGGGGTCACTTATTATGGCTCGCCACAGCAGTTTTTGATGTAAAAAAAAAGTCACATTCCCTCGTTTTTAGAATTTTTTGAAACCAGTGATGATTTAATGCTGTTTTCTACACTGGAGAGGGAGGGGGCAGTGTGTGTGTGTGTTTGTGTGGAGGTGGAGTTGGGGCCAGAAAACTGGCATAAATGACGATTGAAATCTACTCCAGTGAGGCGCTGGAGTAGATTTTAATCTAGGCGCATGATCTGGCGTGCCTCCTCATAAATGAAGGGCATCCTATGGTCTTTGACAAATGACGCCCATAGTGTCACTGCTTTTCGTTGACCAAACTGTCTCTTCTAAACAGGTTGGGGTTTGTTGACTTAAAGGAAAGTGAAGGGGACCTTAACATGTGAGAATAACAAAATCTTGAAATCCCATTAATGTATGCATTATTCTGATAGAACAGCTTGTTCCACCAATGTGTTATCATTATACTAGCATAGGCTCTGATAAATGACTTTATATTGCTGCATGCACCTACCTATGGGCAGTAGTTACTGACAGACTTGAACTCAATTGGTATCGTTACTTGCCTTGATACGTTTGTGCAGGCTTCTGGATTTCTAATAATAACATGCCTTTTGCTATCTCTGTGCATGTGCAAAAACCTCTGGCAATGCAGGGGCAATGTACACTTGTGACTCCTTTTTACATCCTCCATGGACTTGCGCAGCAAGTTTCCTGCAGACTCCAAGTTGCAGCACAGTAAGGCCGCTTTCACAAAATCAGTGTTTGGTAATTTTTTGGCCAATAATTTCTATCCGTGATTGTGAGCCCACTCAGATGTGGCTTAAAACCATAGAACAGATATAAATCTTTCCATTATACCTTATACCTTATCTCTGCGTAGACTCCACTCTTGGGTTTGGCTCACAATTAGGGATGATCGGACCCGTGGATGTACATGTTCGCCGAGTTCGGCTGAACTTCGGGCCAAAGTTCAGGTTCGGGACCCAAACTTGAACCCGAACCCCATTGAAGTCAATGGGGACCTGAATTTTGGTGCAGTAAAATGGTTGTAAAATAGTCGTAGTAAGGGTAGAGGGCTGCAAATGGAAGGTAAGAGCAGGACAGTTGCCCTGCAAACAATTGTGGATAGGGAAGGCAGTGTAGGTGAAAGCGGCGGTGGAGGAGGAGGTAGCCAACACTTTTTGTTGTTTTTAAATTATTTTCTAAATTTGGGAAGACCCCAAAACATTGGGAAATAGCAAAGAGAAAGTGCGCTGGAGTATAACAATGGCTGGGTGCGGCTGGTTTACATGTCTACTCAGCACAAGGTACAGACAAGTCCTGTGGGATCCATGCCTGGTTCATTTTCATGAACGTGAGCTTGTCCACGTTGGGTGTTGACAGGCGGCTGCGCTTGTCTGCCGTGCTAAACACACGTTCGTGATCGGAAGATACGCCCGTACAAACGCACGCTGGTAGACGTGCTGCTGATGGCATTCACACCTGACAGCGGGGGCTCAGTGGAAGCACAAGGCGAAGGCAGAGGAAGAGGAGGAAGAAGTCGCCAACGCAGCTGGGGCAGGCCAGCACCTCCAAGGCATAAAGGGCAAGCTTAGGTCATGTGCCCAATTTGCAGACCCAGAAGTTGAATGGGGCAGACCCATCAGTCAGTACGTGTAGGCGTGTGCACATGCACTGTTCCACCATGTTGATGAAATGCTGCCTCCTGCTAACACGCTCCATAACAGCTGGTGGTGCTGGTTGCTGTGGCGTGCTGACAAAGCTTTTCCACATTTCGGCCATGCTAACCCTGCCTTTTGAGGTGCTGGCGGTGCCCCAGCTGCGTTGGCGACTTCTTCCTCCTCCTCCTCTGCCTTTGCCTTGTGCTTCCACTGAGCCCCGCTGTCACGTGTGACTGCCATCAGCAGCGTGTCTATCAGCATGTGCTTGTACTCGCGCATCTTCTGATAACACGACGGAATTAAGGACAGCACGTTGTCCGTGTAGTGGGGATCCAGCAGGGTGGCCACCCAGTAATCAGCACTGGTTAGAATGTGGGCAACTCGGCGGTCATTGCGCAGGCACTGCACCATGCAGTCGCTCATGTGTGCCAGGCTGCCCAGAGGCAACAACAAGCTGTCCTCTGTGGGAGGTGTATCGTTTGTGTCCTCTGTATCCCCCCAGCCATGCTCCATTGATGCCTATAAGCTGTATTGGGTGCCACCCTGCTGTGAACATAGTTCCTCCTCCTCCTGATCCTGCAGAACTGTGGCCTGGCTGGACAGTCATGTGCCTGGCCTCTCCTGATGCAGGAACCCACCCTCCGAGCCACTTGTGAATGACTGGCCTGATAACCGTGGAAATTATCCCTCTTCCTCCTCTTCTTCCTCCTATGCTACATCCTCTTCCATCATCGCCCAAAGTGCTTTTTCAAGGAGACATAGAAGTAAGATAGTAACACTGAGGACTGGGTCATCAGCAGGGAGGCCCACTCGTTAGTGGTGAAGTGGTGCTGTTCCGCAGAGCGACTCACCCTTGCGTGCTGCAGCTGAAACACCACTATCGCCTGCTGCTGCTCGCACAGTCTCTCCAGCATGTGCAAGTTGAAGTTCCACCTTGTGGGTACATCGCATATGAGGTGGCGAGTGGGAAGGCTGAAGTTACGCTGCAGCGCAGACAGGCGAGCAGCAGCAGGGTGAGAATGCCAAAAGCGCGCACTTTCTGCAGCAGCTCTGACATATTGCGGTAATTTTTCAGGAACATCTGCAACACCAAATTTAGCACATGCGCCAGGCAAGGAATGTGCGTCAAACTGGCTAGCCCCAGAGCTACTAGGAGATTTTGCCCGTTATCGCACACCACTAGGCCGGGCTTGAGGCTCAGCGGCACCAACCAAGTTCGTGGTGAAAGTGTTACGCTGACCGGATGAGTAGGCGGTAGAGGAGGAAGTGAAGTAGGAGGAGGATGCAACAGGAGGCAACGAGAAATGTCCTGCAATCCTCGGTGGCGACATGCGCCAAATTGCTATCTGTCTCAGGCCCAGCCACCACTGCATTTACCCAGTGTGCAGTTAGGGAGATATAATGTCCCTGCCCGTGCTTACTGGTCCATGTTTCGGTAGTTATGTGGACCTTGCCACAGATGGTGTTGCGCAGTGCACACCTGATTTTGTCCGCCACTTGGTTGTGCAGGGCAGGGATGGCTCGCCTGGAAAAGTAGTGGCGGCTTGGAACCATGTACTGTGGGACAGCCACCGCCATAAGGTTTTTAAAAGTCTTTGTCCCCACCAGACGGAATGACAGCATTTAAAAGGCCAGGAATTTTGAAATGCTGGCATTCAGGGCCAGGGATCACTGTTGGGTAGGGGGTACTTCCTCTTTCTCTCCAATTTTTGGAGGATGGACAGCTGAATGCTTCCATGGGACAGTGTGGACATGCTGGGTGACGGTGGTGGCGTTGCTGCCACATCCTCTGTTTATGGCGTGGCAGGTGCTACTGTTACTCCAAAGGGGGAGGAAGAGGCCGAGACCGCAGCAGAAGAGGGAGCAAGAGGAGCCTGAGATCTTTTGTGGTTTTTCAGGTGTGTACTTCACTGCAGCTCGTGCTTTGCATTTAGATGCCTGGTCATGCAGGTGGTGCTCAGCTTTAGAACATTTATGCCTCGCTTCAGGTTTTGATTGCACAGCGTGCAAATCAGCGTCTTGTCATCAGCACATTGTCTAAAGAACTGCCATGCCAGGAAACTCCTTGGAGCTGGCTTTGGTGCGCAGTCCCTGGGTGCGGTGGGCAGTAGCAGGCATACTGGCTAGGGGACGGCCACTCTGCTTTTGCACCCTCCAGCCTCTTTTGCTGTGCGGCTGGTGCTGTGTGACCACCACCTCTTCCTCCGAACTGCACACGTCACTCACATGACCTTGATTCCATGTGGGGTCTAGGACCTGATCATCCTCCACATCTTCTTCCACCCACTCTTCAACCCTACCCTCCTTTCCGGTCTGCACACAGCAGAAAGCCGCAGCAGTTGGCACCTGTGTTTCATCATCATCCTCAGAGACGTGCTGCAGTGGTCCTCCCATGTCCACATTCTGAAACATAAGTGGTTGAACATTAGTGCACTCAATCTCTTCCACTTCTGAGCCAGGGCTAGGTGGTTGGCCCACGGAAACCCCTCCAGCAGAGTCATCAAAAAGCAGAAGAGACTGCTGCATGACTTGGGGCTCAGACTGATTGGCTGATTAGCAAGGGGGTGAGGTGAAAAACAGATGCCCACGTGCTGCAGATGCCAACTCTGCGGTTTCAGCAGGGGACAGGGTGAGATACAATGTTAAGGAACTGGAGGCACTGTCAGCCATCCAATCTACTACCGCCTCTACTTGTTCTGGCCTCACCATTCGTATACCGGTATTCAGGCCTACTAAATAACGCTGAACCTCCTGTCACCTACATGCACCTATGGAAGGTGTTTCATTTGGGCGTGTAGCTGGCACAGATCGATCATATCCTCTCCCTGCAACAGGAGCTCCACCAGCACCAGCAGCATCACGACCAGGGACACGTCCCTTATTTGATGCTCTCATCATTCTTTGAGGTCACCCACCGAACTAACAGCTTAACTATATTAATTTCCCTGTCATGTATAAAGTGCACGTCTAACTCACACCAAAAAAAGGGTATATGTCACCCACCGAACTAACAGATTAACTATATTAATTTCCCTGTACTGGAGGCCATATCTCCAGAAGGATATAGATACTCTAGAGAGAGTTCAGAGAAGAGCTACTAAACTAGTACATGGATTGCAGGATAAAACTTACCAGGAAAGGTTAAAGGACCTTAATATGTATAGCTTGGAAGAAAGACGAGACAGAGGGGATATGATAGAAACTTTTAAATACATAAAGGGAATCAACTCGGTAAAGGAAGAGAGCATATTTAAAAGAAGAAAAACTACCACAAGAGGACACAGTTTTAAATTAGAGGGGCAAAGGTTTAAAAGTAATATAAGGAAGTATTACTTTACTGAGAGAGTAGTGGATGCATGGAATAGCCTTCCTGCAGAAGTGGTAGCTGCAAATACAGTGAAGGAGTTTAAGCATGCATGGGATAGGCATAAGGCCATCCTTCATATAAGATAGGGCCAGGGGCTATTCATAGTATTCAGTATATTGGGCAGAATAGATGGGCCAAATGGTTCTTATCTGCCGACACATTCTATGTTTCTATGTTTCTATGTATAAATTGCACGTGTATCTCACACCAAAAATGGGATTATGTCACCCACTGAACTAACAGATGGAATAATTATATTAATTTCCCTGACACGTATGCAGTGTAGGTGTACCTCACACCAAAAATGGGAATATGTCACCCACTGAACTAACAGAAGGATTAACTATTGGATTTTTGTCAGGGGTACAAAAATGGTGCATTGCACCCACA
The DNA here is from genome assembly GCF_905171765.1 of Bufo bufo. Taxonomy (NCBI): domain Eukaryota; kingdom Metazoa; phylum Chordata; class Amphibia; order Anura; family Bufonidae; genus Bufo; species Bufo bufo. Next base: position 81,951,963 of record NC_053391.1, read on the forward strand.
AAAAAAATCACTATAGGTCACCCACAGCATTAACAGCCAGATTAATTATTATATTTCTGTGTCGGGGGTGCAAAGCTGGTGTATTGCACCCACAAAAAAATCATTATAGGTCACCCACAAAACAAATAGCCAGATTCCTAACACTCTCCCTCGCTTCAGCTGCCTGCTTCCTGTACCTGCACTACTCAGAGCTGATGGGCAGTGCTACCCGTGATCGAGCTGGTATAGAGGCTGGGTCACATGATGCACCGGCCAATCACAGCCATGCCATTACTAGGAATGGCTATGATGGCTTCTAAGTGCCCACAGATTAAAAGCTTGTTGATGGGCTGCCCTGCAGCCTTTCAAAAGCTTTCTTAAATGCCTGAATACCGAACTCCAACCCAAACTTTTCTGCAAAGTTCGGGTTCGGGTCTGGGTCCCCGAACTCGCAAAGTTTGGAACGGACCCGAACTTTACAGTTCGGGTTCGCTCAACACTACTCACAATCACTAATGGAAATCACTGATCAAACACTGAATGTGAAACACTGAAAGCGGCCTGTGTCCACATTATAATTGTATAATTGTGTGTTGAGTGAATTTGTGGTACCCCAGACTTATGTATTATTGATATTTATTGCTGTGCATTCCAGCGTGTGAGAAACGCTTGTTAAAGATTGTCAGGATCAGGGCTAACCACCTCGTTCCTCCCCTCTTGGTAGGAGTGGGCTGATTCTACTTCCTGCCAGGAGGCGGAATTTGAATCCAGACAGAAAGGAGATAGGAAATAAAACCTCAGTGCACATAGATAGCGTGATTAGCAAAATCTCAACTTTACAGACCCTGCCACAGCTGAAGGACTATGGCTCAGACACCCATCACCTAGATCTCTTCCATTCCATTAAAATACCAAGCCTGTATCACATCATGCAAACCTATATCCTCAAGTGCCTGCTAGTGCCATTTTATTGCCGCCTAACCAGCCAACATACTTCACCACCTGGTGACCAAACCTGCACTTTGTACCTACTATTGCTGTCCCACATGTTATATTTTGCAAATAAAGAGAGCCTTTTATACTTTTACTTCTGGCCTGATTCTTCAAACCACCTTTCCACTACACTGATCCCCAGAAAGCAAAGGCCTGAGGGAGTACATTGTGACACAACATCTCTTCAGGGACACTACAATCCCATCCTCTGAATTGGCTCCTCTGGCCTTAATGCAATTTATGTATGTAACGTCAAGAATGTATTAGTGATTTAGCCTTAGATGAATCGACATACTGTACGTACTGTCGTTCTGTGAGATCCTGCATATTCCTTTTAATGCCATGCTCATTTTTCTGCAGAGGCACAGCACATTGGCACCTTGGTCTGTATTACGCATGGTGATCACATGGCAATAATTACCGTATGAAAAAGTGCCATCAAAAATGTACAATTCATACTAGAATTGAATAAAGGCACACATTCTGCACCAAAAAGGTAGGTAAATAATATACACATCAAAACCAATGCAATCTACACTACTTATCTATATATAGTGAATAAACATAAATTCAAGTAGAAAGCAAATTACAAAAAATAGCAACCCATAAGGATGTACAGGGTGGGCCATTTATATGGATACACCTTAATAAAATTTGGAACGGTTGGTGATATTAACTTCCTGTTTGTGGCACATTAGTATATGTGAGGGGGGAAACTTTTCAAGATGGGTGGTGACCATGGCGGCCATTTTGAAGTCGGACATTTTGAATCCAATTTTTGTTTTTTCAATGGGAAGAGGGTCATGTGACACATCAAACTTATTGGGAATTTCACAAGAAAAACAATGCTTGGTTTTAACGTAACTTTATTCTTTCCTGAGTTATTTACAAGTTTCTCTTTGTTTACAGCCATTGACATGTCGCCGAGGTTAACACGTGAGGAGCGGATAGAAATTGTGTTGATGTCTGGTGAAGGCAGTAACCGGGTCATTGCAGCAGATTTCAATGCAAGACCCCCTACGAGACCACCCATCTCCCATGCTACAGTTAGCAAACTGCTTACTAAGTTTCGTGAAACTGGTTCAGTGTTGGATTTGCCAAAATGTGGATGCATGAAATCTGTCTCTAATGAAGAAACATCAGTGGCTGTCCTAGCTTCATTCAGCAAGAGCCCACAGCGTAGCACTCGCCGCATGTCACTGGAGAGTGGCATTAGTCAATATCCTTCGGCGGATATTAGCTACTCACAAATGGCACCCTTACAAACTCCAGCTACTGCAGCATCTCAACGAGGATGACCCAGATCGGCGCACTGAATTTTCAGAATGGGCAAAACAAAAATTGGAACAAGACCCTCAGTTTACGCAGAAGATTTTGTTCAGTGATGAGGCAAACTTTTATGTGAATGGTGAAGTTAACAAACAAAACCACCGCTATTGGTCTGACACTAACCCACATTGGATAGATCCCTCCAAGACTGTTGGAACAAAAAAATTGATGGTATGGTGTGGTATATGGGGTACAAAGATAGTGGGGCCATTCTTCATCAATGGAAACCTCAAGGCCACTGGATATGCGAAATTGCTACATGATGATGTGTTTCCCTCTTTATGCACTGAAGCTGGCACGTTCCCTGAGTTTTTCCAGCAAGATGGTGCACCACCACATTATGGGTGTCAGGTTCGAGCATTCCTAGATGAACAGTTTCCTGGAAAGTGGATTGGTCATCGTGGGCCAGTTGAATGGAACCCAAGGTCTCCCGATCTGACCCCCTTAGACTTTTATCTTTGGGGTCATCTGAAGGCAATTGTCTATGCTGTGAAGATACGAGATGTGCAGCACCTGAAACTACGGATACTGGAAGCCTGTGCTAGCATTTCTCCTGCGGGGTTGCTATCAGTGTGTGAAGAGTGGGAGAAGAGGGTTGAATTGACAATCCAACACAATGGGCAGCACATTGAACACATTTTATAAGTGGTCAGAAACTTAGAAATAACTCATGAAAGAATAAAGTTACGTTAAAACCAAGCACACCATTGTTTTCGTGTGAAATTCCCAATAAGTTTGATGTGTCACATGACCCTGTTCCTATTGAAAAAACAAAAGTTGGATTCAAATGGCCAACTTCAAAATGGCCGCCATGGTCACGACCCTTCTTGAAAAGTTCCCCCCTCACATATACTAATGTGCCACAAACAGGAAGTTAATATCATCAACCATTCCCATTTTATTAAGGTGTATCCATATAAATGGCCCACCCTGTATGTCAGAGCCATGGTCGAGAGACCACCTGATTTATCCAAAAGTTATATGAGGTAAAGCTTGCTTGTCACACTTGCAGTGACCCCGAGAGCTTTACAAGGGATGGGAGTGGTTAATGGCCCTATGAGATGTTGTGTCATGTCATGTCAATAGTTTGCACTAGCAAGCACTTGTGGATTTAGTTGTCCACTGTGTTACTGGCATAAGGTTTGTCTAGCTGGTGTTAGTTAACGTAGGTGCTGATGTCTGAACTGCTGCACCTCACCATGCAGCAGTGCAGCAGAGTCTGTAAAGCTGTATACGCTGATCCTCTGCTGTCTTGTCTTGCAGGTGTTGTTTTGAGGCAGATTAAGATGTGTTCCCACAGGAGAATAATGCTGTTCCTGAGTTTCCCTCTGGAGTATTGGTCTCACAGGGGATAAAAGGATAGAAGTCCAACAGCAGCTAATTAAATAAACCAGCTATAATTGAGCTGCTCATTTAGACCTAGCAGGCTAACTTTTTAACTTAACAATTCAACGGCCTCTCTTTGTAAATGACTCAAACAATATAGTATTGCGATATACAGTCGTGTTCAAAATAATAGCAGTCAGACATCACTAACTTGATCAATCACTGTTTTTGGTAGAAATGATATTCTACATGGCAAATAATTTACTAGGAGGTGTAGTAGAGTAATAGAAACCCAACACTCATGACATGCATGCTGCTGATTCTCTGTATTCAATCACTTATTGAAAGGGGCATGTTCAAATTAATAGCAGTGTGGAGTTCAATGAGTGAGGGTAATTAATTCTTTAAAAAACAGGTGGCAATTATTGCCCTTATTAAGGAAGGGAAGGCAGCAAATGTTGTACATGCTGGTTACAGTGCATTTCTCTCTGAAATTCTGAGGAAACTGGGTTGTTCCAGACATTGTTACATAAGACAGTGTACCTTGATTATATGTTTTTTCCCCTCTCCAATCACTTTTTTAAAGAAGTGCAGAAAATGATAGGCTGCTCAGCTAAAATGATCGCAAATGCTTTAAAATGGCAACCAAAATCTGAAAAATGTGGAAGAAAGCGAAAAAACTACCATTCAAATGGATAGAAGAACAGCCAAAATGGCAAGGACTCAGACAACAATCATCTCCAGGAAGATCAAAAAAGGTCTAAAGTTTACCTGTGAGTACTGTTTACAATTAGAAGACGCCTATGTGAAGCCAAGATATCTGCAAGAAGCCCCAGCAAAGTCCCACTGTTAAAAAAAGACGTGTGCTGAAGAGGTTACTATTTGCCAAAGGGCACATTGACTGGCCTAAAGAGACATTTTGTGGACTGATGAAAGTAAGATTGTTCTTTTTGGTCTAGTGGCTGGAGACAGTTTGTCAGGGCGACCCCCAAACACTGAATTCAAGGCACAGTACACTGTGAAGACAGTGAAGCATGGTGGCGCAAGCATCATGATATGGGGGATGTTTCTCATACTAATGCGTTGGGCCTATTTATCGCATACCAGGGATCATGGATCAGTTTGAATTCATCAGAATACTTGAAGAGGTCATGCTGCCTTATGCTGAAGAGGAAATGCCCTTAAAATGGGTGTTCCAAAAAGACAACGACCCCAAACACACCAGTAAACGTGCAACATCTTGGTTCCAGACCAACAAGATTGACGTTATGGAGTGGTCACCCAAATCCCCGGATCTTAATCCAATAGAAAACTTGTGTGGTCACATCAAAAATGCAGTTTCTGAGGCAAAACCAAGAAATAGAGAAGAAATGTGGAATGTAGTCCAATCATCCTGGCTGGAATATCTGTTCACAGGTGCCAGGAGTTGGTTGACTCTTGCAACACAGATGTACAACAGTTCTCAGAAACAGTGGTTATACAACTAAATATTAGTTAAGTGATTCAAAGGAAAGCAAAATCTTCAAACATTTTTCAGTTTATATACGGTAGTGAATGTTTGAGTTGTAAAGAAGAATACAAACACTGCTATTTTTTTTGAATAGTCTAATATTCACTTTTCTTCAATTGTTTAGAGAACAACACAAATGTTATATATTTTTCTTCAGTTTTGATTTGGAATAGAATGTGTAGTGTTCCCAATGCATTTGTGTGTATGGAAATAAAAGCTATTAGAAGGATTTTGAGCTTTATTCACTTTTTTAAACACACTGCTATTATTTTGAACACAACTGTACACGGACGAGCAAAAGGGCAATAATGCTTTGAACTTTTGACTTTCAGGCTCCATATCTCACCTCCAATTACAGCTTTCAATGTGAGACTACCATCATTTTAGAAACAAGCATATTGGCTATCTCATACATAAATTGAACTTGCAACTTGTAATGAACCGCGTCACGCAAAGGGAGGGAAATGGGAAGGCCCTGTCCAAGGGAGAGGGAAAGGTGGTGACCCTGACTCACCTTGCGGCTGGCACCTGACTGCCCTGACGTCCCTAGACGGGTTCCTCACCCGTACGCCGATCAACGTGCCTAAACCCTGGCTTTCCCTTAAGAGGAGCCCTATGTAGTGAATGGGGCGGTGGGGATCACTAGTCCGCACCACTGACACTAAAAGGAAAACACCAAGGAGAGGACAGACAATACAGATCAAACATATAATCCCAGGTGGGCCGACAACAGCAGACCCCAAGGCCCAAACAGGGATCCGGAGGGTAACGTTCTGGAACAACAACCAGGGAACACAGCTACACAGCTCCAGTGGGTCAGTATAGAAGTCCAGGCAGGAAGCTCTATATCTGGCAACCAGAGAAGTGAGAGATGGGAATATAAGGAGGTTGGGATTGCTGGAACAATTAAACAGCTGAGGAGGAGAAGCTACGGATCCCTGAGTGAGCCAAAAGGATTGCAAGGCAAACCCAGAAAGCTACATTAATAAACAGTACTGTCTTTAGACATAGAGCGCGCAGCCAACCCGCTTGCGACTTCCTGACCCCGGGTATAACGGAGTCAGGCGTGGCTCTTGACACCCTCGTGACACAACTATTTAGAATACGTTTAGTTAAGCAGATTCTTTTCATGTAACTGCATTGTTTCTGTTTTGCTCCTGGTGGTGGAACAATCTTTTTCTTCTTATATACTACCAAATTACAACCTTTTTTCTCACAGTTCCCTTATAGCTCAATGTGGTATTAGATTGATTCCCAAGCGAAAGGTCACTGATTCAAATCCAGAGCAGCCATGAAGAAGATTTTTCCAAGAAAAGAGAAACCGTATCATCCAAGCTCAACGATAGAGATATCTCAGCCAAGAAAATTGACAAACTGCATCATGTAAGTGCCATGACAGTTGGAAGAATACAAAATAAAGTCCATCCATTCATTCCAAAGCCAAGAGGTGAACGTCCAGGCAAAATATTGGAGTCAACAAGTTGGCTTAATCAGAAGGTCTATCAGTTCTGGAGTGACAAACACGGGAGTGGAGGTTGCTCATATGCATCATAATAGTGACATCACAGACTCCATGCAAGCACTGTGCAACTCACATTACAACAAGTCTGGAATGGTGGCCCGAAAAAATGTGAAGAAGCCTCGACTTCAATATTGTCGTATAGAAGCGTCGGCTCAAGTTTGCTGAAAAAGTGCGAACAGTGGACAGTAGAAGATTGGAAACGGGTGATTTGGAGCAATGAGATGAAAGTCAATAGACTGGGCTCTCATAGGTGCAAATGTCGTTGGAAGAAACACGGTAAAAGGGGTGTTATGGATTGAGAATTGGAGGAACTGTCAAGTTCGGTGGAGAAAGTCTGATGATATTTGGGTTGTTTCAACAGCCAAAGGCATTGGATACTTGACCAGGATCGATGGTGGTCTCAATGCTCAGGTATATGTGAGTATCCTACAAGACGAGTTATTTCGTACACTCGAGTAATACAGTATGGGTATGAAAAAGACAACATAGTGTTCCAGCAGACAACGACCTGAAGCATACATTGAGAGTGGCGAAGAAATGGTTCAAATGACAATGAAGTAGAGGTGCTGGATTGGCCCCCCACAGTCCCCAGAACCTCAACCCAATCGAATACCTGTGGGTAGAGTTGAAGAAAAAGATGTATTCATACCCAAGTGAGTCGACCAGTATGCACCAACATTGGGAACGTGTAGAAGAGACCTGGAAACATATTTCGGTCGAGACATGCTTGAATCTGATCAAGAGCATGCCCAGAAGAATTCAGGCAGTGCTGAAAGGCAAAGGTGGATTTACAAAATACTAACAAAATAATAAAAATTTCATAGCTTATCATATGCTAAATAGTTGCCAATTAGTCCAAATTATGTATGAGATAGCCAAAATGGTTGTCTATAAAATGGTGGTAGTCTCATGTTTGAAGGTGTAGTGGATGGTGAGATATGGAGCCTGAAAGTCAAAAGTTCAAAACATTGTTACCCTTTTGCTTATCAGTATAAAATTCTTGGTGTCTATACACATTTCCATTAAAATATTGCCCTATAACGTGATTCTTTTGAATGTGTCCTACATACATCATCACTAGAGATGAGTGAATCGAATCCCACAAAGTGGAATTCGATCCGAATTTCAGGATAAATTCGATTTGCCTGAAAGCCGAATTCCCTCATGCTTCATGTTAGCAAATCAATTTGACCTGAAATAATGTAAAAAACAAAAAAATGCATACTTACCTCCTTCATTTGCTCACGATAGCCGCCATCTTGATTGAAGATCTCGGCCAAAATCCCATGCGTTGTGACCATTGTCGTCACCACGCCGGTTGGCGTGATGACGTAATCTCGCGCCGCGCAAGATTTTGCTCCAGATCTTCAAGGAAGGTTATGTTAATTTCACACTGTTCTTACACTATCACAGCTCCCTTTAATTGCACCTGCTACTTACAAAAAAATGCGCTTCGTGACAAAGTAATTCGTCACGGAGTGAATTTTTTTTTAAATTTGGCGAATCAACCGAATCATACTTTTCAAAAATTCGCTCATCTCTAATCATCACCTTGAAAGGAAAAAAAAAATCACCCTAAAAACAAAAAGTGATAGTTGTGTTAACATTTCATCACTGTATTGTAGAAATATTCTCATTTCCAACGATGACCTTTTACCTCTTGAGAAGTTTGCTGCTTCACATGGTGACATTTTCTGTGGCCACCTCAGTTCTCCTTCAGCCTGAATCCTCAAATTAACCTATTAATCAAGTGACAGAGAATCAGATGTAAATGTGGAAGAGAATATCTAGGTATAATTTATCAATGTGGCTTCGCACAAATGTGCAAATGCAGACAGAGCGAATAAAACCAGTGTTAAATATTGCACAGATGGCTTTTTCGGGAATAAATATGCTAGAAAAGGTTGCAAAAAAAAAAAAGCTGAATTCAGTGAAGATCGAACAGATGAAGTGACAGATCTTCACCGAGTCAGTAGTAAAGAAACTATACAAGGCTGGGACATTTCATGTTTGTTACAGATTAATCAGGACTCGGTGACTAAATGTTCTTTCTGGGATAATTACCTAAACTACGTTGAAAATTTAACAGGAAAAGTCCTCACATATTGCCATATTACACCATAAACGTATGCGACTAGAAAACAAGCTGGCTTCCTGGATATAAAAGGGAATCTGTCACCAGAGACCTCACAATCCATTTTCTCTCAGATGCAAATTGGGTGCTTGGTGCAATAAGGGCTCTTTCACACTTGCGTTGTCCGGATCCGGCGTGTACTCCACTTGCCGGAATTACACGCCGGATCTGGAAAAATGCAAGTGAACTGAAAGCATTTGAAGACGCATCCGTCTTCAAAATGCTTTCAGTGTTACTATGGCAGCCAGGACGCTATTAAAGTCCTGGTTGCCATAGTAGTAGTGGGGAGCGGGGGAGCGGTATACTTACAGTCCGTGCGGCTCCCCGGGCACTCCAGAATGACATCAGAGCGCCCCATGCGCATGGATGACGTGTCCATGTGATCACATCATCCATGCGCGTGGGACGCCCTGACGTCACTCTGGAGCGCCGGGGGAGCTGCACGGACGGTAAGTATACTGCTCCCCCGCTCCCCACTACACTTTACCATGGCTGCCAGGACTTTAGTGTCCCGGCAGCCATGGTAACCATTCAGAAAAAGCTAAACGTCGGATCCGGCAATGCACCGAAACGACGTTTAGCTTAAGGCCGGATCCGGATCAATGCCTTTCAATGGGCATTCATTCCGGATCCGGCCTTGCGGCAAGTCTTCAGGATTTTTGGCCGGAGCAAAAAGCGCAGCATGCTGCAGTATTTTCTCCGGCCAAAAAACGTTCCGTTCCGGAACTGAAGACATCCTGATGCATCCTGAACGGATTTCTCTCCATTCAGAATGCATTAGGATAATCCTGATCAGGATTCTTCCGGCATAGAGCCCCGACGACGGAACTCTATGCCGGAAGAAAAGAACGCAAGTGTGAAAGAGCCCTTAGTGCATCATTATTGCTCTTGTTGCACCCAAGCTCGGCTCCTTTCTGTGGCCAGCCCCTCCCTCACTACTTTGTTTGACAGGGCCAAGCAGCGTACAGGGGCTGGCCACTGAAAGGATCAGAGCTTGGGTGCAACAAGAGCAATGGTGACACCCTCATTGCATCAAAACCCTAATTTGCATATCAAGAAAAAGTATCATAACTTAGGAATAAAGCCTCAGATCAACATAAGAAAAACAGCATTTTATTCAGGTGAAATAGAGCTAACAGTTTGATAGGGAGGTTTCTGAATGCCTTTAAGGCTTCTTGCACACAAACGTATTTTCTTTCCATGACCAGTATGGTTTTTTTTCGCGGAAGGTACCCCGTGTGCATTCCGTTTCTGTATTTCCGTTCCGCAAAAACATAGAACATGTCCTATTATTGTCTGCACAAGAACAGGTAGGGGGAAGATTCTGTGTGTATCACCAGTGTTATTGTATAACTGGGATTTGTAGTGCACAGAACCAAATACCACAGTGCAGCACAATATACTGCCCCAACAGAACCAAATATCACAGTGCAGTACAATATACTGTCCCAACATAACCAAATATCACAGTGCAGCACATATACTGCCCAACACAACCATACCACAGTGCAGCACAATATACTGCCCCAGAACCAAATACCACAGTCCAGCACAATATACTGCCCCAACAGAACCAAATACCACAGTGCAGCACAATATACTGCCCCAACAGAACCAAATACCACAGTGCAGCACAATATACTGTCCCAACAGAACCAAATATCACAGTGCAGTACAATATACTGTCCCAACATAATCAAATATCACAGTGCAGCACAATATACTGCCCCAACACAACCAAATACCACAGTGCAGCACAATATACTGCCCCAACAGAACCAAATACCACAGTGCAGCACAATATACTGCCCCAACAGAACCAAATACCACAGTGCAGCACAATATACTGCCCCAACAGAACCAAATACCACAGTGCAGCACAATATACTGTCCCAACAGAACCAAATATCACAGTGCAGCACAATATACTGCCCAACAGAACAAATACCACAGTGCAGCACAATATACTGTCCCAACAGAACCAAATACTCTGGTGCAGCACAATATACTGCCCCAACAGAACCAAATATCACAGTGCAGTACAATATACTGTTCCAACAGAACCGAATACCAAAGTGCAGCACAAGATACTGTCCCAACAGAACCAAATATCACAGGGCAGTACAATATACTGTTCCAACAGAACCGAATACCAAAGTGCAGCACAATATACTGTCCCAACAGAACCAAATACCACAGTGCAGCACAAGATACTGTCCCAACAGAACCAAATATCACAGTGCAGTACAATATACTGCCCCAACAGAACCAAATACCACAGTGCAGCACAATATACTGTCCCAACAGAACCAAATATCACAGTGCAGCACAATACTGTCCCACACAGAACCAAATACCACAGTGCAGCACAATATACTGCCCCAACAGAACCAAATATCACAGTGCAGCACAATATACTGCCCCAACAGAACCAAATACCACAGTGCAGCACAATATACTGCCCCAACAGAACCAAATACCACAGTGCAGCACAATACCCTGTCCCAACAGAACCAAATATCACAGTTCAGCACTATATACTGCCCCAACAGAACCAAATACCACAGTGCAGCCAAAACCACAAACCAAAACCAACATAACCACAAACCAATACCACAAACAGCACAATATACCCCAACAGAACCAAATATCAGTGCAGCACAATATACTGCCCCAGCAGAACCAAATACCACAGTGCAGCACAATATACTGTCCCAACAGAACCAAATATCACAGTGTAGCACAATATACTGCCCCAACAGAACTAAATACCACAGTGCAGCACAATATACTGTCCCAACAGAACCAAATACTCTGGTGCAGCACAATATACTGCCCCAACAGAACCAAATACCACAGTGCAGCACAATATACTGTCCCAACAGAACCAAATATCACAGTGCAGCACAATATACTGCCCCAACAGAACTAAATACCACAGTGCAGCACAATATACTGTCCCAACAGAACCAAATACTCTGGTGCAGCACAATATACTGCCCCAACAGAACCAAATACCACAGTGCAGCACAATATACTGTCCCAACAGAACCAAATATCACAGTGCAGTACAATATACTGTTCCAACAGAACCAAATACCACAGTGCAGCACAATATACTGCCCCAACAGAACCAAATATCACAGTGCAGCACAATATACTGCCCCAACAGAACCAAATATCACAGTGCAGCACAATATACTGCCCCAGCAGAACCAAATACCACAGTGCAGCACAATATACTGTCCCAACAGAACCAAATATCACAGTGTAGCACAATATACTGCCCCAACAGAACTAAATACCACAGTGCAGCACAATATACTGTCCCAACAGAACCAAATACTCTGGTGCAGCACAATATACTGCCCCAACAGAACCAAATACCACAGTGCAGCACAATATACTGTCCCAACAGAACCAAATATCACAGTGCAGCACAATATACTGCCCCAACAGAACTAAATACCACAGTGCAGCACAATATACTGTCCCAACAGAACCAAATACTCTGGTGCAGCACAATATACTGCCCCAACAGAACCAAATACCACAGTGCAGCACAATATACTGTCCCAACAGAACCAAATATCACAGTGCAGTACAATATACTGTTCCAACAGAACCAAATACCACAGTGCAGCACAATATACTGCCCCAACAGAACCAAATACCACAGTGCAGCACAATACCCTGTCCCAACAGAACCAAATATCACAGTTCAGCACTATATACTGCCCCAAGGAAAACAAAATACCACAGTGCAGCACAAAACACAGCCCCAGCAGAACCAAATACCACAATGCAGCACAAAATACTGCTCCAGCAGAACCCTATAACACAGTGTAGCACAATATACTGCCCAGCAGAACTAAATACCACAGTGCAGCACAATATACTGCCCCAGCAGAACCAAATACTACAGTGCAGCACAATATACTGCCCCAGCAGAACCAAATACCACAGTGCAGCACAATATACTGCCCCAACAGAACCAAATATCACAGTGCAGCACAAAATACATCCCCAGGGGAAACCAAATACCACAGTTTAGCACAATATAGTGAACCAGGGAAAACCAAATACCACAGTGCAGCACAATATCCTTCCCCAGCAGAGCCAAATACCACAGTGCAGCACAATATACTGTCCCAACAGAACCAAATATCACAGTGCAGCACAATATACTGCCTCAGCAGAACCAAATACCACAGTGCAGCACAATATCCTGTCCCAACAGAACCAAATATCACAGTTCAGCACTATATACTGCCCCAAGGAAAACAAAATACCACAGTGCAGCACAAAACACAGCCCCAGCAGAACCAAATACCACAATGCAGCACAAAATACTGCTCCAGCAGAACCATATAACCCAGTGTAGCACAATATACTGCCCCAGCAGAACAAAATACTACAGTGCAGCACAATATACTGCCCCAGCAGAACAAAATACTACAGTGCAGCACAATATACTGCCCCAGCAGAACCAAATACCACAGTGCAGCAAAATATACTGCCCCAACAGAGCCAATTATTACAGTGCAGTACAAAATATTTCCTCAGGGAAAATCAAATACCACAGTTCATCACAATATACTACCTCAGCAGAACCAAGTACTACAGTGCAGCACAATATACTGCGGCCTCCACAGCAGTATTCAACTGTATCACCATTCTGAGGGCACCTGTGGCCTCTGGTCAGGGGCATAAGTACCTGATGTACCTACCATTTAATTGCAGCCATAAGGAGGGCTCAGCTGTCCCCTTCCCCATGGGCATCTGCCCACCAGGAAATTTCTCTGTGGGGTCTATGGCCAGTCCACCCCTGTCCACCACAGGTGTATAAACTGTGGGGCACATTTATTAAGTCCTGTTTGTCAGCTTTTAGATTAGCGAAGCAGACTCAGGCAGGAGCCCGCTCCGCTAATCCTGGCATAGTAAATGGTTACAGGGTACCCATGTGCTATGCCAGCATTTAGCAATGTCTGCTCCTGCCCGTGCTCCGTGCGCTGCGGTCCCATTCATAAACTGTAGAGCCCTCCATACATGTAGAGGGAACGATGTGCTTTAGGAGGGGAAAAGTCTATTAAAAAAATAAAATGTTTTAATAAAGTATATTACAAAAAGTATTATTATGCCATTTGGGACATTTTACCCAAAAATGTATTAAAAGTTTTAAAAAGTCCAATAAATGTACCATATTATGGGTGGGCGAATCCATATAGCTCAAGATAACATCAGTGTTGAAGAAATGCTGGTATGGATGCTGCCCCAAATTAAAAGCAGGTCATCCATGCAGCATCCATACTACACTATGAATTATCTGAAGAGTTTACAAATTGAAACATATTTTTCCTCTCATGAAGACACAAACAAATTTCCTAAAGATGGTGACTATTTCGACCTATTTTGAGTGGACCATGGGAAATCAGGGTCACTTAATGTTTCACAATCAAGTAAAAACACAATTTCTGAATAAGTGTTCCTCAATTTAAAAGGGGTTGTCCGAATATTTTTTTTGTTCTTTGTATGTTTCTAACTAATCAAATGTATGGGGTTTACAATTCACATACTTCATCTGCAGTGGCTCCTTTCTCAGATTTCACTGAGGGTCACATGACCTGTGATGTCAGCTTCTCTCCCTTCTCTGATGATGTTTCGTGCACAAGCCTTGGGAGCAGGTCTGTGTCTGTGCACAAAAAGTCATTGGCCACATACCCTGCACTGCCACCTGCTGCTGGCTGCCCTGTGTCTCCCTCCTAGTGGATTCTTTATCAAAGTTTAACCCCTTCCACTATCAGCAGCACAGATTCAGAGCTAGAGGCTTTGCTGAGCAGCTGCAGGCAATGAAGAGACACAGGATCTGCCCTCTGCATCCTGCAGACACTGAACTTACAGACTGGAGGAGTTCTGCAGAGCATTGCACAAGAACAGGTAGGGGGAATATCCTATGTGTATCACCAGTGTCATTGTACAACTGGGATTTGTAGTCCTACACATACAGCAGTCAGACATGTCACTCAGGGCAGCACTGTTATTCACTCCCTTTGCAGAGCAGGGGGAGGGCCAGTCTTTTTTGATGCCCAGAAATATTCATGAGGAAAACCTCAGAGATTGTTGTTAAAAAGAACTAAGGCCAGAAAAGAACGAGGGAAATGAGGAAATAGAATTTTGCCTAAAACTTGCTTAGCTCATGTATATATGGCTGACCATCAGATTTACAGTGCTATTTATTTTATTTTTTACATAACTCCCCAACCCATTTGACCTCTTATCCAAGAATAAACAGTATCTTAAATTTAAGTGTTAAACCTTTATGCCTTAGTTACCTTTCTTAGTATATACTCAAACACAACAGATTTTTCTTTGGTTCAGTTCCATTTATGTGAATGGGGTTGGTTTTTGGCACATGTAAATCTTGCCTGGCTTACATAAACCCATTAGATAGGAATATACACAAGAAAGTACAGCATAATGGAAGTAAATTTGTACTGCTGGTATGTTTTTCTAGTATGGGAAGAAACGAATGTACCAATAGGGAACCGATCCCAAAGTTTGCGCATCCCTAAAATATCAGTGACATCCAGTGTACTTTTTCAGTAGACGGTGTCGCTGCGGACAGTTAAATTATCCGTGCCACATCTCCTGTGTAAAGTGTGCGCATCCAAAAAATATCTGTGACATCCAGTGTACTTTTTCAAAAGACAGTGTCCGCTGCAGACGGTGAGATTAGCTGCACCACATCTCCAGTGTAAAGTGTGCGTATCCAAAACATATCTGTGACATCCAGTATACTTTTTCAAAAGACAGTGTCCGCTGCAGACGGTGAGATTAGCTGCACCACATCTCCAGTGTAAAGTGTGCGCATCCAAAAAATATCTCTGACATCCAGTGTACTTTTTCAATAGACGGTGTCCGCTGCGGACAGTAAGATTAACTGCGCCACATCTCCAGTGTAAAGTGTGCGCATCTAAAAAATATCTCTGACATCCAGTGTACTTTTTCAACAGACGGTGTCCACTGCGGACAGTGACATTACCTGTGCCACATCTCCAATGTAAAGTGTGCGCCTAAAGTTTTTATCTGTGACATACAGTGTACATTTTACGTAGACGCTTTGGACAGTGACATTACCGGTGGTATCTCTCCTGTATAACGTTTCCTCATCCCAAATACCTGTGACATTCCCTGTAATTTTTTATGAGCCACTGGTGACAGCATTTACATTATCTGTGGAATATCTCCTGTGTGACGTTTCCACATCCCAAATACCTTTTTTAATTTTTTTTGCGCATACACTTTCAAATCCTACGCTAGTGCACGTGTGACATACTATCAAGCAAATATCACATTTAAAATGAAGAAGGCGAGCAGTAAGGGACAGGAAAGTGGCCGTGATGCTGATGGGGCACGCAGAGGCGGTGGCCCTGGGCGTGTGAAACTGTGCCTGCTGCCAGAGCACAAGAAAAACTGTCATCCACGATACCTAGCTTCATGTCCCAGTTTGCAGGGTGACGCAGGACACCACTCTTGAAGTCAGACCAGTGCGACCAGGTGGTCGGTTGGATTGCAGCAGATAATGCTTCCAGTCAGTTAAGCACCACCCTGTCTTCCACCAAGTCCAGCCTTGATACTCCCTCCTCCCACCATGGAGAGTCTGACCAAACAAGTGATCCCAGACTCGGATATTCCGAGGACCTTTTTTCCTCTCCATTCCTTTCGCCTTTTGCCAAGCACGCTTGAAGAGGGACAGATCTTGTACCCTGATTCCCAAACTCTTGAGCATCCACAGTCTAAAGAAGATGACGGGGGGGAACGGCAATTACTGTTTAATGAGATGGATGATGGTAAGACACAGTTGCCAATAACTCAATGGCAATTACTGTCTCAAGAGGTTGAGGAAGAGGATGAGACACAGTTGTCAATCACTGAGGTTGTTCACTGAGGTTGTGGTTAGGTCAACAAGTCAGGAGGATGAGCACAGTGCGGAAGTGGAAGAGGAGGTGGTGGGCGATAAAGTCACTGACCCAACCTGGGAAGATACAAAGCCATGTGAGGACAGCAGTACAGAAGGGGAGGAATCTGCAGCACCGCAACAGGCTGGAAGAGGCAGTGGGGTGGCAAAAGGGAGAAGGCGGGCCACACCATACAGACCCGCAACTGTTCCATGGAACAGCTCCTTGAGGAAATCACCCTTGCCAGGGGGTAGGTGTTCCGCAGTCGGGTGCGTTTTGAGGAAAGTGCAGACGACAAAAGAATTGTAATTTGCAACTTGTGCCATACAAAAATGAGCAGGGGCGTGAAAACTAGCAACCTCACCACCACCAGCATGATCCGCCACATGGCATGAAAGCACCGTAATATGTGGGTCAAATGCCTGGGTCCACAATCAGTGTATGCGGGTCACACCACTGCCTCCTCTTCCCCAATGTTACGTGCTGGCCAATCCCCTGTCCAAGACGCAGGCCCGGATACCTCCCGCCCTGCATTTGGACCTTTGCAAGCACCATCAGCGACCACGAGCTGCAACATGGTCGTTGCCTTTCCAGTCAGCTTCCGCTATACACAAGCGAGGAGTGGGCATGGATGTCTGACCTCTGTGAGGTTTTAAGAAACTTTGAGGAATCAACACAGATGGTGAGCGGCGATAACGCTATTATCAGCATAACCATCCCACTTCTGTGTCTACTCAAACGCTCGCTGCTCACAATTAATAACGACGCTTTGCATGTGGAAGAGGTGGAAATGGGGAAGACATTACACAGGGTGATAGCCAGACCACCCTCAGTTTGTCTTCTCAGTGCAAATTGTACGATAAAGAGGAGGAGGAGCAGGAGACGGTTGCCTTTCGCTACAGAGGGTAGTACCATGGAAGTTTATTCCATCTGTTCAGCCGTGGGTGGGCAAAATGAGGAGGAAGAGGTGATTGAGAGTGATTCTCCTGATGACGACAGTGAAGTCTTGCCTGTTGGTACTCTGGCACACATGGCTGACTTCGTGTTAGCTGCCTTTCCCGCGACCCGTGCGTTATACGCATTTTAGACATGGATTACTGGTTGTTCACCCTTCTCGACCCCCTGCTACAAAGAGAACTTTTCATCTCTCATTTCTCTGGTGGAGGGGATGAGGAAAACGGTGCAATACCAGAAGATCCTTGTTGAAAATTGCTCCAAAATTTTACATTCTGACAACATAGCGGCAGAGTCCGTAGTTCTTTGGCCAAACCAAGGAGGGCAGACAAAGGGAACACAAAGCAGTTCCAACAGAGGCAGGGCAACACTCTCCAAAGCCTGGGACAGCTTCATGGCACCCCCACCAGCACCCTCACCCTGATGCACAGCCCATGTGTCTAAGGATGGGAAAATTTTCGGAAGATGGTGAAGGAGTACATAGCAGACGTTGTCAGCATCCTCAATGATCCCTCAGTGCCTTACAACTACTGGGTGTCCAAGGTGGACACGTGGCACGAACTGGCGCTCTACGCCTTGGAGGTGCTGGCCTTTCCTGCCGCCAGCGTTTTGTCTGAGCGGTTATTTAGTGCTGCTGGTGGCCTAATAACAGATAAGCGTATGTGCCTTGTCAACTGAAAATGCTGACAGGTTGACTCATATAAAAATGAACAAGGCCTGAATTGACCATGACTTCTCTACTCCGCTAGAGGAAAGCGGCTGAACATAAAGGCACTTTTAAATATGGCTTTTATGGTGTATTGAATCACTGTTTTCCCATGCGCCCCCCTTCCACCACAAACAAGGGTATATGGTTGAATCTTCCTTTTCTCATCCTCCTCTTCTATCATATCAACATGCTTATTTGTCGCATATAATGCCCTCGCATATATGCCCTTACAGGTTGTGAGCTCAGCTGCGGCCCTCGCATATAATTTTTTTAGAGGGTCAACTGACAGCAGGCCCTCACCTACAATGTTTTACAGGGTCAGCTTAGCTGAGGCCATCGCATATAATTTTTTAGAGGGTCAGCTCACCAGCAGGCCCTCACTACAATGTTTTACAGGGTCAGCTCACCAGCAGGCCCTGCATATAATTTTTTAGATGGTCAGCTCACCAGCAGTCCCACACCCTAAAATGTTTTACAGGGTCAGCTCACCAGCAGGCCCTCGCATATAATGTTTTACAGGTCAGCTCACCAGCAGGCCCGCACCTAAAATCTTTACAGGTCCAGCTCACCTGCAAGCCCACGCAACTAATGTTTTACAGGGTCCAGCTCACCTGCAGGCTCTCGCATATAATTTTTTAAGGGTCAGCTCACCAGCAGGCCCACCTCACCTAGAATCTTTTACAGGGTCAGCTCACCTGCAGGCCCTCACTGAATTATATCTAATAGGTAATTTGCACGCATGCTGCCTTGCTTGAAAGTGGTTAGCCGTAGCTGTTTCTCAGGCTCCCTCTTCAGAATCAAACCCTGATTCCCCGTTACCAATGGTCACCGTGGTTCTCGCTGAAAAAAACATCGAAGTTGATAGGGCAAGACATCCAAATGGATCGTCGCATCACAGGTACGTGCGATCCGGCCAAGGTTATCTAGAGTCACCAAAGCAGCAGAAACGCCCTCACCCATAATGTTTTAGATGGTCAGCAGGCCCTTACTTCAAATGTTTTTGAGGGTCACCAGCTGGCCATCAATAATAATTTTTCAAGGGTGTGATGATGCCCTCCTTTATGTGTAACAAAGGGTGTATTGTAGTGCAGTCCTTGTATTTTTGGTAGCCTTTCACTTAGTGCTAGCTTTATCAGTGTCGGAGTCCCACTACCTGAACAATTTGTACCACAATGTGATATGAGGCCCTCCTTTATGTGATATACAGGTTGTATCGGAGTGCCTCTTCCTTGTAATTTTTGCAGCACTTGCACTTTATATACAATTAAATATACAGGAAAGAATGTTTCCTAACAATTTTTCCTCTAAAATCGATTTTATCGTTGGTTTTGTGCGTATTATTGTCTGTCATGTAAAAGTGGCGTACTACTCGGGACAACATCGTTTCCCTGCAGCAACTTGGGAGTCCAAGATGCATCCAGACATCCTCCCCCATGCTGTTCCCGAACCATTTCGGTGGTGTTTCCATCAATTTTTTGACATTTTCCTATGAACCAGGCACTCTCCCCTCTTCAGAACAGGGGTGCCTGGTTTAATGCTCGGGTTCTCCCAATGACTTCCATTATACTCGGGTGCTCCGTAGAGCACTCAAGCTCCCGCTGTGTTCGGCCCAAGCACCAGAGCACTATGGTGCTTGATCAACACTACTGATCACCCATCTCAAGCATCTTACTGTACTTTATCTCTACCTGGAAGCACTGTAATGTCACCTCCTGGAAATACACTTCCTTGGTAATATAATGTGACATTATTTCATTAGCTATGTATTATAAATCACTATAACATACCCCATTGTTTTCTATTAATATGGCAATATGTTCCCAGACCAATCATTTGGCATGTACTGTACGGCAATGTTTGTCTTAATTTTCACCCCCCTCCTGGTTCCTTATGAACTATTGTGGCTTCCGAAGCCAACCAGCCTAGACCTCTTGCTTGTGTGGCATCTGCTCCCTGTGACTTTGTAATGTACTGTCAGCGGGGTACAGTACATGTGGTAATGTTGTTACATAAACTGTAATGCTCAATCTGTTTTCCCCTGCTAATATTCCTTTAATTAAACGGAAGTGTCAATATCCAGCATGCACAGGCGGAGGCTGACATAAATGTTTAAAATGTTGCTTGGAAATGCAGAAGGTGTAACAAGTAGGGAACAACTTCTGATATGAAGGAGAATGCACAGTAGGAGCTACAGAACTACTGTAAGATTTACGAAGGTTAAACATGAGATGTGTTGCTCATCATATTAAAAATTCTGGACTTTTACGAGCGTGCTTGTATCCAATGACTCAAACTGAGATGCTAAAATGGAAAGCACAAAGCAAAATAAAACAGATGATTGTACCGAGAGAACATACAATCTCTATGTAAATGTTGCCCTGCAGGGGCTAACACAGGGTTTTTAAAGGTTTTTAAGTGCAAATAGACCACCAATTGTACAAACCTTGCAGCTTTGTACACAAATTATATTATGTACTTTTAGTGGATTGTGATAGCATTCCTGTCATACTCACGGTGGTCTAGAGAAGTTTAGGAGCTAATACCCAATAATTCTAGTGGTCTAAGGTGTAAGAAGGGGAGCTGATAGATATTGATGTACATTATACAAGAGTTAATATCTAATAAGAGATGAGCGAACCACTCAAGATTTGGTTCGGTTTAGTTTCGCCAAAATTCGCCAGGTAGCAGGATGTTTGCTGTTTGAGTGTACTTTAGCAAATGCTCGCCTGTATAGCCACTCTCACCCAGGTGATAGACTCTGATACCGCATGGCAGTGCATGACCTTGACACATGTGATAGGAGGAGGAGGAGTGAGAGCAATGTTGCCACCCTGCTGCTATGGGGTGGAGGAGGCAGGATAAAGTGTCTGCTGTGGGAGCCAGCTGGATAACATCGTTGGGGGTGGTGTCAAAAGTACCTGGCCATGTTGCTCAGATGCTTCCTCTCCACTTCAGAAAAAACCTTGACCTAGTGGGCCGTGAGAGATATTTATTGTCCCTGCCCGTAAAAGCTGCTCCAGGTGTCCCTGCAGAGCTTGATGCATAGCGAGAATCGCAAGAGTGGCCTGCATTCTCTGCCACATGAGAGTACAAGGCTCTACTACAATGGTACTACAGGGACTGCACTGCCAGCAACGTGGCCACGTCATGGGGTTCAGCTTGTAGACAAGCTAATTGCTGGCTAGAAAAAGTTTTTTCATGGCAAACAGCACCTTGATCCGGCTCCCAGGCCCTGTCGATAGCGCTTGCCCCCATCATTCTACCCCTTCAAGATACCGTGATCATACATGATCGCGGCTCTGAGTTTAAAATTAACAATTAAAAAAAATTCTAGCACCCTTTTCCCCCCCCCCCCCCCCCCCCTCCATTTGCTCACGACGGACCGGCTGCCTCCATCTTGCTTGAAGATCTCAGGCGAAAATCCTGTCCGGCGCGAGATTACGTCTAATCATGCCGGCCAGTGTGATGATGTAGTTTCTTGGCGCCCGCCACAGGATTTTGCCCCAGATCTTTAAGAAAGATGGAGGCTAGCTAGCCCGTCGCTAGGAGGTAAGCTTAATTATTATTTTTTTAATACTATTTCAGGCCTAAATGATTCGCTGACACGAAGCACGAGGAAATTCGCTTCTAGGCGAATCAAAGTTATCCTGAAATTCGGATTGAATTCCACTTCGTGGGATTCGATTGTCACGGCCTTTGGTGTGCGCTGTGACACTTATGCCACGCTTGCTGTTGCCTGTGGCAACGTGTTGCTGTTTCAGCATGCGGGGGCATAGTCACGGCCTTTGTGGTGTGTGCAGTGACTGGTTGCCTTGCATGTTGTTGCCTGTGGCAACGTGTAGCTTTTTATGCTGGTGTGTGCACTTCCCCTTTCAGTTGTTTCCTCCTCTGTCTGGTGCTGGAGGGGTTAACCCACCTTGTTGGGCGTGGTCACTAGGTGCGTCATCTTACCTGTGGCTAGAGGACAGGAGTCGGTGGTACTCCAGCCATGGTGTGTGCTGGAGTTATGCTTCTGGTCTTCATATTTCATCTCCCAGATTGAGGGCCTCCTAGTGGGACATCGAGGTCTCCAGCAATGTCTTCCCTCCCTTACATGTGTTGTATGTTTGGTGTGGGGTTATGATTTGGTGTGTTGTATGCCTAGCTTGGTGTTCCTTGTCTGGTATGATTGGTGTTATCTTCCAGCATGGTTGCTTTACTTCCTACGGTAGCCTGTATGCAGTGCCGCCTGGGTCTTCCATGCACCTTGCGGCATGGGGGTCCTAGCAGAGTCTGGTGTGCTGGATACCTGTGTGAGTTGCTGGTATGGTGTCCTGTTTGGTGTTAGGGCTCCGATATGTATTCACGGGTTCCAGTTGTGGTGGCAGCGGCAGGTAAGTGTGTTGTCTTGCTTTCTTACCTGCCGATTTTCTTGCTGCATATGGTCTTTTCTTTTCCCTGCTTCTAGGCCTTTTGAGACTCCTGTTCTTCTGTGTCCTAGAAGAACAGGGCGCCTCTCCTCAGCTCCTTTGTGAGGGATTCTCAGGGCGACTCAGGGCCTCGGGTATCCAGGGTATGAGCCGTCCTACCATCCAGGTCCGCTCATACGGTGAGGAGTTAGGGCTAGGTATAGGGATGCATTAGGAGGTGACCTGCTCCCTTATCCTTGTGTTCAGGCCTAGTTGTTTTCCTTATGCCCCAGTCATCGTACGGTGGGGGTTTTCCCCACTCCCCGCCGTTGACATCGATTTGCTCATCTCTAGTACTCCTGTATATACTCGTTTTAATAATTTCAACAACCCCCAAAACAATTTGATTGGAACCGTGTGGGGACAGAAATAACAGATACAGATCTAGGCCTTTTTCACACGAGCGTGACGGATTAGGTCCGGATGCGTTCAGGGCGTGTTCAGTGAAACTCGCACCATTTTGCAAGCAAGTTCAGTCACTTTGTCAGCAGATTGCGTTCAGTTCAGTATTTTTAGCTCGAGTGCAATGCGTTTTAATGCGTTTTTCACGCACGTGATAAAAAACGGAAGGTTTGCAAACAACATTACTAGTAACCATCCGTGAACAACGCATTGCATCTGCACTTGCTTCCGAATGCAATGCCTTTTTCACTGAAGCCCCATTCACTTCTATCGGACTAAGGCTGCGTGAAAAATACAGAATATAGAACATGCTGCGTTTTTCACGCAAGCCAGAACTGATGCGTTTAAAAAATGCTCAGGTTCAAGACCCATTCGAAATGAATTCAGTGCGGGTGCTATGCGTTCACGTCACGCATTGCACCTGCGCGGAAAACTCACAAATATTTTTGTCCACTAACCTGTGTATTGATGTTGTAATCACATATATGCTGGTTTTAACCCCTTAAGGACTTATGACGTACCGGTATGGCATGTTTCCCGAGTCCTTAAGGACCCATGACGTACCGGTACGTCATAACTTTAAAACTAGATTGCGGCGGGGGATAATTGGTACAGGATTTCCGCTGAAATTATTCATCGGCGGGCATCCTGTCACAAACGCCGGGGGGGGTCATGTGAATCTCCCCCCCCCCCCGTATCGGCGATCGCAGCAAAACCGCAGGTCAATTCAGACCTGCGGTTTGCGGCTTTACCTGCGGTTTGCGGCGGCGATCGGCGGTGCCATCTGGTCCCCATGTGGCTGTAGGGGGACCCGATGGCATGGAAGGCAGCGCGATGCCTAAGGAAGGCATCGCGCTGCCTTCCGGTGATGAGCCTGTGAGATCCAGCCCCCTGGATCTCACAGGCCCGAAGCTGTAGGAGTAATACACACAGTATTACTCATACAGCCAATGCATTCCAATACAGAGTATTGGAATGCATTTTAAAGGATTAGACCCCCGAAAGTTCAAGTCCCAAAGTGGACAAAAAATAAAGTGAAATTTTTTTTTTTTAAAAAAGGTTTCCCCCCAAAAAATTACAAGTTTCAAGTAAAATAAACAAAAACGTCATTCTCCCCAAATAAAGTTAAAAACAATTGGTAAAAAATAGGGGGGAAAATTTTTTTTTGTCACCTTACATCACAAAAAGTGTAATAGCAAGCGATCAAAAAGTCACACGCACCCCAAAATAGTGCTCAAAAAAACCGTCATCTCATCCCGCAAAAATTATACCCTACCCAAGGTAAATCACCCAAAAACTGAAAAAATTATGGCTCTCAGGACTATGGAAACACTAAAAACATGATTTTTTTGGGTTCAAAATGAATCATTGGTTAAAACTTACATAAATAAAAGAAAAGTATACATGTTAGGTATCGCCGCATCCGTGACAACCTGGTCTATAAAAATATCACATGATCTAACCCGTCAGATAAATGTTGTAAATAACAAAAAATAAAAATGGTGCAAAACAGCTATTTCTTGTTACCTTGCCTCACAAAAAGTGTAATATAGAGCAACCAAAAATCATATGTACCCTAAACTAGTACCAACAATACTGCCACCATATCCTGTAGTTTCTAAAATGGGGTCACTTTTTTGGAGTTTCTACTCTAGTGGTGCATCAGGGGGGCTTCAAATGGGACATGGTGTAAAAAAAACAGTCCACAAAATCTGCCTTCCAAAAACCGTATACATTCCTTTTCTTCTGCGGTGTGCCCGTACAGCAGTTTATGACCACATATGGGGTGTTTCTGTAAACTACAGAATCAGGGGCCATAAATATTGAGTTTGGCTGTTAACCCTTGCTTTGTAACCGGAAAAAAAATAATTAAAATGGAAAATCTGCCAAAAAAGTGAAATTTTGAAATTGTATCTCTATTTTCCATTAATTCTTGTGGAACACTTAAAGGTTAACAAAGTTTGTAAAATCAGTTTTGAATACCTTGAGGGTGTAGTTTATAGAATGGGGTAATTTTTGGGTGTTTTCTATTATGTAAGCCTTGCCAAAGTGATTTCAGACCTGAACTGGTCTCCTAAAAATTGGGTTTTTGAAAATTTCTGAAAAATTTCCATATTTGCTTCTAATCCTTGTAACATCCCCAAAAAATAAAATATCATTCCAAAATAATCCAACATGAAGTAGACATATGGGGAATGCAAAGTAATAACTATTTTTGAGGTATTCCTATGTATTATAGAAGTAGAGAATTGAAACTTGGAAATTTGCAATTTTTTACAAATTTTTGGTAAATTTGTATTTTTTATAAATAACAATGATTTTTTTTTACTTCATTTGTCATGAAGTACAATTGTGATGAAAAAACTATCTCAGAATGGTCTGGATAAGTCGAAGCGTTTTAAAGGTATCAGCACTTAAAGTGACACTGGTCAGATTTGCAAAAATGGCCAAGTCCTTAAGGTGAAATAGGGCTTAAGGGGTTAATAAATTCAACAACTCCAACAAATAAGGCCTCATACACACGGCCGTAGTGTGGCTCCCCATCCGAGCTGCATTTTTTGTGGCTTGGGTGTGGACCCCATTCACTTCAATGGGGCTAGAAAAGATGCAGACAGCACTCCGTGTGCTGTCCGCATCCGTTGCTCCTTTCCGCGGACAAGAATAGGTATTTCTACAATGGGCTGCAAATTGCAGAAGGCACACGGGCGGCTTCCGTTTTTTTTGCGGATCCGCGTTTGCGGAACGCAAAAATGGAACGGTCGTGTGCATGAGGCCTAAATTGGAGCCATGTGTAGACAGAAATAAATGCCATGGTGATGGATCATGTAATGGACCATGTGATGAGCGCAGTGACATCACCAAAGGTCCTTTTCCTCCCAGGTCCTCAATGAAGAGAAAGAAGAGAGGACGGGCTGCGCGTATAAGTGATGAGGTGAGTTTAATTTATAATTTTTTTTTTTTAAACCCCTCCATCCCTAATTTACTTAGCATTCTGTATTAATAATGCTATTATTTTCCCTTATAACCATGTTATAAGGGAAAATAATAAAGATCGGGTCCCCATCCTGATCGTCACCTAGCAACCATGCGTGAAAATCGCACCGCATCCGTCTTGCTTGCGGATGCTTGCAATTTTCACGCAGCCCCATTCACTTCTATGGGGCCTGCATTGCGTGAAAAATGCACATAAGAGCATGCTGTGATTTTTACGCAACGCAGAAGTGATGCGTGAAAATCACAGCTCATGTGCACAGCCCCATAGAAATTAATGGGTCCGGATTCAGTGCGGGTGCAATGCGTTCACCTAACACATTGCACCAGCGTGGAAAACTCGCCCGTGTGCAAGGGGCCTTAGTAAAAGTTAATCAGTAAGTTATGTGTACCCTAAAATTGCCTGGTCATTAAGGATCAAAACAGGCTGGTGACTCAGGGGTTAACCATTTGGTGATATATTATTATACTGTTTATGATTATATAGTGATTATAGTGTTTTTAATATTTTCATTTTATATAATAAACTGGTTCAGAATTCTTATAGAATTCTTTTCTTAGGCTTGGGCTGCACCTAGACATGTTGTAGCACTTTGATTGATCTTAGCGGTACAAACTGACTTGTTTGCAACTTTGTGCACTGCAGCTTAAACATTCTACAAAAAGTCTAGGTGTAGACCCAACCTAAGGCCAAATGCACAAAACAGCATTTTAGGTTAAACTGGTAGTTATCTCCATTTCTTGATCGCATCTACTACAACATACCCTGTTTAGACTCCTTGGGTCTATTTTAGTATAATGCATTATGTAAAGTATTTGTGAAATGATGAGTTTTCTACCTTGTTTGGGAAATAGTCCAAAGAAACTGACACTTTGCTTTTTCCATTTAGAATACTATAAAAAGTCCTTTACAAGCAGTGAAATTTTATGAAATGCCCAATCAAAATTATTTATTTTCCCTTTTCCTAGTCCATTATGTCTGTTATATACCGCAAACCTGGTTCTGCCATCATTCTACCACTCGAGTTGGAATTAATCCAACTAGAGCTGGATGTTCTCCTACTATAAATAGTCTGGATATATGAGAGGAAAATTTTAACAGAGATTGTACTCATTTTCAGACTTTTAACCCCTTGACAACACTCGCTGTTGTCTCTTTAAAGATGGAGAAACGGAGCGAACGCTATAGCCATAGGGTACCTGCCGTTTCACACAGTAGACAGACAGGGCTAAGGTCTGTGATCGGCGATGACGCAGATGGCAGACATTTGACTTCTCAAAGTGACCACCTTTCTCCCAGGGAGATTGACAGGCCAGGCATCCTCACTGCTCTGATGTATTCTCCTTAGGCTACTTTCACATCTGCGCTTTCCCTTTCCGCTATTGAGATCCGTCATAAGATCTTAATAGCGGAGGAAAATTCTTCCGTTTTGTCCCCATTCATTGTCAATGGGGACAAAACTGAACAAAACGCAATGCCCCAGAATACAGTCCGTTCCTTTTGGTTGCATCCCCATCACGGACAGAATAACGCTGCAAGCAGCATTTTTCTGTCCGTGATGTGGTGCCTAGCAAGACGTCCCCCATTGACTTTCAGTGGTGTTCATGGCGGATCCTTCTTGGCTATTTTAAAGATAATGCAACCGGATCCATTCATAACGGACGTAGACGATTATATTATCATGACGGAAGCGTTTTTGCTGATCCATGAAGGATCCCGCAAAAACGCTGGTGTGAAAGTAGCCTAAGTAATAAAACATAACACCCTCCCCTTATGCACTCAACACTATATCTCATTGAGCATGCCCAGTTACTGTATATGTCTTTAGGTTTGGGAAGGAGATTTCACTTTTCTGTTTAGGAACTTGTAGTCTCTGTAGAGACATCCTGGGAGCATGTCCACATAAAATCTAAGAGTGCACATTCAAAAGCATTGCTGTCTTTAATTTTGATAAGAAACAGAATAATTTGTAATGTACAGCAAATGAGATCGCCAAAAGAATGGTCATTTTCTATAAACTTATCCCAAACAGAGTTAGTGGCAGTTCATTCCATTTTTTTTATTATATTATCCTTTACTTTTTAAAAACAGTGTAAGAAAATTACTGTTATATATATATATATATCGGTGTAAATTAGAACTGGCTTAGTTTCCCATAGCAACCAATCAAATTCCACTTTTCATTTTTGACTGCTCCTTTGGAAATGGAAAGGTGGAATCTGATTGGTTGCTATGGGAAACTAAGCCAGTTCTACTTTACACCAGTTTGATAACTGACCCAAACAGTTTGTAACCATGAAAAAAGATATCCATCCATCCAGTTCAGCCTGTAACTTGATCCAGAGGAACTAAAAAAAATAAACTGTGAGGTAAAAGCCAATTTTCCTCATTTTAGTGGGAAAAAATTACTTCCTGTCTCCAATCAGGCAGCCAGAATAACTCACTGGATCAACGACCCATCTCCAGAAATCTAGAAACTTTAACTTGGAATATTATTACTAGAGATGAGCAAAGTTTTCTAAAATTTGATTTGGTCACTTCGCCGAATTTCTCCCAAAAATTCACTTTGTTAAGAATTAATCTGTCTCGAAGTGCGTTAAATCAGGTCTATCCTGCCCTGCTGTTAAACATTAGGGAGAATGTATTTCCGTGTACATCACTGTGCATTGCAGTAACATGCATAGCTAGCCCTTTCTATCAGCGAAACAGTTACTGTGCATCAGAATGACAGGTAGGTCACATATATGAACGTACGCATCATTGTGCACACCACCCACATTCCTAGCTATCCCGTAGCTAAACCAAAATAAAAGCATACAGCAACCTTCAGTAAAGCAACAAAAAAAAAATATTGCGCGCCCCTGCAGGTGCCCCAATGACCCTTTAGAGCAGGGATGGCCAACCTGTGGCTCTCCAGCTGTTGCAAAACTACAACTCCCAGCATGCCCAGACTGTCTACAACTATCAGCCTACAACAGGGCATGGTGGGAATTGTAGTTTTACAATAGCTGGAGAGCTGCAGGTTGGCCAGCCCTGCTTTAGAGGAACAAAATAAGGACATGAAGGCAGCGCCAATAAAGTAGTATAGAAAAAAAGGTTCTTTTCATTCGTGTTGTGGCAGTGCAAGCACATGCTTTTGAATCCCTTCTGTTAGCTGTAGAATGACTGTGCGTAACTATTTGGCTTAGTTAACACTTATTTGGTAAGTTATTCTCATCAGTTATTTTCAGCTCAAAGCAGGTGTGGATCAAAACCAAAGTTGCACATCTATTCATGATAACTAATCCGAGAGTAGGCTTGGCTCCTAAATTTGGCTCATAATTAGTGATGTAAATAACTGACCAAATAACAGAAGTGTGAACTCCACCTTCCAGGTCTATGTTAGCGTCAGGCCTAATTTATCGGCATTGACCTAACTGTGAATGGCCCAATATCCAAGTAGTGGCCCCATAATAGTGGGGAGGGTGTCAGCAGTAAGGGCTCATTCACACAACCGTGCATTTGTTTGCGGTCCACAAATTGCGGATCTGATAAAAACGGATGCCGCCCGTGTTCCTTCAGCAAGAACAAGAATAGGACATGTCTCATAATTTTTGCGGGGTCACGGAACGGAGCAATGGATGCGGACAGCACACAGAGTGCTGTCCGCATCTTTTGCGGACCCATTGAAATTAATGGTCCTGTATACGGACCGTATATGGAAAAAAAATACGGTCCGTATACGGAACGCAAAAAACTTTTGTATGCATGAGCCATAAGGCTGTGTTCACATCACTGTTTATTTTTCCAGTCTTCTGATCCATCAGAAGAACAGCCCAAAAAAATGTATCCTGTATTTTGAGCATCTGTCTTCAAACCGTCAGTATTTGGTCAGCATTGGATCAGCATTTGGTCAGTATTTATAAGGCAAAATCAGGAGTGGGTCCAAAACAGAGATAAAATGTGATGGAAATATTTCCATCTGTTCTGTGTTTTGGACACACTCCTGCTTTTGGCTTCCAAATCATGATCAGATCCTGATGCAAAATACTGATAGTGTGATAGAGGCCTTATGCTCAATTCGCATAGATTTTGGCCATTTGCATTTGAAATTGGTTTTATTCAGATCAAAAAGAAGTCTTGAATGCAGGATTTTAATAGCCACTATCACACAGTCAGTATTTGGTCAGATTTTTGGATCAGTATTTAATCAGTATTGGTAAGACAGAAACAGGAGTGTGTCCAAAACAGAAATAACATGTGATGAAAATATTTGCATGTCTTCTGTGTCTTGGACCCACTCCTGCTTTTGGCTTCCAAACTGTGATCAAATCCTGATGCCAAATTCTGTGTGGATGCTCAAACGACTGGACATGTTTTTTTGTTGTTATTTTTCTGATTTTCTGATGGAGCAGAAGAACAGAAAAATAAAAGGTGATGTCAACAAGGCCAAACAGGGACACTAGTGGCCCTGTAACAGACTGGTAAGGGTGGCAACAGCATGAAGAGTCACAATAGTGGCCCCGTAACAGAATGATGAGGGTGGCAACAGCATGAAGAGTCACAATAGTTGCCCTGGAACAGAGTAGGGAGGGTGGCAACAGCAGTGGCATTAACCGCACAAGTTGGTGGCAGATCACAGTAGGAGCAGATGGCAGTAGAGGCAGCAGACATGTGGCATCTGGAGGGTGGTGCATCAGAATTGTGGCAGCAGCATATGGCCAGAAGTAACAGGCTATTTGTTACAATGCTCCAGTGTGGCAGCACACTACAGTCAGATCATTACTGTCAGAATGATCTAGTCCAATGATGGTGAACCTTTTAGAGATCGAGTGCCAAAACTGCAACCCAAAACCCATTTATTTATCGCAAAGTGCCAACATAGCAATTTAACCTGAATACCAATAACCAATAACGCCGCCTCACACCGCTCAGGATCCCGGGATCCATGACTCTATGGATCTCGGAGGTATGATTTTATTGTCCAATGTGTCAGGTGGACCTGCCTTGCCCGCTGGCCCTACTGACACATTGCAACAAACCCGCTCCCTGGTGACGCAAACAATCCTGAGCGGTGTGAGGCGGCGTTATGGCCGTGACGGCCGCAAGACTAACAGCCTAGTGACTGTGGTCTCCACCCCCTGGAGACAGCTGTTGTTTGGGCGGTTGCTATGAGGTTGCCGAGCGCCTCCTACCACTGCCGGGTCATCTAATGTGTTGCTGTCACGTGACCCGAGCAGCTGATTAGATGACGTCACTGGGCGGGGAGTGGGCGGAACAGGACGGCTTTTTAAATGAGCCGCAAACTCACCCTCGTTGCAGCTGTCATACGCGGAATGCCAAGGAGTGACATCCGCACCTTTCTGTGAACAGTCGATTCATCAAGATTGTACAGATAAGTACTCTGCTGACTCTGTGTTTGAACATCATCGCTGTATAGCGCTTCTCGGCACATAGTGTTGAACGGCTTTGAATACAACTTGGTGGGTGTTAATACACCAAGAAAGCCGATTCAACACCTGAGAGCCAGCTTTTTCAACATCTCTGAGTGTGATGTAATCCAGGTTATGTACATTGCTTTTTACCTGGACCTTGACCATATCGGTGGTTTATTTGACACACCGTGTTCTATAAGTGACCCTTAAACAGGTGGTCACTTTATTTGATGATTGATGAATTAAACAAGTGACCCTGAAATAGGTGGTCACTAGTTATTTTGAGCGACTTGAACCAGAGTGACTCGAGACCCATTTAATCGATAACTGATGAGTTTGTGACCCTGAAACAGGTGGTCACTGGGGATCTTGAGCCTCTTTTGGCGAAGTGACTTGATTTCTGTATACCACTAGATTGGTTGTGGTCTCGATATCTGAGGGCTACCTTTTGCAGAATTTTATACATCCGACTGAATCTGTGACATCTATAATTCAGTCGATTTAGTGACCTATACATCTAAAGGTTATAGTCCCCTGAAGATTTGCTAACCTTCAAGGAAACGTGTCGGGACATTTATTTCACCTATAACGGGATCTATCATTGACCCAAGAGGACTATGCTTATTTAGACCACATTATCAACAATTAGCATAGCTCACCTCCTATTTGTTGTTTGTCAGTCTGTAATTTTCGCCCTCCATTTTTCTGATATAGTTTGTCCTCCCTTAGATCTAGGGACCACACTCTATCTTTCGGACAAAGCTAGGCAGTCTATGTCTAGGTAGGGGTACGTAGGGTTAGTGATGGGACATAGGGTGGTAAGGAGCGACAGTTAGGGACTCCTAGGGCCTGTGACCCAGCAGTGTGTCCCTCTTACTGTGCATCCTTTCTCCTCAAACTATCCATATTACTATCCCCTTCCTTTTTTGGTCCCCCCTCCCTCCCAATTGGCATCCGCTAATAGGAGAGTTGTATGCAGCACTCCAATTGCACTCAGCATAGCTTTTTAATCTATATATTAAGGGCCTATTATTTTAATTTTTGATACAATTAAACGTTAAGTATTAATAAGCTACCCATTATTGTGATTAGTCATTGGATTAAAGGGTTTAGCCCACTACATTAGCACCGGTTTGATCAAACCTTTATTTTGGTTGTGTTAATTGACATCATTCTGATATTTCACCAAAGACCAAAAACATCTGGTTGAACCATTTGTGATAACAACGTGGACAAAAATGCACCACAAATGCAGATAAATGTGTATGAAACTGTCCTTATGCAAATCCAGGAGGATTTAAATAACTTGGACTCTAGACTTAAATACTACACAAAGGAACATCCCATTTTTATTTTTCTAGTTCTAGAAATAAAATGTAAACCATAATAGGGTTTCTGTAAAGATTGTTAACTTTATTTGCTTTGTATAATAGAATTATCTGAGGCTCAAAGATGTGATGCAATAGTCCCTGAACTGCAATAAAAGATTTATTATCCTATTAAAAGATGATTTGTAGTTAATCTGTACGTAACAATAAAATAGTGAATAAAACTTTGCTGAAAAAGCAGCCATTTAAATGTAATTTTCAAGTTAGTTTTTTCTTTAATATGTTAAAAACACGTTTATGCTATTTTGTACTTTCTTTTGGAAAAAATCTAAGTGCCAATTATGTAGATAAATATGAAATATTTATATTTAAGCTATTGTTAGCATTTCCTCTAGCTAAGATTTCATTGATTATATAACCTGGCTATTTACAGGGGAAAAATTGAACATAAAATAATGCATCCAATTTCGATACGGCAGGTTAGTGCAGTTTTTCATTTAAACACAGATTTGCAACAACGGTATTCAACGTGACTGTTAGATTACCAATTTCTATTCACACAGAATTCATAAATATATTTATGTAATGGCATAAAATAAGACCTGGGCAAATTGCTGGAGCTATAATGTAATTCAGGTCAGTATTGTGTCTTCCCTGGCTATTTACAGGTACAAGCGGTATTGCTGTAGTCTATAATGAAATTCTTGTTCTGTGAATGGGTCTAAGGCTACAGATTTGTTACAATGCTATTTTATTAAAAAGATAATATAATACAAGATTCAGGTAACTAAGAAAGCCGGGCCACAGGACGCCACACAATCAGGTTTAAAGTATACTGGTGCATCAGAGTCTCAAAGGGGTTATCTGGGATTATAATTTTTCTCAGGATAGGACATCAATTTCTGATTGATGGAGGTTTGACTCCCGACACCCCCACCAATCAGCTGTTTTACAAAGGCCGTGGCTTCTCTAGTGAGCACTATGGCCTAGTCCTAGACCTGCGATGTCACAGTCCCATGGCCTAGATGCAGCTCAGTCCCATTCAATTGAATGGGCCTGGGCTGCATTTCCAAGCACAACCACTATAAATCTAGAGTGAAGTCTTCAATGGAGTGCCCTGAGTGAATGTGTGTCACAAAGTTTAAACCTGTTAGCCCCTCCTCCAGTGTGCATTATGCATGTCTCTGAGATCACTCAGGAATGTGTTCTTATCAGCACAATGGGGGATGGTTACTATCTCTAACCCACATCATTACAAGGAAAACTTGTAAACTATTACACAGAGTATTAAACAGAATTAAAGGGGACAGAACCAATCAGTACTTAAAAATCATAGAAATCGGATAGAGGGGAGGAGAGAAACTTTTTAAATTACAATTTTTTTTAATTCAAATTTATTCTGCTTAATATAAAAAAAAAACATTTTTCAGAAATCTGGGGCATTTCACTTTGTTTTGCCTAGGAGTGATTGTCACACACATGATGGGAAACTGGGTGGTAAGTTTTTCTATAGGGCCCTTTGTGATCTGAGTATGTCCCTGGTTAAAGTGCTCTTTAAAATTTCAGGGCAGTGCCTGCAAGAAGAAATCCAAGTGATATATTCATTGTACTTTATTAATCCAAGCTAAGTGTATCATGGCTCTAGGGCTTGGTAAGGGCCCCATGACCTTTCTTGCTCAAGGGACAGACTCTGTCTGCCACTGCCTTGGGTTCCAAAATGTTAATGTACTCTCCTTTGCCTGTTCTGGGCAGTTGATGACACCATTCATGCTTTCAATGAGTTTATATCATAAACACCTAGTCATGCGTTTAATGAAATCCAATCACTGTTATATAGACGTTGGATATAACCCCAATTCAGTCCCGATGCATACAGATTTGCTCTGAGGTCTCAATAGGCAGCCAAGAATGGTGCTCTATACTACAGGGACAGAACAATAGTCCAACTCCAAATCATTTGTGCTGTAAATTTTAATGGTTTTCCTAAAGCAACAATACATGAAGATACATGAAGCTTTGATACATACATTAGGGGAGAGTGACTTCTCCATCACCCCCTGTGTCACTACACAGTCTGGACCTATCCAATCAGTGCAGTTCATTTATAAACTTCTGGAAAGAATTATAGAGGAATAGAACAACATGGAGTCATAAGAATAGATGATCCAGAATAGTTATTACATGAGGAATGCAAGTACTGTAGTTAATAAAACAGACATGTCAGGAGAGGTGACAGGTCCTCTTAAAAGGTTTTAACTAGAGATGAGAGAATTATTGAAAAGTTCGATTTGGCTGATTCACCGAATTTTACAAAAAATTTGCTCCGTGACGAATTACTTCGTCACAAAGTAGCGGGAGCAATGACAGGGAGCTGCTATAGCGCTGCCCCTATCATTGTACCCTTTTGATGCCGCGTTCATACATGATCGCAGCATCTGAGTGTAAAAACAGTGTAAAATTAACAATAACATTTTTTTTTTAATCAAGCATACCGCCTCCATTTGCTCACGAAGAGCCGGCCGCCGCAATTTTGCTGGAAGATCTGGAGCGAAATCTCGCACAGCGCGAGATTACGTCATCACGCTGGCGTGATGATGTAATTCGTCACCATGCAAGGGATTTCGGCTGAGATCTTCAATTAAGATGGAGGCTGGCGGCCTGCAGTGAGAAAATGGAGGAGGCAAGTTTGAAATTTTTTGTTTTTTACACTATTTTAGGTTAAATCGATTCGCTGAGACAAAGCACGAGGAAATTCGGCTTCAAGGCGAATGGAATTTATCCTGAAATTCGGATCGAATTCCACTTCGAGGGATTCGATTCACTCATCTCTAGTTTTAACTATACTATACTGAGTACTTATGAAGACAGATAGCTATTTGGAGAAGGTTGCAATATTATTCTACAAAATATGACCATCATAATGCAATATATAGAACATTACTTAACAGTTTAAAGCAGGGCTCGACAAATCCCAGGCACCAGGTCGCCATGGCGATCAGGAATTTTGTCCTGGCGCTTGGGTATTTGCCCTCACATGGCTGCCACCTGAAGGAGTTACCCAGGGTGGAGAGCGGGGTGGACAGGGTGGCATTGGGGGCGCGGAGGAGGTAGGTAGGATGCAGTGGGTCCGCATCATGTGGGCGTTCCTTCTCCCTGGCTGTAGCGCTGTCCAATCGTAGTGCAGGGAGAAGGAACGCCCAGGAGAGAAGCTTGTCTCCTCCCCATTGCTCCGATATGAATTAGCATATGGAGAAGGAGACAGTAATGGGGCACAGCGGGCGAACGGAGCGGCGCCCAGGAATAATAGTAAGTGCTGGGTTATCTCTAGGCGCCGCTCTGTGTAGCCTGTTACTTAAAGTCCAGACCCATAAAACACATAATACAGGAGGCAGGTGCCGGCAGCAGAATCGCATAGCCGGCACCCTGCCTCTGACAGGGAGCTGCGATAAGCGGCAGTTAACCCATCAGGTGCGGCACCTGAGGGGTTAACTACCGCTGATCTGCTGCCAGTACCCGTCTCCTGTATTAAGGGTTAATTATCATTGGTGGCACAGTGCGCCCTCCCCCCACCCAATTAAAATCATTGGTGGCACAGTGCGCCTGCCCCTCTCAACCCCCCAGTATTAAAATCATTGGTGGCAGTGGCCACAGGGTCCCCTCCGCTCCTCTTCATTGGTGGCAGTGGCAGCTTCTGATCGGAGTCCCAGCTGTGTAATCTTGGCGCTCCGATAAGTTACCATGGCAGCCAGGATGCTACTGAAGCCCTGGCTGCCATAGTCAGCTCCCTGCTGCCCTGTGCACAAAGCACAGAGCAGCAGGGAGAGTGTGAGGTCCTATTCACCCTGATAGAGCTCTATCAGGGTGAATAGGACAAGGGATTAAAAGATCCCAGGTTCTGGCCCCTAAGGGGGGAAATAGTTAATAAATAAAAAGTGTAAAAAACCCTCCACCTAAATATTAAGTATAAATCACCCCCTTTCCCAATTTCACATATAAAATATATAAACAATAAATAAATAAACATATCACTTATTGCCACGTCAGAAAAGTCCAAACTATTAAAATATAAAAAAAATCTATGCGGTGAACGTCAGAACAGAAAAAAATAAATAAAACCGTGCGATTTGCCATTTTTTTTAAATGCAGAATGCACGTGGCTTTTTTTGTTTATTTTTTCGCGTGGTATCGAATGATATCGAGTATCGCAATACTTTTTTATGGTATTGAAATCGAATCAAAAATTTGGTATTGCAACAACTCTGCTCTGTACACTGCCACTGTATATGTGTGTGCGGTTCTGTACACTGCCACTGTATATATGTGTGCGAATCTGTACACTGCTGCTGTATTTGTGTGTGCGGTTCTGTACACTGCCACTGTATATGTGTGTCCGGTTCTGTACACTGCCGATGTATATGTGTGTGTGATTCTGTACACAGCCACTGTATATGTGTGTGCAATTCTGTACACTGCTGCTGTATATGTTGTTATGCCCATGCTGTTTGGTTCTAGACTTCTTTATATGTTAATTTAAGAGGTGTTATTTTTGTCGCTGAAAATAAGGCTTTATAAGGTAAAAAACAAAACAAAAACGGCTCCTAACTTTTTTAGCTGGCTCCTAGATTCCAAGGAAATTTGTCAAGCCCTGGTTTAACCACTTAAGGACCACAGGTTTATACCCCCCTAAAGACCAGGCCCTTTTTTACAAATCGGCACTACACTACTTTCACCGTTTATTGCTCGGTCATGCAACTTACCACCCAAATGAATTTTACCTCCTTTTCTTCTCACTAATAGAGCTTTCATTTGGTGGTATTTCATTGCTGCTGACATTTTTACTTTTTTTGTTATTAATCGAAATTTAACGATTTTTTTTGCAAAAAAATGACATTTTTCACTTTCAGTTGTAAAATTTTGCAAAAAAAACGAGATCCGTATAGAAATTTTGCTCTAAATTTATAGTTCTACATGTCTTTGATAAAAAAAAAAATGTTTGGGTAAAAAAAATAATGGTTTGGGTAAAAGTTATAGCGTTTACAAACTATGGTACAAAAATGTGAATTTCCGCTTTTTGAAGCAGCTCTGACTTTCTGAGCACCTGTCATGTTTCCTGAGGTTCTACAATGCCCAGACAGTACAAACACCCCACAAATGACCCCATTTCGGAAAGTACACACCCTAAGGTATTCGCTGATGGGCATAGTGAGTTCATAGAACTTTTTATTTTTTGTCACAAGTTAGCGGAAAATGATGATTTTATTTTATTTTTTTTCCTACAAAGTCTCATATTCCACTAACTTGTGACAAAAAATAAAAACTTCTATGAACTCACTATGCCCATCACGAAATACCTTGGGGTCTCTTCTTTCCAAAATGGGGTCACTTGTGGGGTAGTTATACTGCCCTGGCATTCTAGGGGCCCAAATGTGTGGTAAGGAGTTTGAAATCAAATTCTGTAAAAAATGACCAGTGAAATCCGAAAGGTGCTTTTGGAATGTGGGCCCCTTTGCCCACCTAGGGTGCAAAAAAGTGTCACACATCTGGTATCTACGTACTCAGGAGAAGTTGAGGAATGTGTTTTGGGGTGTCATTTTACATATACCCATGCTGGGTGAGATAAATATCTTGGTCAAATGCCAACTTTGTATAAAAAAATGGGAAAAGTTGTCTTTTGCCAAGATATTTCTCTCACCCAGCATGGGTATATGTAAAATGACACCCCAAAACACATTCCCCACCTTCTCCTGAGTACGGCAATACCAGATGTGTGACACTTTTTTGCAGCCTAGGTGGGCAAAGGGGCCCATATTCCAAAGAGCACCTTTCGGATTTTACAGGTCATTTTTTACAGAATTTGATTTCAAACTCCTTACCACACATTCGGGCCCCTAGAATGCCAGGGCAGTATAACTACCCCACAAGTGACCCCATTTTGGAAAGAAGACACCCCAAGGTATTCCGTGAGGGGCATGGCAAGTTCCTAGAATTTTTTATTTTTTGTCACAAGTTAGTGGAAAATGATGATTTTTATTTTTTTTTATTTTTTTTCATACAAAGTCTCATATTCCACTAACTTGTGACAAAAAATAAAAACTTCCATGAACTCACTATGCCCATCAGCGAATACCTTGGGGTCTCTTCTTTCCAAAATGGGGTCACTTGTGGGGTAGTTATACTGCCCTGGCATTCTAGGGGCCCGAATGTGTGGTAAGGAGTTTGAAATCAAATTCTGTAAAAAATGACCTGTGAAATCCGAAAGGTGCTCTTTGGAATATGGGCCCCTTTGCCCACCTAGGCTGCAAAAAAGTGTCACACATCTGGTATCTCTGTATTCAGGAGAAGTTTAGGAATGTGTTTTGGGGTGTCTTTTTACATATACCCATGCTGGGTGAGATAAATATCTTGGTCAAATGCCAACTTTGTATAAAAAAATGGGAAAAGTTGTCTTTTGCCAAGATATTTCTCTCACCCAGCAGGGGTATATGTAAAATGACACCCCAAAACACATTCCCTACCTTCTCCTGAGTACGGGGATACCAGATGTGTGACACTTTTTTGCAGCCTAGGTGGGCAAAGGGGCCCATATTCCAAAGAGCACCTTTCGGATTTCACAGGTCATTTTTTACAGAATTTGATTTCAAACTCCTTACCACACATTTGGGCCCCTAGAATGCCAGGGCAGTATAACTACCCCACAAGTGACCCCATTTTGGAAAGAAGAGACCCCAAGGTATTCGCTGATGGGCATAGTGAGTTCATGGAAGTTTTTATTTTTTGTCACAAGTTAGTGGAATATGAGACTTTGTATGAAAAAAAAAAAAAAAAAAAATCAGCATTTTCCACTAACTTGTGACAAAAAATAAAAAATTCTAGGAACTTGCCATGCCCCTCACGGAATACCTTGGGGTGTCTTCTTTCCAAAATGGGGTCACTTGTGGGGTAGTTATACTGCCCTGGCATTTTCCAGGGGCCCTAATGTGTGGTAAGTAGGTAAATGACCTGTGAAATCCTAAAGGTGCTCTTTGGAATATGGGCCCCTTTGCCCACCTAGGCTGCAAAA
This sequence comes from Bufo bufo, assembly GCF_905171765.1. Classification (NCBI taxonomy): domain Eukaryota; kingdom Metazoa; phylum Chordata; class Amphibia; order Anura; family Bufonidae; genus Bufo; species Bufo bufo. The sequence continues at coordinate 81,992,021 of NC_053391.1, forward strand.
AAGTGTCACACATGTGGTATCGCCGTATTCAGGAGAAGTTGGGGAATGTGTTTTGGGGTGTCATTTTACATATACCCTTGCTGGGTGAGAGAAATATCTTGGCAAAAGACAACTTTTACCATTTTTTTTATACAAAGTTGGCATTTGACCAAGATATTTCTCTCACCCAGCATGGGTATATGTAAAATGACACTCCAAAACACATTCCCCAACTTCTCCTGAGTACGGCGATACCAGATGTGTGACACTTTATTGCAGCCTAGATGCGCAAAGGTGCCCAAATTCCTTTTAGGAGGGCATTTTTAGACATTTGGATACCAGACTTCTTCTCACGCTTTGGGGCCCCTAGAATGCCAGGGCAGTATAAATACCCCACATGTGACCCCATTTTGGAAAGAAGACACCCCAAGGTATTCAATGAGGGGCATGGCGAGTTCATAGAAATTTTGTTTTTTTTGGCACAAGTTAGCGGAAATTGATATTTTTAATTTTTTTCTCACAAAGTCTCCCGTTCCGCTAACTTGGGACAAAAATTTCAATCTTTCATGGACTCAATATGCCCCTCACGGAATACCTGGGGGTGTCTTCTTTCCGAAATGGGGTCACATGTGGGGTATTTATACTGCCCTGGCATTCTAGGGGCCCTAAAGCGTGAGAAGAAGTCTGGAATATAAATGTCTAAAAAATTTTACGCATTTGGTTTCCGTGAGGGGTATGGTGAGTTCATGTGAGATTTTATTTTTTGACACAAGTTAGTGGAATATGAGACTTTGTAAGAAAAAAAAAAAAATAATTCCGCTAACTTGGGCCAAAAAAATGTCTGAATGGAGCCTGACAGAGGGGTGATCAATGACAGGGGGGGTGATCAATGACAGGGGGGTGATCAGGGAGTCTATATGGGGTGATAACCACAGTCATTGATCACGCCCGTGTAAGGCTTCATTCAGACCTCCGTATGCGTTTTGCGGATCCGATCCATCTATCAGTGCATCCGTAAAAATCATGCGGACATCTGAATGGAGCTTTACAGGGGGGTAATCAATGACAGGGGGGTGATCAGGGAGTCTATATGGGGTGATCACCACAGTCATTGATCATGCCCCTGTAAGGCTTCATTCAGACGTCCGGATGCGTTTTGCGGATCCGATCCATCTATCAGTGGATCCGTAAAAATCATGCGGACGTCTGAATGGAGCTTTACAGGGGGGTAATCAATGACAGGGGGGTAATCAATGACAGGGGGGTGATCAGGGAGTCTATATGGGGTGATCACCACAGTCATTGATCACGCCCCTGTAAGGCTTCATTCAGACGTCCGGATGCGTTTTGCGGATCCGATCCATCTATCAGTGGATCCGTAAAAATCATGCGGACATCTGAATGGAGCTTTACAGGGGGGTGATCAATGACAGGGGTGTAATCAATGACAGGGGGGTGATCAGGGAGTCTATATGGGGTGATAACCACAGTCATTGATCACGCCCCTTTAAGGCTTCATTCAGACGTCCGGATGCGTTTTGCGGATCCGATCCATCTATCAGTGCATCCGTAAAAATCATGCGGACATCTGAATGGAGCTTTACAGGGGGGTAATCAATGACAGGGGGGTGATCACCACAGTCATTGATCATGCCCCTGTAAGGCTTCATTCAGACGTCCGGATGCGTTTTGCGGATCCGATCCATCTATCAGTGCATCCGTAAAAATCATGCGGACATCTGAATGGAGCTTTACAGGGGGGTGATCAGGGAGTCTATATGGGGTGATCACCACAGTCATTGATCATGCCCCTGTAAGGCTTCATTCAGACGTCCGGATGCGTTTTGCGGATCCGATCCATCTATCAGTGCATCCGTAAAAATCATGCGGACATCTGAATGGAGCTTTACAGGGGGGTGATCAGGGAGTCTATATGGGGTGATCACCACAGTCATTGATCATGCCCCTGTAAGGCTTCATTCAGACGTCCGGATGCGTTTTGCGGATCCGATCCATCTATCAGTGGATCCGTAAAAATCATGCGGACGTCTGAATGGAGCTTTACAGGGGGGTGATCAATGACAGGGGGGTAATCAATGACAGGGGGGTGATCAGGGAGTCTATATGGGGTGATCACCACAGTCATTGATCACGCCCCTGTAAGGCTTCATTCAGACGTCCGGATGCGTTTTGCGGATCCGATCCATCTATCAGTGGATCCGTAAAAATCATGCGGACGTCTGAATGGAGCTTTACAGGGGGGTGATCAATGACAGGGGGGTGATCAATGACAGGGGGGTGATCAGGGAGTCTATATGGGGTGATCAGGGGTGATCAGGGGCTAATAAGGGGTTAATAAGTGACGGGGGGGGGGTGTAGTGTAGTGTAGTGGTGCTTGGTGCTACTTTACTGAGCTACCTGTGTCCTCTGGTGGTCGATCCAAACAAAGGGGACCACCAGAGGACCAGGTAGCAGGTATATTAGACGCTGTTATCAAAACAGCGTCTAATATACCTGTTAGGGGTTAAAAAAAACACATCTCCAGCCTGCCAGCGATCGATCGCCGCTGGCAGGCTGGAGATCAACTCTCTTACCTTCCGTTCCTGTGAGCGCGCGCGCCTGTGTGCGCGCGTTCACAGGAAATCTCGGCTCACGCGAGATGACGCCTATTGGCGTTAGCGTAGCCTGGGGGAGCCGCCGCAATGACGCCTTTCGGCGTTACAGTTGCGGGAAGTGGTTAAAGGAATATTATACAAACTCCCTGTGGTACCCATAAATGAATGTTGGATATATACAGTTGCAAGAAAAAGTATGTGAACCCCTTGGAATGATATGGATTTCTGCACAAATTGGTCATAAAATGTGATCTGATCTTCATCTAAGTCACAACAATAGACAATCACAGTCTGCTTAAACTAATAACATACAAAGAATTAAATGTTACCATGTTTTTATTGAACACACCATGTAAACATTCACAGTCCAGGTGGAAAAAGTATGTGAACCCTTGGATTTAATAACTGGTTGAACCTCCTTTGGCAGCAATAACTTCAACCAAACGTTTCCTGTAGTTGCAGATCAGATGTGCACAATGGTCAGGAGTAATTCTTGACCATTCCTCTTTACAGAATTGTTTCAGTTCAGAAATATTCTTGGGATGTCGGGTGTGAATCGCTTTCTTGAGGTCATGCCACAGCATCTCAATCGGGTTGAGGTCAGGACTCTGACTGGGCCACTCCAGAAGGCGTATTTTCTTCTGTTTAAGCCATTCTGTTGTTGATTTACTTCTGTGCTTTGGGTTGTTGTCCTGTCACAACACCCAGCTTCTGTTGAGCTTCAGCTGGTGGACAGATTGCCCTAAGTTCTCCTGCAAAATGTCTTGATAAAATTGGGAATTCATTTTTTCTTCGATGATAGCAATCCGTCCAGGCCCTGACGCAGCAAAGCAGCCACAAACCATAATGCCCCCTCCACCATACTTCACAAATGGTATGAGGTTTTGATGTTGGTGTGCTGTGCCTCTTTTTCTCCACACAGTGTTGTGTGTTTCTTCCAAACAATTCAACTTTGGTTTCATCTGTCCACAGAATATTTTGCCAGTACTGCTGCGGAACATCCAGGTGCTTTTGCGCAAACTGTAAACGTGCAGCAATGTTTTTTTTGGACAGCAGTGGCTTCCTCTGTGGTATCCTCCCATGAAATCCGTTCTTGTTTAGTGTTTTACGTATCGTAGATTCGCTAACAGGGATGTTAACATATGCCAGAGACTTTTGTAAGTCTTTAGCTGACACTCTAGAATTCTTCTTCACCTCACTGAGCAGTTTGCGCTGTGCTCTTGCAGTCATCTTTACAGGACGGCCACTCCTAGGCAGAGTAGTAGCAGTGCTGAACTTTCTCCATTTATAGACAATTTGTCTTACCGTGGACTGTTGAACAGCAAGGCTTTTGGAGATACTTTTATAACCCTTTCCAGATTTATGCAAGTCAACAATTCCTAATCGTAGGTATTCTGAGAGCTCTTTTGTGCAAGGCATCATTCACATCAGGCAATGCTTCTTGTGAAAAGCAAACCCAGATCTGGTGTGTGTTTTTTATAGGGCAGGGCAGCTGTAACCACCACCTCCAATCTCATCTCATTGATTGGACTCCAGATGGTTGACACCTCCCTCCAATTAGCTCTTGGAGATGTCATTAGTCTAGGGGTTCACATACTTTTTCGACCTACACTGTGAATGTTTACATGGTGTATTCAATAAAAACATGGTAACATTGAATTCTTTGTGTGTTATTCGTTTAAGTAGACTGTGATTGTCTATTGTTTTGACTTAGATGAAGATCAGATCACATTTTATGACCAATTTGTGCAGAAATCCATATCATTCCAAAGGGTTCACATCCTTTTTCTTGCAACTCTATATACAAAATATATATATATATATGCCCAAGGAGAAATGGAATGTCATTTATAGATTTAGTCGGGAATTTATTTAATTTTATTTAGATTAGAACATGTGAAATCACCAGAAGCCAAGCATTTTCTATAAATGTAATCTGTAAAGTGTCAGCATGCACTGCTTCTGCGGAGACTTGCTGATGTTTATCCTCATGTTCTTTCTGATTAGACAAATGTATAATGATACATTAGCGCGGTAGAATTATCATGGCCGTGTTATTTCAAGACACAAATTTGTTTGAATGAATTGCATTAACTTTTTTTCTGTCTCTTCATTGTTCTAATCAGAAACTATTGCAACAGTGGAGAGTGTCACTTGAAAGTTTCTGAACTTTCTATATTTCTTAGTGTTGATCGAGCACCAAAGTGCTCGGGTGATCTGGCTGAACACATTGGGATGCTCGGGTGCTCTACCGAGCACAATGGAAGTCAATGGGAGAACCCAAGCATTAAACCAGGCACCCCCTGCTCTAAAGAGGAGAGAGTATCTGGTTTACAGAAAAAGGTTAGAAATTGATGAAAACAACACCAAAATGGTTTGGAAACAGCATGGGGAGGACATCTGGATGCATCTTGGACTCTTATTACCTATGACATACAATAGACAACCACACAAAGGCTATATGCCAAAAGCCAAGTATGTGCAAGCCAAAAATCTATCCACGAGACAGATGCAGTCAGCACACTCAAAGTTGCTTCATATCTGTTGGATGGCTTCGGTGGACCTGCGCACCTACATCATTATCATTAGGGTGACAAAAGAAATTCTGATTGTCCTAACATAATATTCAAAAACTGTTTTGTCATGTAAACTCATTTGCATAAACATGGGCATATGGAAAAGACATGCAAATGAGCAGAATCTGCCTTGTTTTTCAGCTGAGAAACTATTTGCATGGAAAATTTGCGATAAAAATTCGCTATTACAATATTTGCGATCTACAGTACACTACTCATGAACAGCGCCATCTATTGGATTCATAGTCATGTTATAAGACTATAAAACCAATAGATGGCGCTGTTCATAAATCATGAAGTGCCATCTATTGGATTCATAGTCTTGTCATAAGACTATGAAACCAATAACAGATAAAAAGCATCATCAATCCTTACATAAAGACGCACTACCATGAGACTACACGACAATAAATCCACATGAACTCGACATGAAATGAGACAAGGTACACCTCCAGGAATACCTATAATAAAAAGAAAACTTTAAACCACATCACCTGTATAGAAGGGGAAAAAGGGAAATGTTTAGGGAAAGGATTATTGCACTGTTTATATGTGTTTTATCTTTGTTTTCACTGCACATATCTGCAAAAAAGGAATATGACCTGTCATTTGATCCAATATGTACCTTTGAATGTAAATGTTCAAATTATATCAAAACCTAATAAAATGTATAAAAAAAAAAGAATATGGTGCCAAGGCCAATAAGATAATGGGTTGCATCAGAAGGGGCATAGATGCCCGTGATAAGAACATAGTCCTACCACTTTACAAATCGCTAGTCAGACCACACATGGAGTACTGTGTACAGTTCTGGGCTCCTGTAAACAAGGCAGAGATAGCAGAGCTGGAGAGGGTCCAGAGGAGGGCAACTAAAGTAATAACTGGAATGGGGCAACTACAGTACACTGAAAGATTATCAAAATTAGGGTTTAGAAAAAAGACTGAGGGTAGATCAAATTAATATGTATAAATATATCAGGGGTCAGTACAGAGATCTATCCCATCATCTATTTATCCCCAGAACTGTGACTGTGACGAGGGGACATCCTCTGCGTCTGGAGGAAAGAAGGTTTGTACACAAACATAGAAAAGGATTCTTTATGGTAAGAGCAGTGAGACTATGGAACTCTCTGCCTGAGGAGGTGGTGATGGTGAGTACAATAAAGGAATTCAAGAGGGGCCTGGATGTATTTCTGGAGCGTAATAATATTACAGGCTATAGCTACTAGAGAGGGGTCGTTGATCCAGGGAGTTATTCTGATTGCCTGATTGGAGTCGGGAAGGAATTTTTTATTCCCCTAAAGTGGGGAAAATTGGCTTCTACCTTACAGTTTTTTTTTTTTGCCTTCCTCTGGATCAACTTGCAGGATAACAGGCCGAACTGGATGGACAGATGTCTTTTTTCGGCCTTATGTACTATGTTACTATGTAGATGGCGCTGTTCATGAGTCATGAACAGTGCCATCTATTGGATTTATAGTCTTGTCCTGTTATGTTACGCATATTATCTATCTACTTTAGACTACTACATGCCTCATTCTTGGCCTGATCTTTGCAGGTCGAACATTCCTGGGGAGGGTAATAATGGTCTTGAATTTCCTTTGTACACTCACCTAAAGAATTATTAGGAACACCATACTAATACGGTGTTGGACCCCCTTTTGCCTTCAGAACTGTCTTAATTCTACGTGGCATTGATTCAACAAGGTGCTGATAGCATTCTTTAGAAATGTTGGCCCATATTGATAGGATAGCATCTTGCAGTTGATGGAGATTTGAGGGATTCATAACCAGGGCACGAAGCTCCCGTTCCACATCTCAAAGATGCTCTATTGGGTTGAGATCTGGTGACTGTGGGGGCCATTTTAGTACAGTGAACTCATTGTCATGTTCAAGAAACCAATTTGAAATGATTCAAGCTTTGTGACATGGTGCATTATCCTGCTGGAAGTAGCCATCAGAGGCAGGATACATGTTCTCATTCTGTTTACACCAAATTCGGACTCTACCATTTGAATGTCTCAACAGAAATCGAGACTCATCAGACCAGGCAACATTTTTCCAGTCTTCAACAGTCCAATTTTGGTGAGCTCGTGCAAATTGTAGCCTCTTTTTCCTATTTGTAGTGGAGATGAGTAGTACCCGGTGGGGTCTTCTGCTGTTGTAGCCCATCCGCCTCAAGGTTGTGCGTGTTGTGGCTTCACAAATGCTTTGCTGCATACCTCGGTTGTAACGAGTGGTTATTTCAGTCAACGTTGCTCTTCTATCAGCTTCAATCAGTCAGCCCATTCTCCTCTGACCTCTAGCATCCACAAGGCATTTTTGCCCACAGGACTGCCACATACTGGATGTTTTTCCCTTTTCACACCATTCTTTGTAAACCCTAGAAATGGTTGTGCGTGAAAATCCCAGTAACTGAGCAGATTGTGAAATACTCCGACCGGCCCGTCTGGCACCAACAACCATGCCACGCTCAATATTGCTTAAATCACTTTTCTTTCCCATTCTGACATTCAGTTTGGAGTTCAGGAGATTGTCTTGACCAGGACCACACCCCTAAATGCATTGAAGCAACTGTCATGCGATTGGTTGACTAGATAATTGCATTAATGAGAAATAGTACAGGTGTTCCTAATAATTCTTTAGGTGAGTGTATATAATTAGTGATGAGCCAAGTTATCAAAACTTTCGATTCGGCTGCTTTGCAGAATTTCACAAAGAGATTTTCTTCGTGACTAATTACTTCATCACAAAGTGCATTTCTTTGTAATCAGCGGGTGCAATAACAGGGAATGGTGATTACGTTGCCCCCCCCCCCCCCCCCCCGTCATTGGGCCCCTCAGATGCTGAGTTCATCATTGATCGCTGCATCTCAGATGAAGATTATGGGCTTTCAGGGGTTAATCTTGGGGGGAAGCTCACCTTATCCACTTGATTGCGTAGAGGCCGCCTCGGCCACCTTGATTGAAGACACCGCATGAAATCTCGTGCAGTGACATGATGATATTATCACTAGAGGTGAGCAAATTTTTTAAAAATTCGATTCGCGATTCACCAAATTTTTGGGGAAAAATTTGGTTAGATCCAAATATATTTTCGGCGAATTACGTTAAAAAACTGCTATTTCCTGGCTGCTGAGAGCCTTTATAGTGGTATAGAACACTGTGCCTGTTAGTAACACGCATAGGGAGTCTGCTTTGGTAGTTAAATAATACTGTGAGTCCATGTGACATGCAGATGACAGGCGTCGCCCTTAGAATCACTGCACACCTCACTTATTAGGGCAGTCACAGGGCCAAAACTGTCCAAATAACTTAAGTATGAACTCAGACTTACAGGTAGATGTTAGTGGCAAGAAGAAGCACAGTCCTTTTACACCGTCACCAGCTGATTCCACATAGATGTCTACAGAACCTGTTCTATTAAACGCTTATACACGTAGAGCCCCCTGACAGAGAGGAGAGGGTGTCAGCAGTAAGTTTGTGTTGACGTCACTGATTAATTTGCCCTTCCTCAGATCCGTCAGAACAATAACCCACAAAAAACGGATCCTGTCTGTGGAGCATCCGCCTTCACTCGGTCAGCATTTGCTCAATAATCCATCAGTATTGCTAATGCCAAAAAAAAAAACAGGAGTGGATCTAAAACAGAGATGACATGTGAATGGAATATTTGCATGTCTTCTGTATTTTGTACCCACTCCTGATTTTGGCTACCAAATCATAAGTCAATTCTGATGGGACCATACAGGCCTTACAGCTGCTACACAGACAGGATCCGTTGTGCGTCTCATTTTTCCTTCCTTCTGACAGATCAGAAGAAGGGTCAAACAAATGATGATGTCAGCCAGGCCGAAAGGCAATCTAGTGGCCCAGCATCAGGAAGCCACAGAGTAGCACAATGACAGAGTCTGGAGGTGGCGGCAGCAGCATCAGGAGAAGGCCACAGAGTGGCACAATGACAGAATGTGGAGGCAGTATGAGGAGACCACAGCGTGGCAAGGTGACATAGTATGGAGGTGGCGGCAGCATCAAGAGGCCACAGAGTGGCACAATGACAGAGTGTGGAGGTGGCGGTGGCATCAACATCAGAAGGAGGCCACAGGTTGGCATAATGACAGTGTGTTGAGGTAGCAGCGGCAGCAGCATCAGGAGGAGCCCACAGGGTGGCACAATGACCGAGTGTGGAGGTGGCTGCAGTATCAGGAGACCACAGAGTGGCAAAGTAACATAGTGTGGAGGTTGCGGCAGCATTAGGAGGCCACAGAGTGGCAAGGTGCTTAAAACACGATTTAATAATACATGTTCTCCAGCACAAAAGGCTTGGAAAATTGATTGTCAATTTCCCTCGAAGATCGGGATAATATATTGGAGAATTTAAGTTTATTTTCTAATAATTTTAATCAAGTTTTGGTTCAAGTTAATATTCAATATTTAATACATTTAATAATAAAAATTAAGTGGTGCCTAAGACAGGAGAGAATCCGCCAGTCGTCTGTTTATTCAACTACAGTCAGGTCCATAAATATTGGGACATCTACACAATTCTAAAATTTTTGGCTCTATACACCACCACAATGGATTTGAAATGAAACAAACAAAATGTGCTTTAACTGCAGACTGTCAGCTTTAATTTGAGGGTATTTACATCCAAATCAGGTGAAAGGTGTAGGAATTACAACAGTTTGCATATGTGCCTCCCACTTGTTAAGGGACCAAAAGTAATGGGATAATTGGCTTCTCGGCTGTTCCATGGCCAGGTGTGTGTTATTGCATCATTATCCCAATTACAATGAGCAGATAAAAGGTCCAGCGTTCATTTCAAGTGTGCTATTTGCATTTGGAATCTGTTGCTGTCAACTATCAAGATGAGATCAACAGAGCTGTCACTATCAGTGAAGCAAGCCATCATTAGGCTGAAAAAAAACAAACCCATCAGAGAGATAGCAAAAACATTAGGCGTGCCCAAAACAACTGCTTGGAACGTTCTTAAAAAGAAGGAACGTACCGGTGAGCTTAGCAACACCAAAAGACCCGGAAGACCACGGAAAACAACTGTGGTGGATGACCAAAGAATTCTTTCCCTGGTGAAGGAAACACCATTCACAACAGTTGGCCAGATCAAGAACACTCTCCAGAAGGTAGGTGTATGTGTGCGAAGTTAACAATCAAGAGAAGACTTCACCAGAGTGAATACAGAGGGTTCACCACAAGATGTAAACCATTGGTGAGACTCAAAAACAGGAAGGCCAGATTAGAATTTTTTCCAAACGACATCTAAAAAAGCCTTCACAGTTCTGGAACAACATCCTATGGACAGATGAGACCAAGATCAACTTGTACCAGAGTGATGGGAAGAGAAGAATATGGAGAAGGAAAGGAACTGCTCATGATCCTAAGCATACCACCTCATCAGTGAAGCATGGTGGTGGTAGTGTCATAACGTGGGCATGTATGGCTGCCAATGGAACTGGTTCTCTTGTATTTATTGATGTGACTGCTGACAAAAGCAGCAGGATGAATTCTGAAGTGTTTCATGCAACATTATCTGCTCATATTCAGCCAAATCATTCAGAACTCATTGGACGGCGCTTCACAGTGCAGATAGACAATGACCCAAAGCATACTGCAAAAGCAACCAAAGAGTTTTTTAAGGGAAAGAAGTGGAATGTTATGCAATGGCCAAGTTAATCACCTGACCTGAATCCGATTGAGCATGCATTTCACTTGTTGTAGACAAAACTGAAGGGAAAATGCCCTAAGAACAAGCAGGAACTGAAGACAGTTGCAGTAGAGGCCTGGCAGAGCATCACCAGGGATGAAACCCAGTGTCTGGTGATGTCTATGCGATCCAGACTTCAGGCTGTAATTGACTGCAAAGGATTTGCAAGCAAGTATTAAAAAGTGAAAGTTTGATTTATGATTATTATTCTGTCCCATTACTTTTGGTCCTTTAACAAGTGGGAGGCACATATGCAAACTGTTGTAATTCCTACACCGTTCACTTGATTTGGATGTAAATACCCTTAAATTAAAGCTGACAGTCTGCAGTTAAAGCACATCTTGTTCGTTTCATTTCAAATCCATTGTGGTGTTGTATAGAGCCAAAAATGTTAGAATTGTGTCGATGTCCCAATATTTATGGACCTGACTGTATGTGGTTACAATGGAGAAAGCATTCCAAAAAACAATTTCTCTCCACTTGCAGACGAATCCTGTCAAGATTGATGCAAGTGCGGTATCGGCTGCTCATTGACCTAGATACTTCTGGGGGAATCTGCCTGCCATGAACAGGCCTCTAGTAGCTACAGACAATGAAAAGACAAAGTGTCAATATAGCTTTGAGCCCGGAAGAGTCGCAAAGTTTATCAAGATACGTCACAAAAGAATTTACCTCATATAACCACAGCGCTGACCGCTGAATAAGTTTTGTTTTTTGACCGAAATACTTCAATAAAGATTTTACTGCATATAACTGCTGGCTGCAGCACTGAGCGCTGAATAAAATTAGGTTTTCGACAGAAATACGTCAATAAAGATTTTACCACATATAACTGCTGCACTGAACGCTGAATAAAATTAGTTTTTAGACCGAAATCCGTCAATAAACATTTTACCGCATATAACTGCAGGCTGCAGCGCTGAATAAAATTATTTTTTTGTCCCAAGAGGTTTTTGTCACGGTCACGTACACACACAAGCAGGGGGGAGGAAAGTGACCACTGCGCTCCACCCTCACCCCTGGCAGTCTGTAGCTTAAAATACATGCTGGGAGAACAGACAAGATGAACAACGGATAGTTAATGGACCGAGTCAAAACCAAGAGTGTGACGAAGTACAAATGGAGTAAGCAAAGAATCGTCAGGAGATGCCGGGGTCAAATACCAGGAGAGCAATACGGTGCCACAGGAATGAGAAAGAACAGGTCAGGTCACAAGCCGAAGGTCAAGCCAAGAGGTCACGTCAGGAACAAGCAGCAAGCAAGAGAGGGTCAAAAACAGGCACGGGTCAAATCCAGATAGCGCAGGTAACTCAATAGTAGATAGCCTTTGGACAATTAATCACAGGCAACCTGTGGCTAGCAGGTTGCCTGTTTATATACTGAAGAGGAGAGGTCATGTGACGTGGCCAGCGCCACATGACCTCCCACCATGTCTGACGCCGAGCGCCGAGTGGCCAGCTCGGCGCTCAGCCCCTTATGTGTTACTATGGGGACGGGGAACATCGGCCGCACAGGGAGGAAGCGTGCGGCCAGGCGCGTTCCCTTCCCCCCCGTTGCCCCAACAACCAAGACGCTGAGCGGCTCCCCGCTCGGCACTCCAGTAGGACACGGCGTGTGTGTCTGCTGCCGTGTTACACCAGGGCGCCGGCGGCGCAGGAGAGGAGAGGCACGTCGCCGGCGCCCTGTGACAGTTTTTTTCGACTGAAATACGTCAATAAAGATTTTACCATATATAACGGAGCATGGAGATGGAGAGGGTCTTCGGATTCCCCCCTCACTATACGGACGTCTCAGAAATGAACCGCTGCTCCCGACAGCAGCTCCTGGGATGGGCATGGAGCGTCCTGGTCATCCGGCATCTATTCGCTAAAGAATTATTTTTAAAGTGTGTAGAAGCCACACAGGGCCCCCACGCTGCAGATTTATCGTGGAGATTTTACCACATATAACCGCAGTGCTGACCGCTGAATACATTTTGTTTTTCGACCAAGATACTTCAATAAAGAATTTACCACATATAACCGCCGCCGACGTGAACTGAGAATGTATTTGTCTTTTTGTACTGAAATAGGCCACTAAACGCTTTCAAGACGTACAGTACAGACCAAAAGTTTGGACACACCTTCTCATTCAAAGAGATTTCTTTATTTTCATGACTATGAAGACATCAAAACTATGAATTAACACATGTGGAATTATATACATAACAAACAAGTGTGAAACAACTGAAAATATGTCATATTCTAGGTTCTTCAAAGTAGCCACCTTTTGCTTTGATTACTGCTTTGCACACTCTTGGCACACAGTGAAGTGCATATATTTTTTTCTTTCTATAATGAAATAGGCCACTGAACTGTGTATTTTATTTTTCTTTCTGTATGCTTTCAACATATAACCGCCGACGTGAACTGAGAATATATTTTCTTTTTGTACTGAAATTGGCCAGTTAACGCTTTTAGCAGAAATAAATGCACCAGTGAAGTGCATATATTTTTTCTTTCTATAAAGAAATAGGACACTGAATGCTTTTGCCACAAATAAGTGCACCAGTGAAGTGCGTATATATTTTTCTTTCTGTACTGAAATAGGCCACTAAACCCTTTTGCCACAAATAACTGCACCAGTTAAGTGTGTATTTTTTTTCTTTCTATAATGAAATAGGCCACTGAACGCTTTTGCCACAAATAAGTGCACCAGTGAAGTGCGTATATATATATATTTTCTATAATGAAATAGGCCACTAAACACTTTTGCCACAAATAACTGCACCAGTGAAGTGCATATATTTTTTTCTTTCTATAATGAAATAGGCCACTGAACTGTGTATTTTATTTTTCTTTCTGTACGCTTTCAACACATAACCGCCGACGTGAACTGAGAATATATTTTCTTTTTGTACTGAAATTGGCCAGTTAACGCTTTTAGCAGAAATAAATGCACCATTGAAGACCATATATTTTTTCTTTCTATAATGAAATAGGACACTGAATGCTTTTGCCACAAATAAGTGCACCAGTGAAGTGCGTATATATTTTTCTTTCTGTACTGAAATAGGCCACTAAACCCTTTTGCCACAAATAACTGCACCAGTTAAGTGTGTATTTTTTTCTTTCTATAATGAAATAGGCCACTGAACGCTTTTGCCACAAATAAGTGCACCAGTAAAGTGCGTATATATTTCTCACTCTGTACTGAAATAGGCCTCTAAACGCTTTTGCCACAAATAACTCCACCAGTGAATTGATTATATTTTTTTATTTCTATAATGAAATAGCCCACTGTACGTATATATTTTTCTTTCTATAATGAAATAGGCCACTAAACCCGTTTGCCACAAATAACTGCACCAATGAAATGTGTATATTTTTTTCTTTCTATAATGAAATATGCCACTCTTTTTTTCCCCACAAATAAGTGCACCAGTGAAGGGCGTATATTTTTTTCTTTCTGTACACTTTCAACACATATAACTGCAGAAGTGAACTGCGTATATATTTTTCTTGTTTGAAAAGATATAAGCCACTAAAGGCTTTTAGTCAACATAACACTTGCACCCCAAGAACAAATTTCTGGAATGAAAGCTGTATAATGGCTATTTGAATCCCCAAATAATCTTTCCCTGCATTTGTAAATCACTTTTCTTGCACTGTCCCAAGCGCCTTCTGATGTCTCTCCCTGCACTAAGATGCTGTGAAATGATTCCTCCTTATCCTTTCCCTGCAGTTGTAAATCGCTTTTATAGCACTGTTCCTAGCACTTTCTGATGTCTCTCCCAGGACTAAGATGCTGTGAAATGATTCCTCCCTATCCTTTCCCTGCACTTATAAATAGTTTTTTCAGTTTTTTTAGGTTTTTCCAATTGCTGTCCCTAGCGCCTTCTCACGTCTGTCCCTGCTCTCAGAATGCTTGAAAATGTCTGACTCTAAGATGGCCACCGTATTTATAGGGCTGTGACATCACAAGGCTGGCTGTTGATTGGCTGCATGCATGGAATTATGGGTAAGCCCCCCAGAGTTCCTTGCCCCATGTCCTCACACGTGTAGCCACCATTGTAGCCACCATTTTAGGAAAAATTGTGATTCATTACCACGAAGCGTGAGGAAATTTGCATTCCTTGCAAATCACATTTTTCCAGAAATTCGGATCGAATTCAACTTCGTCAGCTTCGATTTGCTCATCTCTATCACAGAGCGCAAGATTTCACGCTGGAATTTTCCCTGAAATTCACATCAAAGTCTACTTCGGATACCCCAATTCACTCACATAATCTGTCTGACTGTGAATTGGTGGAGTACAAACTCTGTAGATATGGTTTTGTAACCTTTTTCAAGCCTGGTGAGCATCAACAACTCTTCTTCCTCAGAGGTCCTCAGAAATCTCCTGTGCTTGTGCCATGTGTGGGGATTCGCTCTGGTAGACAGGACAAGTGGGTGCAGTATAGAGGCAAAGACACATTTGTAACTCAAAAACTGCAGTGTTTATTCACACTAGTTGCAGGTTCACAGTATCACAGTCCATTTTCAGTATTGGCGTTAGTCATACCCTAAACAGTTCATTCAGAAAAAAATTCACTTTTGATCCTGGGTGTTTAATCCACACCCGGCTGAATGCTCAGCCTCAGAAAGTCGATCTGCAGGCTTTAAGCGGCCTGCTCGCCCGACACACTGTCTTCAGCTTTCAGCCCACACACAGGCCTCAGATCTCAGCAGAGTTTCACACATCTCCAGTGTCAGAGAGGAGTAATCCACCCACCTGACACTGCTGGCTGTTTTTTATAGGCCTGTCAAAACTCGGCCTGGACCGTGGGGAGTAGTCACCCACCCAGCACTTTGACTACTCCCACTAAGAGCTGTCCCGGATCAGCTATTTACAGCCATATTAGATAGCAAGGTGTCAAACAGCAACTGCTGCTGACACAGAAAACTGGCTCTTACTTCACCAAGGCCAGGAACCTCAGTGACACATTCCTATAATCTACGATGTTTCCTTGTACCTTCTTACACATAATACACTTCTTCAAACATGTGTTGTCAAGATCAGACTTTGATAGATTCCTGTTTTTAAATAAAACAGGTTGTCTTCCCATTGATTATAAACACCTGACTCTAATTTCACCTTCAAATTTTCTGCTAATCCTACTATATAGGAATAATGCTATATCTCTGGATATTGCTGTATTACTGAAAGTTATACAGTAATAAATGAAGGAAGGTCATTCGGATAAGCCCAGGGTCAATAGAAAGTACAAGCGAAATTCAATCTCTATCATCTACAGGGCTTTATTATAATTTCTGCATAATATATGAAGATAATTAACATGCTTTGGTATTTAGGAAACAGGATGCAGGTTAAGTCTATAAATCAAAAGCAGTGGATGTAGCTAAAATTAAGATTTTAGACAGTATAGAAGACAAAGTGTTGTGTGCTGGGGTAAGAAGAATTCAGAGACAAATATTGGCTTTGAGGACTGTGGGGACTCTCTCTGGTAGACAGGATTAGCGGACGCAGTATAGAGGCAACAACAAGTTCTTTGGATCAAACAGTTCAGTGTTTTATTCACACTTTAGGCAAGTGACAAAACAAGCAGTCATATTTAAACAAAAAGTCACCTTGCGGTGTTGGTATTAATTCGCACCATGCAGCAATTTTGCCTCAGAGTCCTTGCTGATAGCAGCAGCAACCTGTTTTCACACCAAACAGGTAGCAAGCCTTTATTTAGGCACAAGGCTCCCAGATCCCAACACAGAGAGATGGCTTCTGAGCCCAGCTGCTTATTTAAGGACAGCCAGGTGCTGCCAAAACCCGGACCGGCATTTAAAATCGGTCCGGTATTTGACCTCATCTGGCTTTAAATCAGTACAGCAAGACACATGCTGGGAGGCAAATACATGTTTTCCCAGACGAAACCTCTCACTCTGTCACATACCCCCCCTTTGTTCAACCCTGAAGGGGTGAACACAAGCCATACAGTGTACCCAGGACAGGGCATCCGCGTTTCCCTGTTACCGGCCTGCCCTGTGTTCCACCGAAAACTTTAACGTTTTGTAGGGAGAGAAACCATCGGGTGACCCGAGCATTTCTGTCCTTGGCCTGGCTCATCCACTTGAGAGGGGAGTGGTCAGTCATCAGGCGGAATTTTCTCCCCAATAAATAATAGCGGAGAGATTCTAGTGCCCACTTGATAGCCAGGCACTATCTCTCCACTATACTATACCGGGTCTCGGCTGGGGTGAGCTTCCGGCTGAGGAAGACAACGGGATGCTCCCCCCCGTTGACTTCCTGAGACAGTACAGCACCGAGGCCTACTTCGTAGGCATCGTTCTATACTATAAACTTCCTTTTGAAGTCGGGCGTCACCAAAACCGGGGACCCGCACAGGGCCGACTTTAAAGCGGAGAAAGACTCTTCTCATCCCAGCAAGCCATCATTGACTTGTGTCCCTTCAAGAGACCTGTCAAGGGCGCGGCTAGAGTAGCAAAGTAGGGAACAAACATCATGTAAAAGCCCACCATTCCCAGGAATGACTTTATTTGCCTAGTGGTGACAGGTCGGGGCCAATTCCGTATTGCCTCTATTTTGTTCATTTGGTGTTTGAAGACTCCGCACCCAATGACATACCCCAGGTACTTAGTCTCTTCTAACCCTATCACATATTTCTTTGGGTTAGAAGAGACTATCACACATTTCTTTGGGTTAGAAGAGACTGCCCTTTCGTGAGATCCAAAACAGAAAAATACTGGGCTTGTCCTAACCTCTTGATGAGCTCATCCACCCGGGGCATGGGATACGCATCGAATTTGGAAACCTTGTTACGTTTTCGAAAGTCGTTACAAAACTGCAACGTCCCATCCGGCTTGGGTATCAATACTATAGGACTGGCCCACCCACTTTTTGACTCCTCAATGAGATCTAGCTGCAACATTAGCTGCACCTCCTTCGATATTGCTTGTCGTCGAGCCTCGGGTACCCGGTATGGTTTTAATCAGACTTTTGCCTGAGGCTAAGTGACAATGTCATGCTGGATTATGGAAGTGAGTCCAGGGAGGTCCGAGAACACATCCGACTAATGAACTCCCTGGCCTCCTGAGTCTGTTTAGAGGAGAGGCTGTCAGCAATTTTTACTGTGACAGCCACCTCTCTTGCATCAGACAGAGGGGCTGGTACCTCTTCTCCTTGGAAACCCGACCCCGGGCTGTCTTCTGTACAGGTTTCCCTATCTTTCCACGGTTCACATGGTAAACCTGCTCCGGCTTTCGTCGCCCTGGCTGGTGTACCTTGTAGTTTACATCTCCAATTTTCTCGAGTTCCTCGTAGGGCCCCTGCCACCTAGCCAGGAACTTGATATCCACAGTCAACAACAGAACCAAAACCCGAACACCCGGGTTAAAGATCCGGACCCGAGCCTGCCGATTATAGACCCGACTCTGGGCTCGCTGAGCTGCCTCCATATGCTCCCTTACAAGAGACAACACTGTTTCTATCCGATCTTGCATCTGTGTAACGTACTCAATGACACTTTTATGTGGAGTGAGTTGTTGTTCCCACGCCTCTTTGGCCACGTCCAAGAGACCGCAAGGGTGTCTGCCATATAGCAGTTCGAAGGGCGAGAACCCAGTAGAGGCCTGGGGTACCTCTCGCACTGCAACCATGAGATAGGGCAGAAGGAGGTCCCGGTCCTTCCCCTCTTTAGACACTACCTTTTTCAACATATTTTTTAATGTTTGGTTAAACCGTTCTACCAGACCGTCCGTTTGTGGATGGTAAACAGACGTCCGTAGTTGTTTTATTTGAAGCAACTTACAGAGTTCCCTTATCACCTTGGACATAAAAGGGGTCACTTGGTCGGTCAGAACCTCTTTAAGTAGTCCTACTCAGAAAAACTTCTCCATTAACCCCTTAGCTGCGAGTTTGGCTGAGGTATGTCGCAGTGGCACCACCTCCGGGTACTGAGTGTCGTAGTCTAGAATGACTAAGATGTGTTGATGCCCTCTGGCGGACTTCGGTACTGGGCCTATGAGGTCCATAGCTATTGGGTCAAATGGTACTTCGATAATCGGGAGATGTACTAGGGGACTATGGAAATGTGGCTGGGGGCTAGGTATCTGGCAGGTCAGGCAAGACTTACAAAACTCTTCCACTTCTTTGAATATGCTGGGCCAGTAAAACCACTGTAGAATACGATCCTGAGTTTTCTGAAGCCCCAGGTGACTCCTGAGAACGTGCTGGTGGGATAGATCTAACATAAGCTTGCAATAAGCCTTTGGGGACCACCAACTGTTCAATAGGCTCACCCCGTAGTTGGTTTACCTGATACAACATATCTTGATGAACCACAAAACGGGGAAACACTGACTTCCCCAGGTTGTTGTGGTTCACCAGCTAATATTAAAACATTTTCCCAAGCACGGGATAGGGTTGGGTCCTGACATTGGGCGGTACCAAAATTATCCCCGGAGACTTTGAGGTCTGCCAATTCAGGACCCGTGGCAAGTCCTCCACATCTCCCACCATCACACTTAGCGGGGTTGTCTCCCCCTCTTCCACCGAAGTTGTGGTCACCCCTACCGCTAGCCCTTCGGTCTCAGGTTCCCAGGCAGTGGCGTAGGGATCGCCATAGCAGCCATAGCAATGGCTATGGGGCCCTACGCCACTGGGGGCCCGGGATGCCGGCTGAGGATAAAAAGAAAAAATTCAAGTGGCAGTGCGATCGGGGCCCCCCCCTCTCCTCATTAGTGGCAGCGGCAGTTCCGATCGGAGTCCCAGCAGTGTAATGCTGGGGCTCCGATCGGTTACCATGGCAGCCAGGACGCTACTGAATTCCTGGCTGCCATGGTCAGTTAGTCATACTTACATCATGCGCTGTGGCCGCCGGGCGCTCCTCCTTCTTGTAACTCGACACAGGTCTGTGCGGCGCATTGCTATAAGCATAAGCAATGCGCCTCACAGACCTGTGACGCGTTACAAGAAGAAAGAGCGCCAGGCGGCCACAGCACATGTAATGATGTAAGTATGCTGCAGAGTAACTGCCGCTGGAGGGGAGGGCACACTGCCCACCAATGATTTTGATACCGGAGGGGGGAGGGGAGGGGAGGCACACCAATTAATGATTTTAATACAGGGGAGGGGGGGCACACTGCCCACCAATGAATGATTTTGATACAGGGGAGGGGGGGGCACACTGCCCACCAATGAATAATTTTAATACAGGGGGGGGCACACTGCCCACCAATGATTTTAATACCGGGGGGGCAGGGGGCACACTGCCCACCAATGAATGATTTTAATACAGGGGAGGGCAGGGGACACACTGCCCACCAATGATTTTAATACCGGGGGGCAGGGGGGCACACTGCCCAACCAATGAATGATTTTAATACCGGGGGGGGAGGTTTGGGGAGGGCACACTGCCCACCAATGATTTTAATACCGGGGAGGGCACACTGGGGGCTGATGGAGATGGTACTGGGGGCTGGTGAGAGGCACTGGGGGGCTGATGGAGAGGCTACCGGGGGCTGATGGAGAGGCTACTGGGGGGCTGATGGAGAGGCTACTGGGGGGCTGATGGAGAGGCTACTGGGGGGCTGATGGAGAGGCTACCGGGGGCTGATGGAGAGGCTACCGGGGGCTGATGGAGAGGCTACTGGGGGGCTGATGGAGAGGCTACTGGGGGCTGATGGAGAGGCTACTGGGGGCTGATGGAGAGGCTACTTGGGGCTGCTATGAGGCTACTGAGGGCTCTTATCTGAGGTCTGATTGGGGGTAATTCATATTGGGGTATGAGCTGAGGTGTGATCTGAGGTTTTATTGGGGTCTTATTAACATTGGGGATCTTATTGGGGCTGTTAGCTGAGGTCTGATTAACATTGGGGGTCTGATTGGTGGTCTGACCTGAGGTATAATGAAAAATATTTTTTTTCCGGAGCAGCTTGGAGAAAAAAGGCCTGACAGTCTCCCAAACTCCTTCTGCCCGGCCAAGCGAGCCAGCACCCCTGAGACCAAGCCTGCCAGCACCCCTGAGACCAAGCCTGCCAGCACCCCTGAGACCAAGCCAGCCAGCACCCCTGAGACCAAGCCAGCCAGCACCCCTGAGGCCAAGCCTGCCAGCACCCCTGAGTCTTTAGAACTGTAATTAAATTATATATAAGGGGAGCTTATAATATGAAAGAGACGAATTATGTCAAAGCGGCTCTTCACCTACACGTGTATCAGCACTAGATATATACCCCTTACTTTCCCTAATACCCAAACTACACAAGATACATATCCCTACCTTCTGTCTAATACACGTACACACCCCACGATATGTACTTTCACCTTCTTGTGTTACAGACCCCTGTACAATTTAACAATTTCTTTAATACACAGACATTTAGATTCATACATTTCCTACACTGGCACAAATGCGTTGCCAGTGACTAACTTTCTGTGCTCAGTCCTACGGGTAACCGTCGCAAGTGCATGAGGAGCTGCGGATGTGGCGGCGAGGTCCGAGAGGTGTGTGGGGGTGGGAGATCCGGGAGGGGGCCCATACATTTTTTTTACTATGGGGCCCAGTCATTTCTAGCTACGCCCCTGTTCCCAGGGTTGTGCTACCAGATATGAGTGGTATGTTAAGTAGTACTATTCCTATCAGTTTAATCGCTGTTACGTCCCCTATAAGGGGACGTGTATGGAATAGAGTTTAGACAACCGCAAAGAGTTGTCAATAGTTGACACACTCATGACATAGATTTTACTCCTCTATGAGTCAATCTTGGTGTAGTAATGACTGTGCTCGTGCGCACGTTTGGGAGATTGCAGTCGATGGCAGTTTTTCAAAGCCTATGGTCGTGCTGAGGTAGTTCAGTGACAGTTAAGTGACCCAGAAAACAATGATTCTGTAGTGTGGGCCCATTGTTGGCCTAGTAGGCTTTAATGATCACCTTAGATAATCACAAAGAAAATTAATGTTTTTTCTATGTAAAATTATCCAGCCGATCGCTTTTGGTCTGTTCATTGTCATACGCAAGCCCCTTCACCACAACAAGGTAACGATCACAAAGGGGAATTGACACATGTATGTGCCTTTTTGTTTTGTTTTTGCAGCCACAGTGCAGCACCAGAGGCCAGAAAAATAAGGCATGTACACATGCCTGAAAAATTTGGTATTGTTGCAGCCGCGGCCGTAAAAATTGATGTTTTCCAGGCAGAAAGTGCACTAAAACATGGCGGCTTGAACCCTAGTTGGTGGCGGAGAAGTCATGCAAGTCATCCGGCATGCAGAGATTAAATACAGCAGAGTGTGGACCATTTTATAGCACAAGGCATCTAATCAGGCCTTTTTTACTCAAATGCATCCCCAACTGTCAGTCCCTTCGGGATCCATGCCTCGTTCATCTTATTAAAGGTGAGGTAATGTAGACTTTTTTGACCTAGGCGACTTCTCTTCTCAGTGACAATACCTCCTGCTGCGCTGAAGGTCCTTTCTGACAGGACACTTGAAGCAGGGCAGGCCAGAAGTTCTATCGCAAATTGGGATAGCTCAGGCCACAGGTCAAGCCTGCACACCCAGTAGTCAAGGGGTTCATCGCTCCTCAGAGTGTCGATATCTGCAGATAAGGCAAGGTAGTCTGCTACCTGTCGGTCGAGTCGTTCTCTGAGGGTGGACCCCGAAGGGCTGTGGCGATGTGTAGGACTTAAAAAGCTCCAGCAAGCGATGCTGATAAGGCTGTTTCTGGTGGTGATGGTGACCACAACTCTTCCTCTTCTTCTTCACGCTCATCTACAGCCTGATCCAGCACTCTTCGCAGGGCACGCTCCAGGAAGAAAACAAATAGGATGATGTCGCTGATGGTGCCTTCGGTGCGACTGACTAGGTTTGTCACCTCCTCAAAAGTACGCATGAGCCTACAGGGATTGCGCATGAGCGTCCAGTAACATGGCAAAAAAATACCCAGCTCCGCAGAGGCTGTCCTAGCACCCCGGTCATAGAAATACACGTTGACGGATTTTTCTTGTTGGAGCAGGCGGTCGAACATTAGGAGTGTTTAATTCCAACGTGTCGGGCTGTCGCAAATCAAGCGCCACACTGGCATGTTGTTTCGCTGCTGAATATCTGAAAAGTGCGCCATGGCCGTGTAGGAACGCCTGAAATGGCCCCACACCTTCCTGGCCTGCTTGAGGACGTCCTGTAAGCCTGGGTACTTATGCACAAAGCATTGTACGATCAGATTCAACTTGCCCAAATTCAATGCTGCCAACAAATTGCTTCCGTTGTCACACACACCACTTTGCCGATCTCCAGTTGGTGCGGAGTCAGCCACTGATCCACCTGTGCGTTCAGGGTGGACAGGAGTGCTGGTCCGGTGTGACTCTCTGCTTTCAGGCAAGTCAACCCCAAGACGGCGTGACACTGTCGTATCCGGGATGTGGAATAGCCCCTGGGGAGCTGGGGGGGTGCAGTGGATGTGGAGCAAGACGCAGCAGCAGAAGAGGACTCAGCCGAGGAGGTTAGTGAAGAGGATGGAGTAGGAGGAGTAGAGGAGGTGGCAGCAGGCCTGCCTGCAAGTCATGGCGGAGTCACTAACTCCTCTGCAGAGCCACGCATTCCATGCTTGGCAGCCGTCAGCAGGTTTACCCAATGCGCAGTGTACGTGATATACCTTCCCTGACCGTGCTTTGCAGACCAGGTATCAGTGGTCAGATGGACCCTTGCCCCAACACTGTGTGCCAGACATGCCATGACTTCCTTTTCCACAATAGAGTACAAGTTGGGGATTGCCTTTTGTGAAAAGAAATTTCAGCCGGGTACCTTCCACTGCGGTGTCCCAATAGCTACAAATTTTTTGAAGGCCTCAGACTCCACCAGCTTGTATGGTAAAAGCTGGCGGGCTAAGAGTTCCGACAAGCCAGCTGTCAGACGCCAGGCAAGGGGGTGACTCTGTGACATTGGCTTCTTACGCTCAAACATTTCCTTGACAGACACCTGACTGTGGACAGATGAGCAGTAACTGCTGAAGGTGAGAGGCGGAGTGGCGGATGTTTGAGAGGGGGCAAGGAGGACAGCAGTGATTGACGTGGCTGAAGATGCTGGACCAGGAGGAGGATGGTGGCTTTGAGTTTGTGTGCTGCTTGTACTCATCATGTGTTGATCCCATAGGCGTTTGTGATGTGAGATCATGTGCCTTCGCAAAGCAGTTGTACCTAGGTGGGTGTTGGACTTCCCGCGACTCAGTTTCTTTTGGCACAGGTTGCAAATGGCATCGCTGTTATCAGAGGCAGACACAAAAAAAAATGCCACACTGCTGAGCTTTGCAATGATGGCATTCTGGTGGTGGCAACAGCATGCGTTGATTGGCGTGCTGTCTGGCTGACCCCGGGTGCCGATACATGCTGTCTGACTGTGCCACTAGCTCCTTGCGACGACCTCCCCCTGCTTCCAACTCGTCTCCTCTTCCTCTCTGTCTCCCCATCAGAACTTTCCCCCTGTTCTTCTTCTCTTCGAGCGGGCACCCACGTGACATCCACGGACATATCGTCATCATCAACCGCTTCACCTGTATCTGACAACTCAGCAACATCATCATCATCACACCGTACGTCCATGTGTGTAATGCTGCCTGACTGAGACATATCCCTGTTATCTACATCCTCTGGCAATAATGGTTGCGTATCACTCATTTCTTCCAACTGATGTGTAAATAACTCCTCTGACAGATCAAGTGAAGCAGCTGTGGTGCTAGTGTTGGTGGTGGCGGCAGGCGGGCGAGTGGTAACTTGAGAGGTGCCCGAAGCTGAGGAGGATGGTGCGTCAAGGTTCCGAGCAGAAGCTGTAGAAGATTGGGTGTCCTGTGTAAGCCAGTCAACTATGTCCTCAGAACTTTTCGAGTTCAGGGTACGTGGCCTCTGAACAATGGGCATTATTCTAGGGGCAAAGGAAATCACAGCACCACGACCATGACGGCCCCTGCGGGGTGGCCTGCCTCTGCCTGTCATTTTTTTTTAGATTAGTTGTACTATGCGTGCAAGCTACTGTGACACCAGATATGAGTGGTGCAACTGGGCACTGGCAGTAGTGGGCACAGTACACGCTGTAGGCCTGACACACACGCTTGCAGGCAACTGCAATTATATTACAGTGAAAATATATATATATTTTTTAAATGCAAGCTACTGTGACACCAGATATGAGTGGTGGCACTGGGCACTGGCAGTAGTGCGCACAGTACACGCTGTGGGCCTGACACACACGCTTGCAGGCAACTGCAATTATATTACAGTGAAAAAATTGTTTTTTATTTTTAAATGCAAGCTACTGTGACACCAGATATGAGTGGTACAACTGGGCACTGGCAGTAGTGGGCACAGTACACGCTGTAGGCCTGACACACACGCTTGCAGGCAACTGCAATTATATTACAGTGAAAAAATTGTTTTTTATTTTTAAATGCAAGCTACTGTGACACCAGATATGAGTGGTACAACTGGGCACTGGCAGTAGTGGGCACAGTACACGCTGTAGGCCTGACACCCACGCTTGCAGGCAACTGCAATTATATTACAGTGAAAAATGTGTTTTTTATTTTTAAATGCAAGCTACTGTGACACCAGATATGAGTGGTGCAACTGGGCATTGGCAGTAGTGGGCACAGTACACGCTGTAGGCCTGACACACACGCTTGCAGGCAACTGCAATTATATTACAGTAAAAAAAAGTTTTTTTATTTTTAAATGCAAGCTACTGTGACACCAGATATGAGTGGTGCAACTGGGCACTGGCAGTAGTGGGCACAGTACACGCTGTAGGCCTGACACACACGCTTGCAGGCAACTGCAATTATATTACAGTAAAAAAATGTTTTTTTATTTTTAAATGCAAGCTACTGTAACACCAGATATGAGTGGTGGCACTGGGCACTGGCAGTAGTGGGCACAGTACACGCTGTAGGCCTGACACACACGCTTGCAGGCAACTGCAATTATATTACAGTAGAAAAAATGTTTTTTTATTTTTAAATGCAAGCTACTGTAACACCAGATATGAGTGGTGGCACTGGGCACTGGCAGTAGTGGGCACAGTACACGCTGTAGGCCTGACACACACGCTTGCAGGCAATTGCAATTATATTACAGTGAAAAAAATTATTATTTTTTCTAAATGCAAGCTACTGTGACACCAGACATGAGTGGTGGGCACTGGCAGTAGTGGGCACAGTACACTCTGTAGGCCTGACACACACGCTTGCAGGCAACTGCAATTATATTACAGTAAAAAAAAAAATATTATTTTTAAATGCAAGCTACTGTGACACCAGATATGAGTGGTGGCACTGGGCACTGGCAGTAGTGGGCACAGTACACTCTGTGAGCCTGACACACAAGCTGGCAGGCAACTGCAATTAGATTACAGAGAAAAAAAAAAAAGCAGACTGATGTACTAGCCCTAAAAAGGGCTTTTTGGGGTGCCGTCAGGACGCTGTCCTTACAGCAGATCAGATGAGTCTTTCAGGACTGGAGTGGACACAGAACACTGGCCTAGCTATCGATTTCCCTATTAAATCAGCAGCAGCTGCACTGTCCCTCCTCTCACTAACACTGCAGCTTCCGAATGAATCTAAGATGGATGCTGTCCTTGCTTTTTGATAGGAGGTGGAAGGGTCTGGGAGGGCGGGTATGCTGCTAATTGGCTGGAATGTGTCTGCTGACTGTGAGGTACAGGGTCAAAGTTTGCTCAATGATGACGTATTGGGGTGACACCGGACATCGCATATGTTCGCCCGCAGTGGCGAACGCGAACAAGCGATGTTCTCCGGGAACCATTCGCCGTCGAATAGTTTGGGACATCTCTATTCACAGTGTGCATTAGGCCTGAACTGTGACATCACTGTGTAAATTGTCTTTGTCCTGTGACATCACTGTATACATTATATCATTATACTATCTGTGGGGTTCAATGACGGGCCTGGCGCAATCGCCGTTCCCCATGATTGTCTCTGCTACTTACACTTTGTGAAGCAGCTGAATCAAATTTTTCTACACTTTGCTCATCACTAGAAATCACTGAAGTGTGAACTAGGCCTTATAGTCAGATATTTTATTACCACTTTTTGCAGTGCATTAACGCATGGACCTCTCTGTACTTGTAAAATCTTATAATAATGAACTTAAACACTAACTGAAGCCATGTGAATAAATCATTTTGCCATTATGAAATGTCTTTTCCTGAGTTTTATAACTGGAGACACGAGTTTGTGGCATTTTCACTGACTATTCCATTATATATTTTTGTCAGTTATTATCTGATTAAAGCCTTTTTACTCCTTGTGCAATTGTCAGCGTTGCCTTTTGTGGTTTGATGGAATTCCTAAAATGCAATTCTAAATCGCAGCAAAAAGCTTCAAGTATCCTCCAAGGCTTTGAATACACTGAATATATTTGCTTTTAGTTGAGTGGCAGTGCTGAAATCTTCTGTTTTACTTAACAACGAATTATTGCACTTCCTCAAAAATAGCACTCGTAATGTACTTGGGTAAAAGTTTGGAAGCTTTTAGCCATCTGATTCTATTACTTTCTGAAGACCTGTAGAGCAAACAAAGAACTGCAATAACGTGCCACCGAGACTTAGAAAATTATTTATGTACCTCCTGAGATTGTAAGATGACTTTCAGAGCAGGTGGGTATTCTGGAGTGGAGCCAAACTAATCGCAAGGAGGTGCAAGGTCATTTTCATCTCTGCACTTCTATAAGCATAAGTAGTGTTACAATTTCACTGCTATATCTTAAAGACATTACCCTATTTTTAGCACCTGGAGCACAATATATTAATAGGAAATGACCTCCGTGAATGAAATATCTCAGAGCTGCAAGATATTCACTTTACCAGATGGAAATGGAAAAAAAGAAGGAATATAAGAGCATCAGATGTACAAATATTCTGATAAGAGGACAAATTTGTATTAAAACTTATAGTTATTTAAATAATGTAGATCTGTAGATTTCTTTCTCAAAAATGTTTCTGAACCCCTAATTTTTTTTTAGCACTCTTAAAATAAAGATAGGAATAAATATGCATTTTTTCGCTGTTATACTGATAAGGGTTACCAAATAATTTTCCCAATTGGTTTTTATAAAAAAAATATCCAACTGTGTGTCTTCTACAGCAGTGTTCCTCTGCTCCAGTCCTGAGGGCCCACCTGAATGTCATGTTTATTAGGATTTCCTTAAAGGGGTTGTCCAGGCTTTTACTATTGATGACCTATCCTCAGGATAGGTCATCAATATCAAAAAATATCAAAAAACGGAAGCCGCCCATGTGCCTTCTGCAATTTGCAGAACGGAACGGGCGGCCCATTGTAGAAATGCCTATTCTTGTCCGCAAAACGGACAAGAATACGACATGCTATATTCTTTTTGCGGGGCCACGGAATGGTGTTACGGATGCGGACAGCACATGGAGTGCTGTTCGCATCTTTTGGGGCCCCATTGAAGTGAATGGGTCCGCACCCGAGACGCAAAAAATGCGGCTAGGATGCGGACTACAAAAACGGTCGTCTGCATGAGGCCTAAGTATGTCCAGGTAAGTTGTCAAGGGGTGAGAGAAAGATGCTCACCTGCTCTTCTTATGCAACTTAGTATTGAGCAAGTAATATAACTAGTGCTGATGACTACGAAACCTAGGGCTGATCGCATACATTTAACCCCTCAGATGGGCAAATGTGACCACGGCATCTGAGTGGTGCAGAACAGGAGCCGAGCGCTCCTGCGCCCCCAGCTGAGACCAGGGAAGCAGTAATATCCCAGTGATGGCTCGGAGTCTCAAGCAGGCTCCCATACCCATAACTGGTATATACCAATACAAGCCAGCAGATGGCAGCAATGTATTGGTATATAGTAAATTATATGTTCTATGATGGCTATAAAGCTATTACAGAACACAATGGGCAATCTAATGAATGCCAGTTATATTCACTCGGGGTGACTTAAAAAAGGTAAAAGCACAAAAAAAAGTTATTAAAATAAAAAAATATATATGGGGTCATTTAGCAGACTTAGTTGCCCATAGCAACCAATCAACTGGCAAATAAGCAAGTTCTACTTTACACCAGTTTGATAAATGACCCCAATAACGTTCAAATCACCTCCTTTTCCCAAAATAAAAATAAATAAAAATAAATAAACAATAAAAAAAATTATAGGGATTGCCGCATCCAAAAACACCAATACTATTAAAATATAACAATATCTATCCCATACGGCAAATGGCGAAACAGAAGAAAAATTCTAAATGGCCAATTCGCCATATTTTTGTTACTTCACCTTACAAAAAGCCTAATAAAAAGTGATCAAAAACAAACATTTAAAATGGTATCATTGAAAAGTACACATTACCCCTCAAAAATTAGCCTTCATTTAGCGCCATACATATACGTAACTACAAAAAAGTTATAGGGGTCAGAATATAGCAATGAAAAGAAAAAAATAATTATTTTCAAGGTTTTTAATTTTTTTCAGTATTAAAATGGCAGAAAAATTAGACAAGTGTGGTATCATTGTAATCATACTGCCTTGGAGAATTAAGCTATCGGGTCAATTTTATCTCATAGGAAAAATAAAACTGTGGCAGAATTGTGTTTTATTACCAGTTCCACTCCATTTGGAATTTTTTTTTTCCAGCTTCCCAATACATCACATGCAATATTAAACAGTGCCATTAGAAAGTACAACTTGTCCCTCAAAAAATAAGCCCTCATAAGGCTATGTGAACAGAAAAGTAAAAAAGTTATGGCTTTGGGAAGGTAGGGAGTAAAAAAAACGAAAACACAAAAATGGAAAATTGCAAGGTTCTTTAAGAGTCAATAGTGCAGCATGTTGTTAAATTTAAAACCTGATAGACCCATCAGAATTAATGGGTGGTAAAAATGTATCATAACAAATCCATCAAAGTGATCCATCTATAATGGGAGAGTGTCAGCTCCTGTTGGGTTCATAGCTACACATTATAAAAATTACTGCAAATATGGATTTTAGAAACATTTGAACATTTCACCCAAAACAAACTAAAAAAAAACTAATTAACACTTCTCTTGTATGTTTCCAACATTAGTGACAGCATGCAAATTTCGGAAAACCAAATGTGAGATGTAGAGAATGATTATCAATGGCAGAGGGAAAGCGTGTTATCATCAGCATCGTGTGATTATGCTATTTCATCTAAATCTAAAAAGCTTTTACGACACATTTCTCCATTTAATGAAATCAATATGCTGTACAAATAAAACAACCAAACTGGTAATGAAAAATTTACAAGAGTGTTCGAGATTTGCATAAGAAACAAATGTTTAAAACTGAGCAAATAAAAAAGCAATTTCATATATTGTTATCTGGATGGCTGGAACGGATTTAAGAAGTTTGTCAATATGTTGGGAAATTGTGAAGGACAAATAAAGCGGTTTCTTTTATATTGTATGACTCATGAATTATACTAATAAAGAATGTAGATTGGGATTAAAGGGATATTTCCATGGTGATAAGTGATGATCTATCACTAGGCCATCAATTTATAATGGTTGGTGGCACATCATTAGAAACTCCTTCACTGCTCAAGGCCACTTGATGTACAGGGAACTGAAATACAGTTCTATTCAAGCACAGGCTGGACTTAAGCCTGCGAGACTGGGGGTAGGCCTGGCATGACAGGCGTTCGGAGTGAGTGAGTTGGGAGGCTTAGGGTTAAGGGATATTGCAAGGATGGGGGGTGGGGGGACGTTAGGGGAGGAGTGTAGGGTTTAAAAAGGGCAGCGGGAGGAGGGATCAGGGTCATCTCGTGTGGGACAACAGTCTTGCAGCAGCCCCTGTTCTGCTGCTGAGTTACCTCTTGTAGTGACTGACCTTTTTCCCAAAGATGTCTTCTGTTGATGCTTTGCTGGCGCAGCTCCGGGCGGCAGCTGAGAGCAAAGGACCCGAATGGCTCCAGGCGACGGTCCAAGGCTTGTTTCCGGGGTCAGGGGATTCGGCCTCCACAGCCCTCCCTATTCGCCGGCCGCGGAGGACCAGGCCTCCGGCGCGCCTAAGTCCGGAGGAGACCCCGAGGGTCCGGCACCGGGTACGGAGCCCCACCAGGGACCCTTCAGCACACGCCGCAGGTAAGAGCAGTAGAGCCGGGTGGTCGCGTGCCGGGAGGAATCCGGTCTTACGGCGGGGCCCTGGGCAGGAGAGACCTGACATCTCCACCCCTGAATTAGGCGACGTGGGAGCGGGACCAGGATCGGCAGGTGGGCCAGGGCGGGCTCACCTGGCATGCCGTGGGAGTGAAGTCTGGGATCCATCTGGGGGGCGGCGTGGTCAAGATGGCGGCCGGGAGCAGGATTCTATGATCAGGCAGCGCGGAGCTGGCCCAGCATCGACGTCTTCTCTGGAAATGGCACCCTCCAGTGGTCGAGCTGCAGTATTGCAGGCTCCAGTGTCAGCTTCAGCCGGGGAAATGGCGCCTCTAGTGGGCGAGCTGGGGAACTGCAGGCTCTGGGATTTCAAGCAGCAAGAGTGGGCACTGGTAGTTCTGAAGATTGGAGATTGTCCAGAGGGGAGATCAGCGCCGGTCAAGATCCATGACATCACGTTCCGGCTGGTGGAATCACAGCGTCCACACAGCGAGGTGAGATTCAAGGGGAATCAGCATTAGCGGTGGCTTGTATTGGGGGGTCCTGGGGTTGGGGGGGGGCCCACAGGGGTCTGTTGCTGGGGGATTAGAGGCATTGTTAGGGGGGTTGAGGGATTTAGTGAAGGGGTTGGTAAATGTGGGGCCAGGGACGGGGTCACCGGTGGCGGCCTGGGGTATACAAGGTGCAGGGTCCGGGGGTCAGGGGCAGACAGCTGGGTCTGTTGGGCCGGGGGACGGCGGGATCGCGGGCGCAGGAAGTGGTGGGTAATTGGGGGTTCCAGTGGCAGGTCCGGCGGACAAGGCCGGTGGTAGAGATAAGGAAGTGAATACGGAAAAGGATGGGGTGGAACCACGGTTGGACGATGGGGCGAGAGGGGAGGTGTACGTTTGTTTTGAAGGGCCGCTGGGGGCCCACCTTAAGTCGGAGTTGAAGGAAAAAATATGGAAAGGGGATTACGTGGACATATTCTCGTTTGCTCCCGCTAGAACGGTTTAAATTGGATAGAGATAGGAGGGAGGATAAGAGGAAGGAGGACGAGGACAAGCGGCGGTGCTATTTGATTCCGCGGACTTTTTCAAACTGGATGCAGGCGTCCAGTGTCATTGGGGAAAAGGCGCTGTAAAATTGTTCAGCGCTTTTCTGTTACCTGGATGCAATAGGAGAGGCTTATCGGACATATGGGAGGATGGGATGGTTGCGGTACGATGAGCAATTTAGACAACAAAAAGCGGCTCGGTCCACCATCCGGTGGGACCATAAGGACATCGGATTGTGGATGAGGGTGATGGCTCCAGTCAGGGGGGGGCAGTCCTTTCCAGGGGGAGCCAGGGGTTCTGGGCAAGCGGAGCGCTCGGCGGCCTTGCAAAAGGGTTTATGCTTCCTGTTCAATGAAGGGGGATGTAAGTATTGGGACAAGTGCAAGTTCAAGCACGAGTGTTCCTCATGTGGAGGGAGTCATGGAGCACAGCGGTGCTTCAGGGGTCGAAAAGGGAAGGGTTGGAGCGATTTGGCTGGAAAAGGGGCAGACGCCCATCCGGGTAACCGAGATGGTGCCCTTCCTAAATAGGTATCCGAATGTGGCAGCGGCGGGTTTTTTGTTGTCGGGTTTTGAAGAAGGTTTTCGTATCCCGTTCGTGGAGGCGGAAATTTTACAAGAGTCTAAGAACTTGAGGTCGGCGAGGGAGCTTCCAGGGGTGGTGACGGAAAAATTAAAAAAAGAGGTGGCATTGGGTCGCATGGCAGGTCCCTTCAAGGATCTGTCGATGCCGAATTTGCGGGTATCGCCATTGGGGGTTGTACCGAAGAGGGTACCTAATAAGTTTCGCCTTATACATCACCTATCATTTCCGAAGGGAGGTTCGGTTAATGACGGTATCGCGCCGGAGTTGTGTTCGTTAGTGTTCACGTCGTTTGATGAGGCGGTTCGTTGGGTTCGGTTTTATGGGCAAGGGGCTTTGCTGGCGAAAGTAGATATTGAGGCGGCGTTCTGTCTTCTACCGGTTCATCCGGATTGTCATCACTTGTTGGCTTGTTTTTGGGACGGGTTTTTTTTCATGGATAGCTGTTTGCCCATGGGTTGTTCGGTTTCATGTTCCTATTTTGAGAAGTTTAGTACACTTTTGGAATGGGTGGCGAGGGAATGGTCGTGTTGGGGTTCTATTATCCATTATTTGGACGATTTTTTGTTTATTGGGCTGCCGGGGTCGAAGGGGTGCTCGGTGATGCTGCATTCGTTCGAAGTTATGGCACGACTGTTTGGGGTTCCTTTGGCGTCGGAAAAGACGGAGGGTCCTGCGACTGCTCTGAGTTTTCTGGGGAAAGTCATTGATATGGTGGCTATGGAGTGTCGGTTGCCGGACGACAAGGTTGAGGATCTGCGAGGGGTGCTCGCGGCGACCTGTGGGCGGAAGAAGCTGCGTCTGCGGGAATTGCAGTCCTTGCTGGGAAAACTCAACTTTGCCTGTCGGATTATGCCCATGGGGCGGATTTTTTGTAGAAGGTTGGCACAGGCGAAAGCGGGAGTTCAGGCCCCTCATCACTTTGTACGGCTTACCCGGGAACTCCGGGGACTTGTGGGTGTGGGCTTCCTTTTTGAAACGGTATAACGGCCGGTCTTTGTGGATGGCGGACGGGGTGTTGGCAGTGGATCTTGACCTTTTTACTGATGCGGCTGAGGGGTGCGGGTTTGGGGCGTACTTACAAGGTCGTTGGTGTGTAGGGGAGTGGCCTACGCAATGGCAGGAGGAGGGCTGGGTGAAAAATCTGGTGTTGCTGGAACTCTTTCCCATTGTGGTAGCGGTGTCCATTTGGGGGGAACATTTCAGGAACAGGAAGGTGCGATTCCACTGTGATAATTTGGGGGTTGTGGAGGCCATTAACCGTGTTTTGGCCTCGTCACCGCCGGTTGTCTGTTTGCTTCAACATTTGGTTTTGAGTTGCTTGTCTTTGAATGCTTGGATTGTAGCGTCCCATGTACCAGGGGTGAGTAACTCAATTGCGGATGCTTTATCTCGTTTTCAGTGGGAGCTGGCACCAGAAGCGGACGTGCAAGGAACGAGTTTCCCTCAGGAACTGTGGAAGCTGCCATTTGGTCGGCTGGCGACTTGGTGAGAGGATCCCTGTCGGGGGGGAGTTGGGCGGCGTACGACAGGGCTTGGGGATTATGGGAGAAATGGAGGGAGCGTTTTCAGGGGTGCGGGTTGGAGGAAGGGGCTCTGATGTTGCTTTTTGAGGGACACTGCAGAGAGGAGGGATGGTCAGTGTCCAGAATGAGTAAGTTTATGGCAGGGGTGGCTTTTGGTTGTAAGGGTCGGGACATAGTGGATGTGACTAAATCATTCTGGGTATTGCAGGCTTTGAAGGGTTGGAGGAGGCGGGCACCGGGTGGGGATCGGCGCAGGCCGGTTTCCTTCGAGTTGTTAGGGGAGAAGTTGGAGCAGTTGGAAAAGGTCTGTGTATCAGTTAGTGAAGTTAGGCTGTTTAAGTTGGCTTTTTCGTTGGCTTTCTTTGGTGCGTTGCGCATTGGAGAATTGGTTAGCCTGAGTAAGTGCAGAGCAGGTGGACTGCAGGGTGAGGACGTGGTTTTATTTCAGAACAGGGTGGAGTTTGTTATTCGGCGGTCGAAAACGGATCAGTTGGGCCGGGGTTGTCGGGTGGTTTTATATCAGGTGGCGGGGTCGGATGCGTGCCCAGTTCAGTGTCTTAGGAATTTTTGGGGGCAGGAGGTTGGGGGGAGCGGACCGTTGTTGGTGCTGGATGATGGGTCCTTCCTTTCTAGATTCCAGTTTATAGCGGTATTTCGAGCATGTTTAAAAGGGCTGGGCAGGGACCCAGCGTTGTTTGGGGTGCATTCATTCCGGATCGGTGCTGCCACCGAGGCGGCTAGGAGAGGATTGAGTGAAGAGGCCATTCGCTGCATTGGGCGAGGGGAGACGCTGCGGTTCCGGTCCTATGTTAGGCCGGCGTTGTTATAACGGGGGGGGGGGGGGGGGGTTAGTGTTGTTGGGCTGAGGGAACGGGTGGGGAGCTGTTCTTTGCTGCCCGGTTGACATATTTTATTTTGCGCTTCTTACAGGTGGTATGGCGTGCCTGGTGTGGATTATGGGGCACTCGTACGTGTTTTGGGGAGCGTTGCGAGCAGCAGTCAGGCCGGATGGAAGGCAGTTGGGCTTTTTTAGGGAGGTAGCGGTGGTTTGTTGGTTGGGGATTAGAGGTATGTTGTGGAGCCGGGTTTTTCCAGAATTTTACAATTTTACCAGGTTAGACTCGTATCCGGGGGTTTTGGTGTTACACGTAGGGGGTAACGATTTGGGGGGGCGCCCTTTTCGTGAGCTTACGAGGGACATAAAGTTCGATTTGCTGCGTTTGTGGGCTCAGTGTCCTGGTATGGTTACGGTCTGGTCAGATATGGTGCCGCGTAAGCAGTGGAGAGACGCTAGGTCGGTAGAGAGGTTGAACAAAGCCCGGATAAAGGTTAATAGGGCGGTGGGCCGGTTTGTGGTGAGGAATGGCGGTGTTGCAGTTCGGCATAGGGAGCTGGAGGCGGGAGAGGGGGCTTTGTGGAGGGCAGATGGGGTTCATTTAAACGCGGTGGGTATCGACCTGTGGTGTTCAGGAATACAGGATGGAATTGAGGTGGCTCTGCAAGTGTGGCGGGACGCAAGGAGGTGAGGCGTCACCCCCTTGGGTCGTGGCGGGGGTGGGTCCTTGGAGTTGGTGGTTATGGTGGCTCTGGCATGGTGGGGAGGGAGCCAAAGGGGCTCTGGACTCCCCAGGTATTGGATGTTGGGGTGTGATATGGCGGGTATCTGCCCCACGATTGTTGCCCATGGTTACCGGTTCTGCCTCCGAGCTGGCGTTTATCGGCTGGAGGTAATTTAATTGAGGGCACGGGCTGTTATCCGTCAGGTTTTACGGGGCTCCAAGGACCCTCTCCGTGCTGGGCATGTTTCTCTGTGGTCTGGAAGTTTTTTCTTGGGCGGGGGGCCTTCAGGTGGGAAGGCCTTGGATTGGTTATGTTATATGTTATTTATGCTTAAATTATTATTATTAATAAATAAATGGCTGCTGTGGCCAATAAAATCCACCGGAGGAGTTGTGTCTTTATTTGGGGAAGGAGGGGAGAGTGGGAGGTAAAATGACTCGACAATACGCTGGTCATGTGATTACATCTGCACAGTCGGAGGAAAAGATTGAGGGGAAAACAAAAGGACTACTCCCATGACCACTTCTCACTGTGGGACATAAAAAAGTATTTGCTATGTGATTAAATATGTTGTCCAGCCAAGGAACGAACAACTCTATGGTCCTAACACATGCCCCAACCCCCAAAAAACACACCTATCTGTCCACTGTCCTGAAGGACCAGGAAGTGGCTTGGTCCGTTGACTTCTGTCAACCTGCCAATCACATGCCTTAGCGGTCACATTCTGTCACGCTCGTGTGTGGGAGGAAAACACCACATCGAGCATAGGAGGGAAAGGGGATACCAGAATAAGGCCTGGAAACTAGGGAAGGAAGATAGACACCTCTTGGAAAAAACCCTAACTCCAGTCCTGACAGACTACCAGTATGAACAGGCCCTAAAGGTAGGCAAGTTCATACATCGGATACCTAGAATCCTGTCTCACCCTATAGGACCCTGGAACTAATGTCAGGACTGAGTCTACCTGT
The DNA here is from genome assembly GCF_905171765.1 of Bufo bufo. Taxonomy (NCBI): domain Eukaryota; kingdom Metazoa; phylum Chordata; class Amphibia; order Anura; family Bufonidae; genus Bufo; species Bufo bufo. The sequence goes on from NC_053391.1 coordinate 82,028,720, forward strand.
TTCTCCAAAGGGAAGGATAAACAGGAGTCTCCCTCAGGCATAATGACAAACAGGGAAAGGCAACATACACATATATATATATAAACAAAATACAAAAGGGAAAGGAAACACTTATCTTCAAAGAAGCTTTGGTAGCACCAGGAACTCAGCCGAGAACCAAACACAAGCTAACCACAAGTCCAACAGAAGCTATAAACCGCATAGCATAGTGGGAGAAACAACAATAAATAGAGAAGGTTAAATGACCACAATAGCCACACCTCAGGAAACAAAGTGTGGCAAGCACCAGAAACAACACAAAAGTCATTTGATCCAAAAGGAAAACATGTCAGATCAAACCATGTGTTGCCAGTCTCACAGATCTCCTGCCACCTGTTGTGGGAACGTCTGTATGTCTCGGTACGTTTGTGACATATTCTCTTGAAATAATATGTCACAGAAGTAATGTACCGTTCAAGCAGATGTGACTGTTGAGGCCTGACATTGACTGCAGACTGCAGGCCTGTGATTGAAGCTCCTAGGAACAGGGCAGCAGTGCATGTATGGTTGGGACTGTGAACAGGTGAGTTGTATTTTTTTATGGGACACACACTAGGACCACAGAGGTTGTCAGCTCCTAGGCCAGACAACCCCTTTAAGGATAATGGCAGGGGGGATTATGCAGAGTCTCTACAGTAGTGCATTACCACTCTCAATTATGGAGTATCTGGCCCCATCTGCTGCCATACCAATATATTCTCCTCTAGAAGCATTATAACCAGAGAATTCATCCGTGAAGATAGCATCTGGTGGAGCATGCCAGGATTTTTTCAAATTCTATCACATTTGCACAGCCTCCAGCACCTCTTTTTAACCGGTTTTAATGTTGATTTTCACCATTTGCATTAGACCTGTTGCCCCACTCTTCACTACGCAAGCACAGTAAAGGTAGGGCTGGGCAAAAAAAAAAAAAGATAAGTAGTATGTTTGTAGCATTAATAGCATGTTTGATGCAAAAACAATTGATATTTTTGTCATCACAGAGTCAGAACTTATTGATTTTTCTGCCGTTGTAGCTTGGGATGGGGGAATCAAAGTATCTGAAATGAACTTCATTGCGAAAATCTGGGAAAAATTTATTTGCCACAGATCGGAATTTCCTCGTGCTTTGTGGTAACGAATCAATTTTCCCTGAAATGGTGGAAGAAAAAAATCGAACTCACCTCATCCATTTGCACGTGATGATGTCATCAAATCACCACATGAGATTTTGTGCTGTGTCTTCAATCAAGATGGCTGCGGCCTCTACATGATCAAGTGGATATGGTGAGTATTTAAACATTTTTTCCCCCCACTGGATTAACCCCTGAAAAACCCACAATGTTTATTTCCGATGCCGCGATCAGCAATGTAAGTGGAAATGGTTCAATGATGGAGCGCCGTGCAATCGCCTTTCCCCGTCATTGTGCCCACTAATTACAAAGAAATGCGCTTTGTAATTAAGTAATTCATCACAAAGCAAATTTCTTGGTGAAAACAGCTGAATCGAAGTTCTGATTGTTCATCACTAGTTGTAGCCGTAAACAGGCTTCTTTTTTTTGGGGGGGGGGAGTATTCATAAAAAATTGGGAACATGGCTTTTATAATGCACTGGTATACTTTGTATATCGCTGCATTATAGCCTAGCACTGTACCAGTGACAAGATGTCTATTAAGCTGTGCGTTTGGCCGAGCCTAATATACACACAGTCATGGCAGGCCCAGGTGCCCCTTTTGTAGCACATCAGCACCAGCAATTGTGCTCGCGAGAGTGACAGGATGCCTCTGTGTAAAGCCTCATGCACACGACTGTATGCATTTTGTGGTCTTCAAAAAACGGATCCGCTAAAAATATGGATGACGTCAGTGTGCATTCCATATTTAGTGGAATGGAACAACTGGCCCCTTAATAGCACATTACTATCCTTGTCCGTAATGCGAACAATAATAGGACATGTTCTATTTTTTTGCGGAACTGAAATACAGATATACGGAAAGGGAATGCACACAAATGCCATTTCTTTTGCGGACCCATTGCAATGAATAGTTCCGTATACGGTCCGGAAAAAAACCGGAACGGACATGGAAAGAAAATACGTTCGAGTGCATGAGCCCTAACTCTGTAGATACCACAGTCACTATTGACCATGGCATCTAGGGAGTTAAGAGGCCAGCATCAGAGTTAATTGCCTACAGTCAGTGCCAGTGTCACGGTCATATTGTTGTTTGACCGTGATGCGGTTGCTGCGCAGGCTGGTTGCCGGTGGCAACGTGTTGTCGGTTTGTACGTGCATCTCCTCTTTAAGGTGTGTCTCCCTGAGGTTTGGTGGCGAGGGGTTAATCATCTAGCTAGTGGGGATTTAGGTGTGTCCTGGGTGTGGCCATGATGTGGATATTACCTGTGGCTTCCAAGGCTGGAGTCAGTTGTACTCCAGCCTTGTTTGGTGATGGAGCTCTGCTTCTTTCCTGGGTGAATTTGCCCAGTCCTTGAGGGCCACCTTGTTGGACATAAATTGTCTTCCTTTTGTATGCTCCTTATACTCTACCTCACTTGTTGTATGTTTGGTGTGGGTTGACGTTCAAGGTGTGTAGTACGTCTTGATTGTTGTTACGTGTCTGGGCTGTTGGTGTTTGTCCCTGCATGTATGTAAGACATTTTCCCTGTGTATTGTGTCCTCCGGAAGGGGTTGGTTTCCCGGAGGTGTGAACCACTAGCCTGTATGCAGCGCTGCCTTGGGCTGCCATGCACCTTGCGGCATGGGGGTCCTGGCAGAGTCTGGTGTGCTGGATACCTGTGAGTTGCTGGTATGGCGTCCTGTTTGGTGTTAGGGCTCCTGTACGTATGCACGGGTTACAGTTGTGGACACTTCGGCAGGTAAGTGTGTTGTCTTGTTTTCTTACCTGCCGATCCTCTTGTTGTGTATGGTCTCTCCTCTGCTATTAGGTCTTTAGAGTCTCGTGTTCTTCCATGTCCGGGATGAACAGGACGTCTCCCCCCTGCTCCTATCTGAGGAATTATCAGGGCAACCCAGGGTCCCAGGTTTCCAGGGTATGAGCCGTCCTACTATAGGGGTCCGCTCATACGTTGAGGAGTTAGGGAGAGGATTAGGGACGCTATAGGAGGTGACCTGCTTCCCTTTTCCTGGCTTCTTGGCCTAGCAGCTATCCTTTATCTCTATACATTGTATGGTGGGGGGTTTCCTGTCACAGCCAGGCTCCCTCGGTAATCTGGAGTGCAGCCTATACAGGGCACATGTGTTCAGAATGATGAGTGTGATTGTAACTGATTCAGCGACTGCATGTTACTCATGATGAGCATGCTTGTCAATTTGTTTTAAGGGGGTTAAATATGTTAGTTTTACGTTTCTATGTAGATTTATTTTCTTTCTCCGTAGCATTGTGCATCATGCTGCTACATACAATGGAGGACAATAAAGAAGAAAATGCCGTTATAATAGTATTTATCTTAAGCTACAATGTCATCTGCCACAGATGGAGGTTCAGAACATGGCATGTCAATCAGCGGCATCAACAATCTCCATCTGTAGCTGTTTACATCCCAACTCTGGCTGTGAGCCCTGAAGCATCGTGGTGACTGAAAGAGCAATTAGCAATAAGGATTAATATCTCTCAGACTGTGAGGGGCGACCACTGGTGCTGGGATGGGGGTTTTATCCAAAAATAAAGCACACATATATGTAATTACTTAAATATGTTTTCCTTTAAGGATTTAGAACTCGGATTACATTTCAGTTTGTCATTACTGAAGGTAGTTGCATATATAAAATAAGTGACAGTACATAAATCCCCTTATTCCGATGCTAAGTTTATAACACTCCGTGCAGACTTTTTTGTATTTCCTTTTGACAAGATGTTGCTGATTTAGAGAAATATTGCTCTTGCCAATAATGAACTGTCACTCTGAGACTGTCAGCAAGTGCCAATTGGAAAAATTCCGCCTTAAGTAGTTGCTTAATGTATTAGAAAGTGGCTTAGGTTATGGCGTAATGTAATTTTGTTACAATATTGGTAATTTGCAGCCTTTATTATAATTATTATTAACTAAATTGGAATTACAATAAATAAATGTGATACTTCATAACATAATTATTAATTGATATTCACCATATGTCTACTTCATGTTGGCATCATTTTTATAATGTTTAGAGATGAGCGAAGTTCTGAAAAATTTGATTTGGCTTTTCGGCAAATTTTACAAAGAAATTTAATTTGTGATGAATTACTTAGTCACAAAATGCATTCCTTTGTAAGTAGCGGGGGCAATGACGGGGAATGGCAATTGCGTCTCCCCCCTCATTGAACCTTTCAAATGTGACGTTCATCGCTGATCCCGGCATGTGAGATAAAAATTACGGCATTTCAGGGGCTAAGCCAGCATGGTGACACACACATCATTCCACGCAAGATTATACGCGGTTTATGCAATCAAGATGGCAATCAAGATGGCCTCTTCGTGTCCAAATAGATGAGGTGAGTATGTTTAGTTTTTTTTTACCACCATTTCAGGAAAAATAGATTCGTTACCACAAAGCGCGAGTAAATTTGGTTTCGTGCTGAATCAAATTTTTACTGATATTCAGATTGAAGTCTACTTCGGATACTTTGATTTGCTCTGAACTAGTACTGGTATTTGAGGTGAAATTTAAACATTTCATTTTTTTTGCAGATTTTCCATTTTAATCCATTTTTTCCACTAACACAACAAGGGTTAACAACAAAACAAACAAAAAACAATATTTTTGTTTGGGTGCAATTATTTATATTTTTTTATGGCGTTCACCTGATGGGGTAAATCATGTAATATTTTTATAGAGCCGGTCGTTATGGATGTGGCGATACCAAATATGTATTTTTTGTTTTGTTTTGTAATACACAATATGAGTATTACAACAGCATCTTCGGTGCGACGCTGTCCCCCTGCTCGACGCCACGGTTCTGGGCACCGTGCTTCCCTGTCTCTGCTGCTGCTCTGGAGATTCCGCTCCGCAGCAGTCTACCTGAACGCTGCTTGTGCTCGGCTGCTGTACGCGTCACTCCTTAGGTGGGGCTGTGTTGTGTCAGGTGATTCCATTGACCTACCCTGGCTCTCCTGGAGGTATTTAAGTGGCTCAGCCCTGTACTCAAGTGCCTCAGAGTCAAGGCCCTATCCTGTGCAATTGAGCTTGTTACCACTTCCTTACTACCTGCCTTATTCCTAGACTATGCTCTTCGTCTGATCCCTGCCTGCTTGCATCGCTCCTCTTGTTGCCAACCCAGATTGTCTGACTTCGTTCCTGTGCCACCTGCCCTGACCCATTGCTTGTCTCGACTACGTCTCTGCCTCATCCTCCAGTTCCTGTCTATGTTGCTCCTGGTAACGATCCTGCCTGTCTAACCACGCCTGTACTGTCGATACCTTTGCAAGTACCTCTTGGTTCACCTGGACCAGCTTCTACTGATTCTAGGACTGCCCTGCAGTGGTACCTGGCAACTACCCTAACGGCAAAGTCTATCCTCACCATCAGAGGCTCTAGCGAAAACCAGGTAGCTGCTTAGTCATGCCCCTCCAGGGTACAGCCAGTGGGTTCACATCCGCTGCCCGTGACAAGCATTTTTAGAAAAAAAAAATCATGTTTTTGTATTGCCATTTTCTTAGAGTTATATTTTTTCTATATTTCTGGCTATGATCTTATGTGGGGGTTCGTTTTTTGCGGGATGAGGTGACGTTTCTTTGTACCATTTTGAGGTACATATGACTTCATGATCGCTTGAAATTATGTTTTTTGGGAAGTGAGATCATTAAAAAAAATACCTCTTTTGGGATAATTTTTTTTTTTTTTTTTACACCATTAACCTGATGGGATAGATAATTTTTTTGTTTTCTATTTTTAACTATTTTTAAATGACAATTGGGGAAAAGGGTGTTTTTTTTTTTACATGTGAACTTTTTATTTTTATAAAACACTTTTTTATTTTTATTTTACACTTTGTGTCCTCCATAAGGTCATACAAGACCTCTGGGTACATTTAACATCACTTTTTTTTTTTTTTTACTATTGATTTCTCCTGTAACTGGGGCTGACATGGTAGCCCCAGTTACAGGGGGAATACAACCCCCAGAAAGGCTGTGCAGCAGTATACTATGCTGTACTGCCTCAATGTACAGTAGAACTGATTTCGGTCTCAGAAAGACCCAGCAGCATTTGCAGTTTCCCAGGTCACATGATCGCCGGGCAGGAATAGGAAGCGGCATAGCGCTTCCTTAACGGAAGACACTGACAGTGGGCCCCCTGCTCAGCAGCTCCACAATTAGCATGCAGCTGTAATCTCTGAATGGACATTCCCATACACATATGCGTGTATATGTGTTTTCAATAGTTAAAGGGTAGAAAACTGCTTGCCAGTCTTCTCTGGTGGCTGCTTATCTCTCCTGATAACAAAAGGATCATCTTGAAATCTAACTTGCCTGACTCTTTTTTTCCCAAGCACGTGCAATTAAGGTAGGGTCCCCAACACACATTTGAAGTTTGGACTGCCAAAATTAACAGGATCAATATTCTAATGTGCACGGCCAGCCTAAAGTAAATATAAGCTGCTCTGAGGAACACAGGCTGAGTGAGCTCAATTAGATGCAGACATTTTGCTCCTGTTGTCTACAAATAGGTCCACCATTTTGTCTGCTGATTAACTTCCATTTCTCATGAAACCAATTCAATACAATAATGTAACATGCTATTAAAAGACTTGACAGGTTCCAATACACATCACAACCACTGGGTGGTCGCACAGTAACATACAGGACAGATGCAGCAACTCCCTGAGGAGCCGGAGTAGAAGAAAGGAGTGGTAGTGGTACTGATGAAGTGTATTATGGTGTATTTCCCATGCCGTTGTTCCCTGGGGATGAGTGCAGTAGAATTATAGACCTTAAGAAGTAGGCCAGAGTTAAACATAACAAAGTCTTTTTTATAGTGCAACATAGAACTTCAAATACATTCAATAGCAGCAATGTCCAAGTGCAATACTCTCTGGCACCAGCAATAATCTGGAGGGAGGTTGGATGGCTAAAATTTAGCTCTTCAGTCATACTGGCCTAATAGAGTTCTAGGTGATGGGTGTCTTAGCCATAGTCTCTCACCTCACAGCAGTGTCTGCAGATGCTGGCTATAGCTTTTCACTCTCTGCTTCTCAAGGCTTCACTTGAGGGTAATTGTTGATTGGTCTCTCTGGAGAATATCTCTGGATAAGAAATGCACCCCCCCCCCCCCCCTTTGGCAGGGATCAGGACCAGCCCACTCCTACCAAGAGGAGAGGAACAGGGTGGTTAACCCTGTTCCTTGCCAACTTTGGCCATTCAGTCCCTACTGGTAGCTACTGCCAGAAGTAAAACAACAAAATGCATTATGCACAACAATATAATAATGCACAAATTGCAGTACCCCCAGATCTAGGGTACTACATAGACATCTTGTGAAAATATCATTTTTTAAAGCTGGGTATCTGAGGCAACACATCCTTGGATATGTTAAGCCAAGAAGAAAGGCAAGAAAGGACACATAAGTCTCTGCTATGTGGGATCTATCTCCTATCTATCTATCTATCTATCTATCTATCTATCTATCTATCTATCTACCAAGCATTTACATCTAAATCTGCTATATAAATGTAGTTATTAACATGCAGGGTCTTTACCTAATGTGGCTTGTGTTGAGAAGAAGAACAGAATAACAGCTGCAATTTTCCTCACTGACATACAATCAGCAAATAGGCCAGATGCCTTCTTAAGCCTCATTCATACATCCGTACTCAAATCCGTGAGCAGTGAGCAGTGAATGGTCAATGATGCATCTGTGAAGCTGTCCGTGAAGGATCCGTGTTGGGTCCGTGTGTCCGTTTTTTGCTGTCCGTGCATCCGTGTTTTACTGACACTGAACAGTGGTTTTCACGGACCCATAGACTATAATGGACAAAACGGACAAAATAGAGCATGCATCTGTGCTAAAAAAATCGACCCACGGACCACGCTAAAACACTGATGTGTAATTACACACATTAAAATGAATAGAGACGTGTGCTGTCCGTGGAGAACACGTACAGCACACGTCTGTGAAACACTGACGTGTGAATGAGGCTTTACAGTAACAATGGAATTAATCGATATGTGCAGAAATCATTACAGCAAAATCAATTTCATGATTTTAGATCCATTTTCCAGATGATTGCAGCCATCCATCGTGTCCTGTTATCCAGGCTAACAGTTTCATGTATGTGATTTGGCTATTTAATGCTTGCACACAAATAGAATAAACGCTGTCACTAGGTTCAAGGACCCGACCTTCTCCCGGCTTTTTTCTTTTAGATGAATGTGCAAGCCATATTGACTGCCTGATATTACATTGTACTGGAAAAAGGGCAGGAAGTCACATTTATCAAAATATCCATTCTAGCAGAAAAATGTAGAATACCCCTTTAAGACCTCATTTAAACTCAAAGAACTCTGAAAAAGCATGTTACAAATGGAAAATAATGCCGACAAAGGGATTATTGATCTTTTACCTCCATATATCTGCTGGAAAGCACTGCATAGACACATCAGAAACGCATTTACCAGTTGAAGAATAAGCTGCTGTGTCCATTACTTCAGTCCAGCATCATATCTTACTGTATGCAAAGTGCAAGTTCTCATTTACTAAGCCAAATGTTAACCTACAGGTACTACAGGTAGGTACTCACGTATATCAAAAATTAAACATAGATCAGGAATCAATGTGATTGAGGGATTATGCTCGTTCAGGCATATTGTGGGGCTTTATAATGCCTAGTTGTTGTGACTTCGTTTTGTCGGGGCAAAGATTCAGTAGCAATCCTAGCCTTCTATCTAGTAACTTGTTGGTGCCAAGAGCAATAAGAAAAAATACTCGGCCCACCTAGTTGCATCTAGTTGTATGGACTTGTAATACAGCGCCCATACAGGTCTATGGTTCTATACTGGACCATACGCTACTGATTTTTAAAAAAGTGCCAATTTTTTCTTTTGGAATCTTGAGGGGTTATATAGGCTCTCCCTTATCCTATGACCATAATTACTAGCATTTAATGAAATTCTGTGTGCAATGCAATATAGACTTAGTACAAGCTACTCTAAATGCTGAATGTAGAATATCAAAAGCTAAGGGATCATTGGCACGCAGAATGGCTACACATGTTGCGCCATAATTATGGCATAAAATGCACCAAAAAGAATGGCGTTTTGATTTGCACTAAATATATCAACTGTTTTCGCCACAATTTTCACCATAGAGAATGCATCACGCATATTACGCTTAATTTATCATCCCCTTATCAGCAGAAATGGCTCAAATTGTTGCGGACAATTAAGCCAGCTTATGTGGTGGTGTTTTGTGTAGAAAGTCACATTTATGGCATAAAGATGCGACTTTTTGTCAAAAAGTTGCATTTATGAAAAAGAAAAAAAAATAAGTTGTGGTGGGAAAAAGTACAGACAGGTAAATATTAAAACAGGACGCATTTATTTTTATCTGATATAAATGGGATAATAACAGGGTTTGGTCAGTTAACTGTCATTCAACAAAAACGTCCCGAGTCTAAGACAAAAGTCTCAATTTACCGCAGGAGATGTCGCAAATATGTTTCAAAAGTCGCAAGTAAGGTCTGGCAGGGGGTTGGCTGAAATGGCGCATTTCAGTTCTAAAAAGTCACATTTTCGTGCTATTGTTATTAAAATGTCGCAAATCAAGAGAAATAGGCCGATAATCAAGTTTACATTTTAAAAAGTTATATTTTAAAATTGGCATGAAGTTTTTGATATATGAGGTGAAACAAATCACCACTTTTGATTTGCAATGTTAGCAATTGTTTGGCGCAAATTATGCCATTATTGATAAATGTTCCCCACTGGCTTTTTTTATATTCTGTAATATTTACATAATGGCTACATATTTGTAATTGAAATTGAAATATTTTTTATTTTAGATGTATTGGGTCAATACATAAATGGTTGCAAAGTAGCAAATACATTTTAAAGGGGTTTTACAGGTCTTGCATATGATAACCTACTGGCAGAATTGGTCATCAATATCAGATCAGTGGGGGGTTATAACGGAATATAATGGAATTTTAGGACAAAATGGAACCCTTCAAGAGGCATTCTGTTTAGCTCCATCCTAATACATTTCTATGGGCACAAATAATGGTTCCTTTTTTTTAAATGTTATGTATGACGATTCGTTACCACGAAGCGCAAGCAAATTCGGATTAATTGCAGATCTAATTTTTCCTAAACTTTGGATCAAATTACACTTTGGATTCACTCAACACTATTTATCAAGCTCGACTATGGACGAACCAGAGGAAAAAGGGAACCAGAGGATTTTTACCTCTAAGACCTTAACCCCATAAGGACCTTGCTATTTTTCACCTTAAAGACCCGGCCATTTTTTGAAAATCTGACATGTGTCACTTTATGTGGTGAAAACTTGAAAACGCTTTCACTTATCCAGGCCATTCTGAGACTGTTTGCTAGCCTGTGTGGATATCTCATCATCCTTGTCCTCGGTCTTGCCTTCATTCAACATGTATATAAGAGATATAGCATGTCCTGGGGCTGAGGCCGCCACACAAAGTTTCTCAAAGTCTGTCAAGGAAGTGCTAAGCTGCAATCCAGGTGCCAGGGAAATTGCATAGTTGGAAATACAGAAACCAACGACCTGGGGTATTGGGAAAAAGGTGGGCTAAGGCTACTTTCACACTACCGTTCAGAGCGGGTCCGTCTGATGTCTGCTCAGACGGATCCGCTCATATAATGCAGACTTGGGATCCGTTCAGAACAGATCCGTCTGCATTATATTGTAGAAAAAATTCCAAGTGTGAAAGTAGCTTCAGACGGATCCGTCCAGACTTTACATTGAAAGTCAATGGGGGATGGATCCGTTTGAAAATTGAGCCATACTGTGTCAACTTCAAACGGATCCGTCCCCATTGACTTACACTGTAAGTCTGGACGGATCCGCTTGCCTCCGCACGGCCAGGCGGACACCCGAACGCTGCAAGCAGCGTTCAGGTGTCCGCTTGCTGAGCGGAGAGGAGGCTGAACGCTGCCAGACTGATGCATTCTGAGCGGATCCGCGTCCACTCAGAATGCATTAGGGCAATACGGATGCGTTCGGGGCCGCTTGTGAGCCCCTTCAAACGGAGCTCACAAGCGGACACCCAAACGCTAGTGTGAAAGTAGCCTAAGTTGTTAAAGGCTAGCAGCCCCCTCTCATTATATATGTTTTTACTTTAATCGGTGGATTAGCCAGAGGCCCAAGGACTGTGAGAGTTTTGAGAGTAGAGGGTAGCTTAGGGTGTCCCGACAGGACCATGAGGGGACTAGGTACTGTGACCAATTTAAGTTTAGCTGTGAACCCACTCCAGAAAATGCCTGGAATTAGGGTAGGAGCCGAGTCATGTTCTATCTCTACCCAGATTTTCGTGGCCGTATTATGTACAGTCGTGGCCAAAAGTTTTGAGAATGACACAAATATTAGTTTTCACAAAGTTTGCTGCTAAACTGATTTTAGATCTTTGTTTCAGTTGTTTCTGTGATGTAGTGAAATATAATTACACGCACTTCATACGTTTTAAAGGCTTTTATCGACAATTACATGACATTTATGCAAAGAGTCAGTATTTGCAGTGTTGGCCCTTCTTTTTCAGGACCTCTGCAATTCAACTGGGCATGCTCTCAATCAACTTCTGGGCCAATTCCTGACTGATAGCAACCCATTCTTTCATAATCACTTCTTGGAGTTTGTCAGAATTAGTGGGTTTTTGTTTGTCCACCCGCCTCTTGAGGATTGACCACAAGTTCTCAATGGGATCAAGACCTGGGGAGTTTCCAGGCCATGGACCCAAAATCTCAACGTTTTGGTCCCCGAGCCACTTAGTTATCACTTTTGCCTTATGGCACGGTGCTCCATCGTGCTGGAAAATGCATTGTTCTTCACCAAACTGTTGTTGGATTGTTGGAAGAAGTTGCTGATGGAGGGTGTTTTGGTACTATTCTTTATTCATGGCTGTGTTTTTGGCCAAAATTGTGAGTGAGCCCACTCCCTTGGATGAGAAACAACCCCACACATGAATGGTCTCAGGATCCTTTACTTTTGGCATGACACAGGACTGATGGTAGCGCTCACCTTTTCTTCTCCGGACAAGCCTTTTTCCAGATGCCCCAAACAATTGGAAAGAGGCTTCATCGGAGAATATGATTTTGCCCCAGTCCTCAGCAGTCCATTCACCATACTTTCTGCAGAAGATCAATCTGTCCCTGATGTTTTTTTGGGAGAGAAGTGGCTTCTTTGCTGCCCTTCTTGACACCAGGCCATCTTCCAAAAGTCTTCGCCTCACTGTGCGTGCAGATTCGCTCACACCTGCCTGCTGCCATTCCTGAGCAAGCTCTGTGCTGGTGGCACTCCGATCCCGCAGCTGAATCCTCTTTAGGAGACGATCCTGGCGCTTGCTGGACTTTCTTGGACGCCCTGAAGCCTTCTTAACAAGAATTGAACCTCTTTCCTTGAAGTTCTTGATGATCATATAAATTGTTGATTGAGGTGCAATCTTAGTAGCCACAATATCCTTGCCTGTGAAGCCATTTTTATGCAACGCAATGATGGCTGCACACATTTCTTTGCAGGTCACCATGGTTAACAATGGAAGAACAATGATTTCAAGCATCACCCTCCTTTTAACATGTCAAGTCTGCCATTCTAACCCAATCAGCATGACATAATGATCTCCAGCCTTGTGCTCGTCAACATTCTCACCTGAGTTAACAAGACGATTACTGAAATGATCTCAGCAGGTCCTTTAATGACAGCAATGAAATGCAGTGGAAAGTTTTTTTTTGGGATTAAGTTAATTTTCATGGCAAAGAAGGACTATGCAATTCATCTGATCACTCTTCATAACATTCTGGAGTATATGCAAATTGCTATTATAAAAACTTAAGCAGCAACTTTTCCAATTTCCAATATTTATGTAATTCTCAAAACTTTTGGCCACGACTGTATAAGGTCAAGGATACAGTTTGTTATTGCTGCTCTTTAGTAAGTGAGGAAATTGGGTAATCCCGCTCCTCCCGATTTTTTTTGCTCGAGACAGCAAGTTTTAGCTCAGTCTAGCTCTTGCTCCTTTCCACACAAATTGAGTGGCAAGTCTCCTGAGACAGGCAAAATATGTTAGGGGTACATGACAGTGAATTGTCTGAAACAAGTAAAGAATTCTGGGCAGGACATCCATCTTTAAGGTATTAATCCTACCAAACCATGAGATTTGGAGAGACAACCATTTTTGGAGATTGCTCTCAATAGTTTTTACCATGGGTAGGTAATAAAGTCCAAATAAATGGGCAGGATCAGCTGGTAGACAAATCCCAAATTGTTTGATGTTGAGGTTTACCTAAATTAGAAGGTTTCTTTAACCCCTTAAGGACGCAGGGCGTATCGGTACGCCCTATTTCCCGAGTCCTTAAGGACTCAGGGCGTACCGGTACGTCCTAGCTTGAACTCAGTATTCCGGCGCCCGAGGGGTTAAACGGAGCGGGATTTCGGCTGAAATCCTTCAGCCGGCATCCTGTGACAATGCCAGGGGGGGTCATGTGACCCCCCCGTGTCGGCGATCGCAGCAAACCGCAGGTCAATTCAGACCTGCGGTTTGCTGCGCTTTTTGCAGTTTCTGATGCCCGCGGTCCCTGACCGCGGGGATCAGAAACTTTTGAGTGCCTATAATCAATATTTTTCACCCCCCCCTGCACGATTTTATGCCGGCGGGTGGTGCGGGGGGGGGTGTCGCATGCGGTGGGGGCGGTGCGGGAGGCGGGCGGTGCGGCAGGCGGGATCGCGATCCCCCGCCCGCCTCCCCATGAATGATCGTTGGCTTCTAGTGGTTATACCAGGGAGCCAGCACATTGCTGGCACCCTGGTATAAACGGCTGACATCTGTGCAGATGTCAGCCGTTTAACCCTTTCCATACCGCGGTCCGTACGGACCGCTGTATGGAAAAAGTTAACTGTCGTCGGTCAGGGAGCTCCCTCCCTCTCCATCGGGGGGCTGCTGTGCCTTTGCAGCCCCCCGATGGAGAGGGAGAGAGCCCCCAGAGAGCCCCCCTCAGCCCTGTGCTTACCCTTCCCCGTCTGCGAAGTTCTGAGCAGACGGGGAGGGTTCCCATGGCAACAGGACGCCTGCTCAGGCGTCCTGCTGTCCATGGTGCTGAACAGATCTATGCTGAAAGCATAGATCTGTTCAGTGTAAGTAAAATACAGTACAGAACAATATATATTGTACTGTACTGTATTATACAGACATCAGACCCACTGGATCTTCCAGAACCAAGTGGGTCTGGGTAAAAAAAAAAGTTAAAAAAAGTGAAAAAAGTTAAGATAAAAAAAAAAAACATTCATCACTGAATAAAAAAAAAAAAAAAAAAATACACTACACATATTAGGTATCGCCGCGTCCGTAACGACCTGATCTATAAAACGGTCATGTTATTTTCCCCGCACGGTGAACACCATAAAAATAAAAAAATAAAAAATATGAGAAAATTGACATTTTGCCCACCTTACTTCCCAAAAAAGGTAATAAAAGTGATCAAAAAAGTCACATGTACGCCAAAATAGTACCAATCAAACCGTCATCTCATCCCGCAAAAATCATACCTTACCCAAGATAATCGCCCAAAAACTGAAAAAACTATGGCTCTCAGACTAAAGAAACACTAAAACATGATTTTTTTTGTTTCAAAAATGAAATCATTGTGTAAAACTTACATAAATAAAAATAAAGTATACATATTAGGTATCGCCGCGTCCGTATCGACCGGCTCTATAAGAATATCACATGATCTAACCCCTCAGGTGACCACCGTAAAAAATAAAAAATAAAAACGGTGTAAAAAAAGCCATTTTTTGTCATCTTACGTCACAAAAAGTGTAATAACAAGCGATCAAAAAGTCATATGCACCCCAAAATAGTGCCAATTAAACCGTCATCTCATCCCGCAAAAAATGAGACCCTACTCAAGATAATCGCCCAAAAACTGAAAAAACTATGGCTCTTAGACTATGGAGACACTAAAACTTTTTTTGGTTTTAAAAATGAAGTTATTGTATAAAACTTACATAAATAAAAAAAAGGTATACATATTAGGTATCACCGCGTCCGTGACAACCTGCTCTATAAAATTACCACATGATCTAACCTGTCAGATGAATGTTGTAAATAACAAAAAAAAAAAAAAACGTGCCAAAAAAGCTATTTCTTGTTACCTTGCCGCACAAAAAGTGTAATATAGAGCAACCAAAAATCATATGTACCCTAAACTAGTACCAACAAAGCTGCCACCTTATTCCGTACTTTCTAAAATGGGGTCACTTTTTGGGAGTTTCTACTCTAGGGGTGCATCAGGGGGGCTTCAAATGGGACATGGTGTCAAAAAAACCAGTCCAGCAAAACCTGCCTTCCAAAAACCGTATGGCATTCCTTTCCTTCTGCGCCCTGCCGTGTGCCCGTACAGCGGTTTACGACCACATATGGGGTGTTTCTGTAAACTACAGAATAAGGGCCATAAATAATGAGTTTTGTTTGGCTGTTAACCCTTGCTTTGTTACTGGAAAAAAAATATTAAAATGGAAAATCTGCCAAAAAAGTGAAATTTTGAAATTGTATCTCTATTTTCCATTAAATCTTGTGCAACACCTAAAGGGTTAACAAAGTTTGTAAAATCAGTTTTGAATACCTTGAGGGGTTTAGTTTCTTAGATGGGGTCACTTTTATGGAGTTTCTACTCTAGGGGTGCATCAGGGGGGCTTCAAATGGGACATGGTGTCAAAAAAACAGTCCAGCAAAATCTGGCTTCCAAAAACCATACGGCGCACCTTTCACTCTACGCCCCGCTGTGTGGCCGTACAGTAGTTTACGGCCACATATGGGGTGTTTCTGTAAACGGCAGAGTCAGGGCAATAAAGATACAGTCTTGTTTGGCTGTTAACCCTTGCTTTGTTAGTGGAAAAAATGGGTTAAAATGGAAAATTAGGCAAAAAAATGAAATTCTCATATTTCATCCCCATTTGCCAATAACTCTTGTGCAACACCTAAAGGGTTAACAAAGTTTGTAAAATCAGTTTTGAATACCTTGAGAGGTGTAGTTTCTTAGATGGGGTCACTTTTATGGAGTTTCTACTCTAGGGGTGCATCAGGGGGCTTCAAATGGGACATGGTGTCAAAAAAACAGTCCAGCAAAATCAGCCCTCCAAAAACCAAACGGCGCACCTTTCACTCTACGCCCTACTGTGTGCCCGTACAGTAGTTTACGGCCACATATGGGGTGTTTCTGTAAACGGCAGAGTCAGGGCAATAAAGATACAGTCTTGTTTAGCTGTTAACCCTTGCTTTGTTAGTGGAAAAAATGGGTTAAAATGGAAAATAAGGCAAAAAAATGAAATTCTCAAATTTCATCCCCATTTGCCAATAACTCTTGTGCAATACCTAAAGGGTTAACGAAGCTTGTAAAATCAGTTTTGAATACCTTGAGGGGTGTAGTTTATAGAATGGGGTCATTTTTGGGCGGTTTCTATTATGTAAGCCTCGCAAAGTGACTTCAGACCTGTAGTGGTCCCTAAAAATTTGGTTTTTGTAAATTTCTGAAAAATTTCAAGATTTGCTTCTAAACTTCTAAGCCTTATAACATCCCCAAAAAATAAAATATCAATCCCAAAATGCTACAAACATGAAGTAGACATATGGGGAATGTAAAGTCATCAAAATTTTTGGGGGTATTACTATGTATTACAGAAGTAGAGAAACTGAAACTTTGAAATTTGCAAATTTTTCAAAATTTTTGGTAAATATGGTATTTTTTTATGCAAAAAAATTAACTTTTTTGACCCAATTTTAGCAGTGTCATGAAGTACAATATGTGACGAAAAAACAATCTCAGAACGGCCTGGATAAGTCAAAGCGTTTTAAAGTTATCAGCACTTAAAGTGACACTGGTCAGATTTGCAAAAAATGGCCAAGTCCTTAAGGTGAAATAGGGCTGAGTCCTTAAGGGGTTAAGATGTGAGATTTCCCCAAGGGGCAGGGTAATATTCAGGATTTCAGACTTCTGAACATTTATTTTGAAGTTAGATAGGCCGCCAAAGATCCCAAATTCCTTTAGGACCGAAGGTAACCCTATTCTCGGTGAAGATAAGTATAGGAAGAGATCATCTGCGAATAACGATAATTTATGTTCAGAATTACCTATTTGGATTCCTTTAATTGACTTATTAGCTCTCATGGTGTTTGCTAGGGATTCCATTACTAAAATGTATAAAAATGGCGACAGGGGCATCCTTGACGTGTCCCATTTTTAATAGGGAAAAGATCTGAAAGTGTGCCATTTACACGTACTCGTGCGGAGGGAGAGGTGTATAGTGCTATGATTCTATGGATCATCTTCTCTCGAAGGCCAACGTGTATCAGGGTCAGCTCCAGGAATTGCCAGCTAACCCCGTTGAAGGCCTTTTCCGCATCAACTGAGAGTAGGCATAGGGGGTTCCTCATTGGTTTTGCTGTAGTTATTAAGCCTATCAATTTAATGGTATCACCACGGACTTCTCTCCTGGGAACGAAGCCTACTTGTTCTCTATGTAAATGTCTGGGAATGTGGGGGTGCAGTCGTAGTGCCAGGAGTTTAGCAAAAATCTTTAGGTCCACATTAAGGAGTGAAATGGGCCGATAATTTGAACACAGGGAGGACTCTTTGCCAGGTTTGGGGATAACCGTGATGTGTGCCTGCAAGAACTGACAGGCAATCCCTGGAAATAGAATTTAATGCCTCTAATAGTGTAGGAGCCAATTCCTCACCGAAATAAAAGCGGGATGTCAGTTCATCTGGTTCAGGACCCTTCCCATTCTTAATGATGGCTGAGAGTTCTGGGGCAGAGAAGTCAGTCTCCATACTTGCAGAGGAGTCGGTTGGGAGGCGTGTGGAGCCATGTTGGGATAGGTATCTTTGTATGTCAGCAGCCGACGGTTTAGGAGTGGTATTATGTCTTTTATCAAGGTCATATAAGTCCGCATAATAGGACTGGAATTCATGAGTGATCTCTGAGGGGGCGTGGACTAAACCTTTCGACCTTTTGTGTTAGTGATGGTATATGCGTTTGTGGGATACAAGGATGAAGGGCTCTTGCAAGCCATTTGCCACTTTTATCTCCATACTCATAGAATCAGGGCCGGCCTTTGGGGTGTGCGGGCTGTGCGGCCGCACAGGGCGCCATAGCAACAGGGGCGCCGGGCGGCCGACAGCTCGCAATGTAATATGCGGCAGGCGAGGCGGCACTTGTGTTCTCCCTCTCCATCTCCCCCTCCCCTGTATTCAGCAGGGGGCGCCCGGCGGCCATTGCGGTTTAAAAAAAAAAAGTTGCTTAGATAAGTTCGGGCGGCCGGCGGCGCCCCTCATGCTGCGCCGCCTGAGCGGCTGAGGCTGAGCGCTTGCCGCTCTAAAGAATCCTGCCTGCGCCGGCTGTGTGCTGTTAATGTAGCGTGGCCGAGCTCTGTTCGATCCGCGGTACAGGAGCTTTTGTTTCCTGTACCCGGCCGGACTGACAGGAAGTGCTCACTTAGTGTGCACTTCCTGTCAGTCCGGCCGGGTACAGGAAACAAATGCTCCTGTACCGCGGATCGAACAGAGCTCGGCCACGCTACACTAGAGGTGGAGGTGGGAGTAGAATGAGAGTGACAAGGGGGGAGGGGGGAGGAAATAATGAGAGTGAAAAGGGGGAGGGGGGGAGGAAATAATGAGAGTGAAAAGGGGGGAGGGGGGAGGAAATAATGAGAGTGACAAGGGGGGAGGGGGGGAATAATGAGAGTGACAAGGGGGAGGGGGGGAAATAATGAGAGTGACAAGGGGGGAGGGAGGGGAAATAACAAGAGTGACAAGGGGGGAGGGGGGGAAATAATGAGAGTGACAAGGGAGAGGGGGGGGATAATGAGAGTGACAAGGGAGGGGGGGTGGAATAATGAGAGTGACAAGGGGGGAGGGGGGGAAATAATGAGAGTGACAAGGAGGGGGGGGGGAATAATGAGAGTGACAAGGGGGGAGGGAGGGGAAATAATGAGAGTGACAAGGGGGAGGGGGGGAATAATGAGAGTGACAAGGGAGGGTGGGTGGAATAATGAGAGTGACAAGGGAGAGGGGGGAATAATGAGAGTGACAAGGGAGAGGGGGGGAATAATAAGAGTGACAAGGGAGGGGGGGTGGAATAATGAGAGTGACAAGGGAGAGGGGGGGAATAATGAGAGTGACAAGGGAGAGGGGGGGAATAATGAGAGTGACAAGGGAGGGGGGGTGGAATAATGAGAGTGACAAGGGAGAGGGGGGGGAATAATGAGAGTGACAAGGGAGAGGGGGGGAATAATGAGAGTGACAAGGGGGAGAGGGGGGGAAATAATGAGAGTGACAAGGGGGAGGGGGGGAAATAATGAGAGTGACAAGGGGGGAGGGAGGGGAAATAACGAGAGCGACAAGGGGGGAGGGGGGGAAATAATGAGAGTGACAAGGGAGAGGGGGGGGAATAATGAGAGTGACAAGGGAGGGGGGGGGGATAATGAGAGTGACAAGGGAAGGGGGGGGAGAGAGTGACAAGGGAGGGAGGGGGGGAATAATGAGAGTGACAAGGGAGAGGGGGGGAATAATGAGAGTGACAAGGGAGAGGGGGGGAATAATGAGAGTGACAAGGGAAGGGGGGAGAATAGAGTGACAATGGAGTCCCCAGAGCCAGACTGCAGCCAGAGTCCAGATCATCTTATTGTCCAGGTGGTAAGTAGACAATGCAATATGTTTATTATTTAATTGTTTAGTTATTAATACTACATTGGAAACTAATTTTCTCAGCTGGAAACCGGCCGACACTGCGCATGCGCTGGGAGCCTCACAAGCGGTTAGGGTAGGGAAAAAGCACTGGCCCATACGTAATTTTTCCCTTCCCTAACCGCTGGTGAGGCTCCCGGTGCATGCGCAGTGTCGGCCGGTGTTCAGCTGAGAACATCCATCCGATCACTGCGCCTGCGCATTGGCCCATAGTTTTTCCCTACCCTAACCGCCGGCGAGGCTCCTGGCGCATGCGCACTCTGCTGTGAAATTTTCCTAACCTGTCGTTGTGCGCGGCGCTGCACACCTCCTCACGTCATGTCCGGTGCGACCGGAAGTGACGAGGGTAGGGAAATCTCACGAAGTAGGGAAGTATAACATTACACCGGCCTTTGGGGTGTGTGGGCTGGTAACTACTTGGTTGGATAGTCAGCCAGCCTATGCCATGATGCCAGCAACAAGCAGTGTTTTTTTTTTTTTTGGGGGGGGGGGCGCCACAAGGTTAGCTCGCACAGGGCGCCTGAACACCTAAGGCCGGCCCTGCATAGAATCCATGTTTGATTTTATCCTTGATGCATAGAGACCTTTGATCTAGTAGGATTTGTTGATCTGTTTGTTGAGTTGATCTGAAGGGGAAGTCTTGCTTAAGACCTCCAAGCGGTCAAGGTCCCTAAGGAGAGTGGAAAGTTTATGTGCACAGTCCTTTTTAAGACGAGCTCCATGTGACAGAAATATACCTCTAAGTACACATTTGAGTGCTTCCTATTTCACAGGGGGTGCCGTTGTGTCTGTTCTGTGGATGGTAACAGTCATTAATGGCAGTTCTTATGTATGTGGTGCAAGCTAAGTCGTTTAAGACAGTGGTCCTCAACCTTTTTTTCACCAAGGACCAGTTTCATGCAAGACAATTTTCCCAGGGACCGGGTGGGAAGGGGGTTCTGGGGCGGGGCTTAGGGGGTGGGCGGGGCTGACTGATTCCGTAAAAAACATACGGACGTCTGAATGGAGCCTTACAGGGGAGTGATCAATGACAGGGGGGTGATCAATGACAGGGGGGTGATCAGGGAGTCTATATGGGGTGATCAGGGGTGATCAAGGGTGAATAAGGGGTTAATAAGTGACAGGGGGGGGTGTAGTGTAGTGGTGTTTGGTGCTACATATTACTGAGCTACCTGTGTCCTCTGGTGGTCGATCCAAACAAAAGGGACCACCAGAGGACCAGGTACACAAGGTGCATATTAACCGCCTCCGGACCGCCTAACGCAGGATCGCGTTCCGGAGGCGGCAGCCCTGCGCACAGTCACGCATATACGCGTCATCTCGCGAGACGCGAGATTTCCTGTGAACGCGCGCACACAGGCGCGCGCGTTCACAGGATCGAAAGGTAAGCGAGTGGATCTCCAGCCTGCCAGCGGCGATCGTTCGCTGGCAGGCTGGAGATGTGATTTTTTTTAACCCCTAACAGGTATATTAGACGCTGTATTGATAACAGCGTCTAATATACCTGCTACCTGGTCTTCTGGTGGTCCCTTTTGTTTGGATCGACCACCAGAGGACACAGGTAGCTCAGTAATATGTAGCACCAAACACCACTACACTACACCCTCCCCTGTCACTTATTAACCCCTTATTCACCCTTGATCACCCCTGATCACCCCATATAGACTCCCTGATCACCCCCCTGTCATTGATCACCCCCCTGTCATTGATCACTCCCCTGTAAGGCTCCATTCAGACGTCCGTATGTTTTTTACGGATCCACGGATACATGGATCGGATCCGCAAAACACATACAGACGTCTGAATGGAGCCTTACAAGGGGGTGATCACCCCATATAGACTCCCTGATCACCCCCCTGTCATTGATCAACCCCCTGTAAGGCTCCATTCAGATGTCCGTATGTTTTTTACGGATCCACGGATACATGGATCGGATCCGCAAAACACATACGGACATCTGAATGGAGCCTTACAGGGGGGTGATCAATGACAGGGGGGTGATCACCCCATATAGACTCCCTGATCAACCCCCTGTCATCGATCACCCCCCTGTCAGGCTGCATTCAGATGTCCGTATGTTTTTTACGGATCCACGGATACATGGATCGGATCCGCAAAACACATACGGACATCTGAATGGAGCCTTATAGGGGGGTGATCAATGACAGGGGGGTGATCACCCCATATAGACTCCCTGATCACCTCCCTGTCATTGATCACCCCCCTGTAAGGCTGCATTCAGATGTCCGTATGTTTTTTACGGATCCACGGATACATGGATCGGATCCGCAAAACACATACGGACATCTGAATGGAGCCTTATAGGGGGGTGATCAATGACAGGAGGGTGATCACCCCATATAGACTCCCTGATCACCCCCCTGTCATTGATCACCCACCTGTAAGGCTGCATTCAGATGTCCGTTTGTTTTTTACGGATCCACGGATACATGGATCGGATCCGCAAAACACATACGGACATCTGAAAGAAGCCTTATAGGGGGGTGATCAATGACAGGGGGGTGATCAGGGAGTCTATATGGGGTGATCACCCCCCTGTCATTGATCACCCCCCTGTCATTGATCACCCCCCTGTAAGGCTGCATTCAGATGTCTGTATGTTTTTTACGAATCCACGGATACATGGATCGGATCCGCAAAACACATACGGACATCTGAATGGAGCCTTATAAGGGGGTGATCAATGACAGGGGGGTGATCACCCCATATAGACTCCCTGATCACCCCCCTGTCATTGATCACCCCCCTGTCATTGATCACCCCCCTGTAAGGCTCCATTCAGACATTTTTTTGGCCCAAGTTAGCGGAAATTATTATTTTTTTTCTTACAAAGTCTCATATTCCACTAACTTGTGTCAAAAAATAAAATCTCACATGAACTCACCATACCCCTCATGGAATCCAAATGCGTAAAAAAAAATTGACATTTATATTCCAGACTTCTTCTCACGCTTTAGGGTCCCTAGAATGCCAGGGCAGTATAAATACCCCACATGTGACCCCATTTTGGAAAGAAGACACCCCAAGGTATTCCGTGAGGGGCATGGCGAGTTCCTAGAATTTTAAATTTTTTGTCACAAGTTAGCGGAATATTATGATTATTTTTTTTTTTTCTTACAGAGTCTCATATTCCACTAACTTGTGACAAAAAATAAAAACTTCCATGAACTCACTATGCCCATCACGAAAAATCTTGGGGTGTCTTCTTTCCAAAATGGGGTCACTTGTGGGGTAGTTATACTGCCCTGGCATTTTAGGGGCCCGAATGCGTGAGAAGTAGTTTGAAATCAAAATCTGTAAAAAATGGCTGGTGAAATCCGAAAGGTGCTCTTTGGAATGTGGGCCCCTTTGCCCACCTAGGCTGCAAAAAAGTGTCACACATCTGGTATAACCGTACTCAGGAGAAGTTGGGCAATGTGTTTTGGGGTGTCTTTTTACATATACCCATCATTTTAGGGGCCCGATGTCTTTTTACATATACCCATCATTTTAGGGGCCCGAATGCGTGAGAAGTAGTTTGAAATCAAAATCTGTAAAAAATGGCCGGTGAAATCTCTTTGGAATGTGGGCCCCTTGGCCCACCTAGGCTGCAAAAAAGTGTCACACATGTGGTATCGCCGTACTCAGGAGAAGTTGGGCAATGGGTTTTGGGGTGTCATTTTACATATACCCATGCTGGGTGAGATAAATATCTTGGTCAAATGCCAACTTTGTATAAAAAAAATGGGAAAAGTTGTCTTTTGCCAAGATATTTCTCTCACCCAGCATGGGTATATGTAAAATGACACCCCAAAACACATTGCCCAACTTCTCCTGAGTACGGCAATACGACATGTGTGACACTTTTTTGCAGCCTAGGTGGGCAAAGGGGCCCACATTCCAAAGAGCACCTTTCAGATTTCACCGGCCATTTTTTACAGATTTTGATTTCAAACTATTTAGCACGCATTTGGGCCCCTAAAATACCAGGGCAGTATAACTACCCCACAAGTGACTACATTTTGGAAAGAAGACAGCCCAAGGTATTTCGTGATGGGCATAGTGAGTTCATGGAAGTTTTTATTTTTTGTCACAAGTTAGTGGAATATGAGACTTTGTAAGAAAACAAAAAAATCATCATTTTCCGCTAACTTGTGACAAAAAATAAAAAGTTTTATGAACTCACTATGCCCATCAGCGAATACCTTAGGGTGTCTACTTTCCAAAATGGGGTCATTTGTGGGGTGTTTGTACTGTCTGGCCATTGTAGAACCTCAGGAAACATGACAGGTGCTCAGAAAGTCAGAGCTGCTTCAAAAAGCGGAAATTCAGATTTTTGTACCATAGTTTGTAAACGCTATAACTTTTACCCAAACCATTTTTTTTTACCCAAACATTTTTTTTTTTTATCAAAGACATGTAGAACAATAAATTTAGAGAAAAATTTATATATGGATGTCGTTTTTTTTGCAAAATTTTACAACTCAAAGTGAAATTTCGATTAATAACAAAAAAAGTAAAAATGTCAGCAGCAATGAAATACCACCAAATGAAAGCTCTATTAGTGAGAAGAAAAGGAGGTAAAATTCATTTGGGTGGTAAGTTGCATGACCGAGCAATAAACGGTGAAAATAGTGTAGGTCAGAAGTGTAAAAAGTGGCCTGGTCATTAAGGGTGTTTAAGCTAGGGGGGCTGAGGTGGTTAAAATATATAACACGATATAACAACTAAATAAACTGACTATGGTCTCTGCTGCACTGGTCTCTGCTGCACTGGTCTCTGCTGCACTGGTCTTTGATGCACTGGTCTTTGCTGCACTGGTCTTTACTGCACTGGTCTTTACTGCGCTGTACCGTATTTTTCGCCCTATAAGATGCACCTAGGTTTTAGAGGAGAACAATGAGAAAAAAATATTTTTCATTACACCTCAGGTCAGACAAGCAATAAGACCCCCAATGTTAATCAGACCTCAGATCAGACCCCCAATGGCTCAGATCAACCCCCAAACCTTTAGCCATCTATCAGCCCCCCATGTCAGCCATAAGCCCTCCATGTCAGCCATAAGCCCCTCATGTCAGCCATAAGTCAGCCCCCCATGTCAGCCATATGTCAGCCCCCATGTCAGCCATAAGTCAGCCCCTCATGTCAGCCATAAGTCAGCCCCTCATGTCAGCCATAAGTCAGCCCCTCATGTCAGCCATAAGTCAGCCCCTCATGTCAGCCATAAGTCAGCCCCTCATGTCAGCCATAAGTCAGCCCCTCATGTCAGCCATAAGTCAACCCCTCATGTCAGCCATAAGTCAGCCCCTCATGTCAGCCATAAGTCAGCCCCTCATGTCAGCCATAAGTCAGCCCCTCACGTCAGCCATATGTCAGCCCCTCATGTCAGCCATAAGTCAGCCCCTCATGTCAGCCATAAGTCAGCCCCTCATGTCAGCCATAAGTCAGCCCCTCATGTCAGCCATATGTCAGCCCCTCATGTCAGCCATATGTCAGCCCCTCATGTCAGCCATATGTCCCCCAGGTCAGCCATATGTCCCCCAGGTCAGCCATATGTCCCCCATGTCAGCCATCAGCCCCCAGTGCAAATAAAATAAAAACACTTACCTCTCCTGCTCCTGGTCACCATCGCGATCCTCTTCATTCTGCTGTCGGCTGGCTGTGTATAGCGGCGCACAGTGTGAGGTCACAGAGCGACCTCACACTGTGTGCAGCCCTGCACAGCCGATAGCCGAGCCGTGGACCAGGAAGCGGTGAGTACAGATCCTTCACCGCTTCCTGGTCCTTCTGTACTAATGAAACGCTTCCATAATGGAAGCGCTTCATTAGTACAGCGTTAAAGACTGCCCTGATTGCCGCGGCCCGGCAAACCATCTTCCAGGGCCCGGTCCTGGGCCGCGGCCCGGCGGTTGGGGACCGCTTGTTTAAGAGATTGTCATTCAATCTCCAGGAGAATGAGCGGGATTCAGCCAGTTAGGGGATATTAGGCCATATACTGGAGCATGATCTGACCAAATCATGGTGTCCATCGAGCATCGTGGGTTTAAGTCTAAGAGGCTATGGGAGATAAAGAGGTGATTCAATCTCCTCTTTATCCGCCACAAGTCGACTAGTCTGAGTGTTGCAAGATCTGCTTTGAATATGCATAAAGCTGATAGGGAGATAAAGGACTTACCTACAGAGGAGTCAATCGCGGGCTCCATCACCAGGTTGAAATCCCTGCCTAAGATGATGCGTGAGCCCTCGGAAAATCTAGTTAAGTCATCTGACCCTGATTGGGAAAATAGACATTGGCAACTGTGAAGATAGCATTATCAACTGAGAGCTAGAGGAATATAAATCTGCCTTTAGAGTCAATGACCGTAGATAAGACTGTGGGACGAAAGGTCTTATGGAACTTCCATCTCTTCAACTCTGTGCCCTACTTGCTTAAGGTCTTGATGCAGAGCCGCAATGTTCTGTTTATGAGAAGTTTCCAGTCTTGCAAAAAGAGCATCCAGCTCATATTTTGTGGGGAGAGCTTTAAGGTGGACTTTTCAGTCCCATTCCCCGTCTTGGATGCCAGAGGCTATTGTTTTGCCTGTATTAAGGGCCTGGGCTGGGGACCCCGGCAGCTGGGGTGATGAGCCCGGCGCACCCTTCCTGTTCCCAACTATGGCGGGAGATAAGGAGGCCACCGAGGAGGGGCTGGCCACCACTTCATCATAAGAGCTAGGGGAGCCCGGTGTCCTAGTGGCCCTGTGCAGTGTCAGGCTGCTTCTTAGGTGGGTAGCTGAAGTAGGTGGCGCTGAGCCCTCCCCACCACTTGTCACCTCCGGCATCTTGGAAGGCGTGCCGCCTGAAGCGATCCCGCCCGACTGGCTGGAGGCCGTAAAGAAGTGGGCAATGGCTCCAGGGTCTCTCTCTACCGGTGTCGGGGTGGAAGAGTACCTTTCCTTCCTGCCCCTCATGAGGTAAAAAAGGGCTGTTGGCGTCCTGGTCGCTATATATGAGCCTGAGACAGTCAGGAGCTCAAGCCGCGTGCTGCTCCCATGGCCATTGGCAAGTTCCGCACCCCCATTTTTTTTTTTAACCTGATTAACCCCTGAAAGGCCTCAATTGTAGCACCAGATGCCGCGATCAATGATGAACACGGCGTCTGAGTGGTCCAATGACAGAGCGGTACAATCACCATTCTCTGTAGTTGCCCCAGCTACATACAAAGGAATGCACTTCATGACTAAGTAATTCCTCACGAATCAAATATTTTTGTGAAGTTCGGCGAAGCAGGCTAATCAAATTTTTCATAACTTCGCTCATCACTAATGATAACGTATGACCTGCACTTTAGAAAACTGTTCATGCAGCTGAGATATAAATAGATGTACAGTCGTGGCCAAAGGTTTTGAGAATTACATAAATATTGGAAATTGGAAAAGTTGCTGCTTAAGTTTTTATAATAGCAATTTGCATATACTCCAGAATGTTATGAAGAGTGATCAGATGAATTGCATAGTTCTTCTTTGCCATGAAAATTAACTTAATCCCAAAAAAAACTTTCCACTGCATTTCATTGCTGTCATTAAAGGACCTGCTGAGATCATTTCAGTAATTGTCTTGTTAGCTCAGGTGAGAATGTTGACGAGCACAAGGCTGAAGATCATTATGTCAGGCTGATTGGGTTAGAATGGCAGACTTGACATGTTAAAAGGAGGGTGATGCTTGAAATCATTGTTCTTCCATTGTTAACCATGGTGACCTGCAAAGAAACGCGTGCAGCCATCATTGCGTTGCATAAAAATGGCTTCACAGGCAAGGATATTGTGGCTACTAAGATTGCACCTCAATCAACCATTTATAGGATCATCAAGAACTTCAAGGAAAGAGGTTCAATTCTTGATAAGAAGTCTTCAGGGCGTCCAAGAAAGTCCAGCAAGCGCCAGGATCGTCTCCTAAAGAGGATTCAGCTGCGGGATCGGAGTGCCACCAGTGCAGAGCTTGCTCAGGAATGGCAGCAGGCAGGTGTGAGCGCATCTGCACGCACAGTGAGGCGAAGACTTTTGGAAGATGGCCTTGTGTCAAGAAGGGCAGCAAAGAAGCCACTTCTCTCCAAAAAAAACATCAGGTACAGATTGATCTTCTGCAGAAAGTATGGTGAATGGACTGCTGAGGACTGGGGCAAAGTCATATTCTCCGATGAAGCCTCTTTCCAATTGTTTGGGGCATCTGGAAAAGGCTTGTCCAGAGAAGAAAAGGTGAGCGCTACCATCAGTCCTGTGTCATGCCAACAGTAAAGCATCCTGAGACCATTCATGTGTGGGGTTGCTTCTCATCCAAGGGAGTGGGCTCACTCACAATTTTGCCCAAAAACACAGCCATGAATAAAGAATGGTACCAAAACACCCTCCAACAGCAACTTCTTCCAACAATCCAACAACAGTTTGGTGAAGAACAATGCATTTTCCAGCACGATGGAGCACCATGCCATAAGGCAAAAGTGATAACTAAGTGGCTCGGGGACCAAAACGTTGACATTTTGGGTCCATGGCCTGGAAATTCCCCAGATCTTAATCCCATTGAGAACTAGTGGTCAATCCTCAAGAGGCGGGTGGACAAACAAAAACCCACTAATTCTGACAAACTCCAAGAAGTGATTATGAAAGAATGGGTTGCTATCCGTCAGGAATTGGCCCAGAAGTTGATTGAGAGCATGCCCAGTCCAATTGCAGAGGTCCTGAAAAAGAAGGGCCAACACTGCAAATACTGACTCTTTGCATAAATGTCATGTAATTGTCGATAAAAGCCTTTGAAACGTATGAAGTGCGTGTAATTATATTTCACTACATCACAGAAACTGTACATCTGCAGAGCTGATTTTGAAGTAAAAAAGCACGCATATCATATTGTAAGATGAAAAGTTGTGCATGCAGCATTCTGGCTAAGGGTAGGTTCACATTGCCGTTTTGTTTTCTGTTCTTATCCATCAGAAGAACAGAAAAAAAAAGCATCCATTATGCTCAGTTATGCAAATTTTTGCATCCATTTTCGATTTTTCCATTTAAGGGTTTCATTCACACGAACGTGTGCTGCCCGTTGCCGTATTGTGGACCGCATTTGCGGATCCGCAATACACGGGCACCGTTCCGTGGCCATTCAGCATCACGGATGCGGACCCATTCACTTCAATGGGTTCGCAAATCCAGAGATACGTAACGGAAGCACGGAAAGGAACACTACGGAAGCACTATGGAGTGTTTTCTGGGGTTCCGTTCCATGCTTCCGCACTGCAAAAAGATAGAGCAAGTGCTATCTTTTTGCGGAACGGAAGGATCACGGAGCCATTCAAGTGAATGTGTCTGCGATCCCCATGCGCCTGCCCCACGGACGGTGCCTGTGCATTGCGGACCGCAATTTGAACGAGCCCTAAGATCCATTATTTTAGACAGAAAAAAAGTCCTCCGTTAAGTATTTTTTTCATCTAAAATAATGGATCTCAGACAGAAATGGATAACACAGATGCAATATGTGCATAACCTAGCATAACGGATGCTTAAAATACTGTATCCGTTTCTTGTTGTTTCCTTTTCTTCTGAATTGGATCAGAAGAACAGAAAGCGAAACAGTGATATGAACTCAGCCTAGGCATGTAGGGAAATTTGAGGAGACTGCACTTCATTGAGGCTTGTGGTACCACCGCTCTTCACAGCCTAATGTCAAAAGAGACAGGTTGAATGCCGACACTTCATCAGGACAGAGAAAGCAGCCACAACGGGTAAGGATAGAGAAGTAAAATAGGTCACGGTGAGTCTCTTCAGTCAGGGTCCAAGCTCTCACAATAATAGACCCCTAATAAAACAGGAACCTAAAGGTCCATATACACAGAGGGTAGACCCGCAGAATAATTTCATCTGGTGGGGCTTCAGTCTGACGTTGTCTTCAATATAAACACATTTTTGTATTGCAAATTTGTATATGTTGACTTGGCCACTTTAGGATTGCCTTACTTGTTGCAGCTGCATTGTGTTTGAACTTTTGCTGTGGTTTTCTGAAATCCCAGCGTTAAAATAAAGATTGATCATGAGGCAACCCCTTTAATGGGAGTCTGTTTTCTCCTTAATGCTACCCTCCTTGATTCAAGCTGTCTATTACTTATCTTTTAATGTGGTTGTAGAGAACTTATTGATTAATCTTTGCAACACGTGATGAAAAAGAGTCACAGGCTGCTTCAGAAGAGTTACAATTATTCAAGAGCTCACCCCTTCATCCGTCCACTGATTCACAGCTTTCTCCATATTTTTCTCTCTAGGACTGTCTATCAGCAGCAGGTGGCCATGTTTCTGACTCTTCCAAGGCAGAATGTGACTCTTCATCCAGAAGGTTCTTCATTATTGCCTAAGATTAATAAACCTCTGACATCAGTAACAGAAGGAGGGCAGCATAAAGGAGACGACAGGCTCCCTTTAATAAGTCTTCCTCAACAGTCTCTACTACTCCTCAATACCTTCTAGCAATATTCTAATGTTAAATGGATCCCTCTGATGTATAGAGAGAACACGCATTGCATGTCTCTACCTTGATGTCATATTAATGTTAGGGATTTCCATACTGCGTAAGACACCAGTCAGGAGAAATGTTAACAGATGTCATCATTTTATTTCACTGTCCATGAAACATCTTAAACATTTGAATTGTGATTTATAACTTGGTCATACTGACACAGCAGCTGACTTATATATTTAATGCACTATACGTTCAAAATCTGGACAGTGAGTGAATGATGAAAGCAACAAATAATAAACTGCACATCAGCCAGACATGAGCAATGTATGTGCAATTATCTGTTGTCAATCACATTGTCAGTGAAATCCCTATAGACTCTGAAGAGTGTTCTACATGTTCCTAGTGATCAGGTGAATGGGAGCAGGTTACATACAGATGAATCCCAAGCAGAGATGAGCAAACTTCTTGAAATGCATTTGTGTCTGATTTGTCAAATCTTTCTAAAACTTTGAATTATGGCCAAATTCAATCTAAAAGCTCACTGAAAAAAGTGGGCTAAACGGGTGGAAATGCTCCAAACCCAGACAAATATATATACACACAAATCACTGCAAAAATGCACCAAAATGATACACAACTGACAATACTAGCTAATTCCTCAAGCCAATGTTAAAAGCTGAGAACTTTGCCAATATCTTCCAGTCAGGAACATATCGGAGCCCCTCATGCACCACGTCACGGTGTCTCAACAAGCATGGGGTCATACCACTCAACTGCCCGTGGTGTGTGAACAGGGTCTGAACAGTGCTAGAAACCAACTCACAGCCAGGCTCTCACATGCCTCCATAGTGGTATCACCAATACACTGTGAGGTAGAATAAAGCTGTGAGCCGCAACCACAACAGACCATGTGACACAGAAGCTACCAGGTCCGTTATCTGGGGACCGCATGCAGAGGAATTGCTCCCCCGGTTATAGACACGCTACAGTCTCTGGGTTTGGAGCATTTCCACCCGTTTAGGCCACTTTTTTCAGTGAGTTTTTGTCTTTATGTGTATGGAATGTGCCACTTTATTTTGTTGGTAACATTCTTTTGCACCTGGTAGCTTCTGTGTCACATGGTCTGTTGTGGTTGCGGCTCACAGCTTTATCCTACCTCACAGTGCATTGGTGATACCACTATGGAGGCATGTGAGAGCCTGGCTGTGAGTTGGTTTCTAGCACTGATTCAGACCCTGTTCACACACCACGGGCAGTTGAGTGGTAGGACCCATGCGTGCTGAGACACCATGACGTGGAGCATGAGGGGCTCCGATATGTTCCTGACTGGAAGATATTGGCAAAGTTCTCTGCTTTTAACATCGGCTTGAGGAATTAGCTAGTATTGTCAGTTGCGTATCATTTTGGTGCATTTTTTTTTAGTGATTTGTGTATGTCCAAATTCATTCTACCCAAATCAAAAGAGCTCTAATTGGCTTGAAAACTGATATGTGACACTCTGAGGTCTCCTAGAACTCAGGTTTTCTTTTGAAATATATATTGATGTTTTTGTTTTACAAATTGTTGCTCTTTCTCTGCTCCTCCTCCTCCTCCCTTTTAAACTATTTAATGCAATGTCAGTAATAGCTATTGGTAAATGCATGGTTGACAGTGTTAACAAACAGCCTGCTTAAAAACACACTGTGCCGTCACATTTGTTATGCTTTTTCAATTTTCATATTATAAATCCTCCAAAAATTGTTCCATTTAATAACCACCCTCTGTTTTCTATCATTGAGTAACTGGCTCAATGATAGAAAACAGAGGGTGGTTATTAACGGTACACACTCAGATTGGGTCACTGTCACTAGTGGGGTACCTCAGGGGTCAGTATTGGGCCCTATTCTCTTCAATATATTTATTAATGATCTTGTAGAATGCTTGCATAGTAAAGTATCAATTTTCGCAGATGACACTAAACTGTGTAAAGTAATTAACACTGAAGAGGACAGTATACAGCTACAGAGGGATCTGGATAGATTGGAGGCTTGGGCAGATAAGTGGCAGATGTGGTTTAACACTGACAAATGTAAAGTTATGCACATGGGAAGGAATAATGCAAGTCACCCGTACATACTAAATGGTAAAACACTCGGTAACACTGACATGGAAAAGGATCTAGGAATTTTAATAAACAGCAAACTAAGCTGCAAAAACCAGTGTCAGGCAGCTGCTGCCAAGGCCAATAAGATAATGGGTTGCATCAAAAGGAGCATATATGCCCGTGATAAGAACATAGTCCTACCACTTTACAAATTGCTAGTCAGACCACACATGGAGTACTGTGTACAGTTCTGGGCTCCTGTAAACAAGGCAGATATAGCAGAGCTGGAGAGGGTCCAGAGGAGGGCAACTAAAGTAATAACTGGAATGGGGCAACTACAGTACCCTGAAAGATTATCAAAATTAGGGTTATTCACTTTACAAAAAAGACAACTGAGGGGAGATCTAATTAATATGTATAAATATATCAGGGGTCAGTACAGAGATCTATCCCATCATCTATTTATCCCCAGGACTGTGACTGTGACGAGGGGACATCCTCTGCGTCTGGAGGAAATAAGGTTTGTACACAAACATAGAAAATGATTCTTTACGGTAAGAGCAGTGAGACTATGGAACTCTCTGCCTGAGGAGGTGGTGATGGTGAGTACAATAAAGGAATTTAAGAGGGGCC